>NC_134243.1:52217763-52526842 GCF_965152275.1 Natator depressus
GTTCTATGGAAAGGATAATACATTTTACCATTCTTGGGAATACAAAGTTGACTAATAACCTGCACAAGGAAAAAGAAACAAAACCACAACGCCCTGAGAGATGAATGTAAGGAGTGCTGTTTTTTCTACAGTTCTTTGAAGAGTATTTTAGAAAAGATTTTACAGTGTTCATAAGCTTGAACTTTTTAAAAGGAACGGGAAATAGATTGATTGGCATGGTGTGTTTGTTTTAAGTAGGTAAACTTGAATCAGGAAGTTAGGGAAAATTCAGATCCAAGAAGTTTGGGGGTGGGGATGTTCAAAGGTTTTGCTTCATCCCATTAGGGATAGGAATAAACTATCTGAACTAGTCTGGGTATTTATTATCTTAAGTTTGAAAAGAACAAGGAATTTAACTTGGATGTTGAAGTATGGGTTGGGACTGGGCAGTTTAGTGTGTTTTGTATTGTATGTCGTGCTGTTTTTTGATGCTTCAAGAATTTGAGATTTGTGGTATTAAAAAAAAAAGTGGTGTCCAAGTTTGTAAGGGTCTGAGCTCTCAACTCCCATTAATTCAGTCGGAGCTGAAGGTGTTCAGCTCCAGGATTGACCCCAATCTCTATTTCTAAGATTGGATTGAATGTCAATGAGGTAACTTTAGCCATGTACAGTGATGTAGGCTATATTTGAGCAATTCCTTATTCATTTGCACTTTGACTGTGACTCCTTGAAAAAATGTTGCATATTAATGCATGAAGCACTCCCAGAAGTAGTTCTCTCCAAGGAAACTGTATCAGGCAGGAATGAATTAAGAAAAAATATAGCAGGCAGCGTCAGCATCAGGAAGAAAAGCAGCAAGGTCAAGACCAATTGCAGGAGACAAAGTTGAGTTTCTCATGAAATGTTTCCATTGTAAAGTGTTAGGATCTTGCAGAACATTAACTATATATATATAATATGTATGTTGCATTCTTTGTAGTTTCCAACTGGAAACATTGTAGGGTCATTCCTCCCTGAATAAGGATTCTTTATCATATAGGGCTCGTAGCAAATTGGTAAGATACCAGACGGAAAATGCATTTACTTAATTAATGTTTGGGTCTAGTTGTATTCCCATTAAAGTTAATTGCAGAGCTCCTATTGATTTAGGAGACACCTAGATCAGGCCCACAAAAGATGCTTCCTAAGAAGGAGAAACCAGTTTTATAAGAAATGTAAAAAACTGATCATATTAATTTTGGAAACAAATTAAATTAAAAACCTTTAAAATGTATTAGCAATATCTAATATTAAACATGGCTGAATTCTGTGCAAAATAAGGAATCTAAAACTGTTAAAATTTGTAAATTTCAGATTCGTTCATTTTATACATTTTTCTATGGATGATTTTTCTGGCAGGAATATGCCCAAAAACACATGAATATTGGAAACTATTGTGAAAATCAAACTCTGAATGCATAAACATGAGATTTTGTATCAGAAAGCTTCTACAGCCAACACAGCTCAGATATCAAATAGTCTCTTATGCACAAACAATTCACTTAGACCCATAATTATTTGTTGGAATTGTAGAGTGAATATTTTAGAATAATAAATGCATTTGAGGAAACTGAAATCTGCACATGGACAACTTGAAAAAAATGAATTATTTGACTGCCCTAACACTCCCATATATATAACTAGAGCTATGTGATCCTTTTGCAGTGATACCCAAAAACCACCTGAAAATCAGCTAGCTTTGGGTTCATAGATGGGGGTGGGTGGAATCTAAGTGGGCCTTATAAATGTTTGGCACAGCTTAAATCCATACATGTCTATCTTCTAAGACCCAAATGTGAGATGCAGACCCAAAGTGCAAGAAGCAAACAAACAAACAAAAATAGTCACATGAAAAATTTAAAATGTTGTGATTCCTTCCCTTAGTATAAATAACCTCATATAATCAGTTTTATTATTAATTTACAGATATAATTTTCAACAGTGGGGGAATGACACATTTTGGTGGCACATGGGTAACTTGGAAAATAAAATGAGTGCCATCCCTTTTAAATGAGTGTTTCCTTGCTGTTCCTGGTTGAGTGCATAT
Source organism: Natator depressus (assembly GCF_965152275.1). Taxonomy (NCBI): domain Eukaryota; kingdom Metazoa; phylum Chordata; order Testudines; family Cheloniidae; genus Natator; species Natator depressus. The sequence continues at coordinate 52,219,829 of NC_134243.1, forward strand.
TTTTAAGAGGTGGAGGTTGATGGTTTCATATTGGTTTTGTAATGAAACTGGACAGCTGAACTTGATCTTGTAGTCTTCAGGGCTACCCAAGCCCTTGAGAAACTAAAAAGCCCTTGCAGGGGAGAGGGACAAGCCTACAGGGAAAACAGGGTACCAATAAGATGGGTGGTGTACAGCAAACCAATGCACTGCAGCCTTGGGTCATGAGTGAGAACCTTGTAATCCATCTTGGTCACATGTGAAGATGTGCCAAGTCTCGTGGCTTTAGTTCACAGAGACGATTCAGAAGACTCCATTTGGGTTCCTTAGAAGTGAAGGGGAGTTTCATTGACTAAAATAGGATCCGGATCCAGCTTTTACACTACGTTCTCTACCTAAAGTTTCAGGCTGACACAATTCTGAAACTCTGCCAAAGCCAATGAGTTCTTGCGTAGCTGGGTAAAAACAATAAGTTGCCCCTGTCCCCCAAGAAGTACATATATGTCAGTGATTCCTACCAGAGTTCAGACTCTTCCTATATCATTTTCTCACACACACACCAATGTGTTTTAGGCATGATTTTCACACCTATTGCTCCACAATTTCAATCAGCTGAGGGGGAACTGAGTGCTCAGGACCTCAGAAATTTGAGTCTGGATGAGTTGTAGTTCACAATGAGGAAGAAGAACAACCCAAAGGGGAAACATGTAGAATCTCTCTCTTTAGCACCTCTCCCTTTCAACGGCAGCTTACTTCCTATATTTAAAGGTACAGTGCTATCCAATTTGTTGTATGGGTGTGAGACCTAGACTTGGTATGGGTATCACATCAAGCTTCTAGATAAGATCAATTTATGACATCTGCATGCCTCAAATAGCAGCATAAAGCTACCAATAATGAGAGCTTGGAATGCAGCTACTCCACAGGGATTGAAGCCATGCTCATTGCATCACAGCTATGCCGGGCTGGTCATGTGCTGATGATGGATGACACCAGAATGCCAAGGCAGTTGCTGTATGGCAAACTGAAAGTGGGTACCCACACATGAGGCAGCCAGAAGAAATGTTTCAAGGATACGTTGAAGCATAACGTGAAGCAGTGCAACATTGACATCGACAGCTGGAAGTTGTCAGCAAGAGATAGATCAGGCTGGCGAGCAGCAGTTAACGATGGGGTTATTCAGTTTGAGATTAATCACTGGATGGCTCTTGAGGCACAAAGGCTGAGTCATAAACAACGGCAGATTCAGTGGGCACAGTCAGTTATCCCTTCCTCAACACTTAGCTACATATGCACTCAATGCAGAAAGGACTTACCACTCCCACATCAGCTTCTTTAGGCACAATTGTACTCGCAAGATCTAATACCATCATCTGCAGCATCTTCAGTCATGAAGGACAGTAATAGTTGATACTAGAACATACACTACAGTGCTTACTTCTGGTTTTGATATGCAATTTACACCCTGCTTTATTTATAAGGTGAATTGAGAGGAACTACATTATTCATTTTTCTCTTCGTCTACTCTCTGAATAGGTTTGTCATTGTTACTTTCTCTACTATACATAGCCTCTCAGCCTCAAAGCAGTTTCAAGCAGCAGAAGTGCACAAATTATTTCTTGTGTATATATGTAAAAATTGAGGTGTGAAAAATCCCCTGAATGCCAGTCAAATTAACTGGATAACTTAAAGCAAGTATGTACTTGCATAACCTACTTTATATTATTAAAAATAGTGGTGCTGGCCTTGAAGTCTTAAAAATGTTAATAAAATTGCTAACGTTATACTTTGCAGCTTGTTATAAATGACAAATATTGAGATTTTTTTTAAATGAAGCACTTAACACTTTTTATACGTTCTCAAAGAGATTATTATAGGGGAGAAACATTTGTCAGTACAAAAAAATAAGACTAGGATGTAATGTAAACCAGAAACAAGCAAGGGCATTCTACGATGAGACAGCCCCATAATTTGGTGCCTAAATGCTGCAGGGTCTATTATCATTACAGTTAGGGTTGCTGGACCTTATTATATATGCTCAGAGGTTCAGCTGTAACTAATACAATAGTTAGTAACCATTTAGTAGCTGTGGCGTAAATGGAGAGCTGTCAACTGGTGGAAAGACTCAACAACAACACAACCCAACTGCAATGAGCAAGACTCTTATAAAAATTATTTGGGGTAAGGGCTGTATCTTGGTTACATGTGTATATAGTGGCTAACAATGCAGCCTTATGGGGCTACTGCAACATGAATAATAAAAGTTTATATATACTAATAATGAAGGAAAATATTATTTAGCGTGTGCAATCGTCTAGCCAAGTGATGGCATCCTCAGTGTTCTTCTAGGCCACCGCTGACCCTAGTGAGCAGGCATTCATCAACAATGTGCGTCATCGTCCGTGTTGCACCACAGCTGTGCAAAGGGCTGCCATGAAAGCCCCAGCGATACTGGTTAGCTGCACAGAGACCTTGCCCGGTCTTGAACCTGTTCAACAGGGACCATTGACAATGGGTCAGGTCAAAACCAGGGGGGAGACTGTGGGGTCGGCGACGAGGGACTGGTTGGGGATTATAACAGATATCCACTCCTCTCACCAGAGTATTTCTGCCCGACCATCCTGTTGTGGCGGCTGAGACCATAATGGGCAACGTGACGGCAAACATGCAGCTGGTGGTTTAAAAAGGTTATTGTGCAGAGGCAGGCTTGGGTTGGTGCATGCTTTCTCCAGTAACTTGCCAGTGGCAACCTCTTGTCTGATATGAGGAAGAGCAATATTGCTCAGAACTGGAAGCCCTGGGAGTGGAGTTGGATGCAGGGTGCCGGAGATGATGCACATGGCAGTATGTAACTGCATATCCATCAATTTGGTATGTCATGATCGACTCCAAACTGGTGCAAAGTACTCCCCCACTGAATATGAGGTGGCAAGAGTTGACGTCCGCAAAGTTGGAGCACAAGCACTCCATGACGAACCTGCCAGTTTACTAAGAAGATTATTACACGTCTTAACTTTAACTGCTGTCTTCTTCAGGTGGGCATGGTAACGCAGCGTGCGGTCTAAAGTCACATCTAAATAGACCGGTTCTACTTCATGCTTCACCTTCTGACCATTCAGATAAACATTCTGTTTTCAGGTTGCGCTGGTGTGATGAAGATGGAACAAACTGGAGACTGTTTTAATGAAGCTTGGCTGGAGGCACCAAGTCTTACAGTAGTCATTTAATTTTACCATGTCCCGATTTAAGGTGGCATCAAGCTCGTGAAACGTCCAGGCCTGGGTACCGCAACAGATGTCGTCTGCGTAAATGAACTTTTGTGACTCCGTTGTTGGCAGGTCATTGATGTAAAGGTTGAACAGGGTTGGAGAAAGCACAGAGCCCTGGGGTAATCCATTGCTCTGTCATTTCCAAGCACTTGTCTTCTCCCCCATATGGACTCTGCAGAGGAACAGTTCAATGACACCTGTGACCTAAGGTAGCAGGACCCATAATACCTTCATGAGCAGGCCAGTGTGCCATACGCTGCTGTTCGATCAATGAAAACAGCACCTGTTTTCAAGTTTCTCTGGAAGCCATTTTCAACAAATGTGGTCAGCACGAGACATTGGTAAGACAATAAAAAAGTGAACAGAAAACTGTAGAAGGTGGAGCAGTGAACTCAATCCATTGGCTTCTGGATTGGAGATTTACCCTTGAATATTCTTGCCACTCTTACAGCTGGTTTTTTTGAAGGTATACGTGAAGGGAGTACTGAGCTGGAGTTAGTCTCTTGTTATCCAGGACCAAGCCATGCTTCTGCAGCCTGTCACAGCCCTATAATTGATTTAGCTTATTTTGGGGAAAATTGTTCTTTTCCAAGTAGTATTATGGTTTACCATTAATGACATTATCAGCCAGTAATTGTAAATTATATAGCAGCTTTCACATGAGAGTCCAAAGCACCCATACAAACGATATAGAACAGTGGTTCTCAACCAGGAGTATGCATAGTGCTGGGAGTACACTGATGTTTTCCAGGGGGTACATCAACTCCCCTAGATATTTAGAATCATAGAATATCAGGGTTGGAAGGAACCTCAGGAGGTCATCTAGTCCAACCCCCTCCTCAAAGCAGGACCAATCCCCAATTTTTGCCCCAGATCCCTAAATGGTCCCCTCAAGGATTGAACTCACAACCCTTGGTTTAGCAGGCCAATCGCTCAAACCACTGAGCTATCCCTCCCCTCCCAGTTTGCCTAGTTTTACAACAGTCTACATAAAAAGCACTAGCAAAGGTAGTACAAACTGAAATTTCTGACAAACAGTGACTTGTTTATACTGCTCTATATACTATACACTAACATTTATATTTATATTCCAATTGATTTCTTTTATAATTATATGGTAAAAATGAGAAAGTAAGCAATTTTTCAGTAATAGTTTGCTGTGACACTTTTTTGTATTTTTATGTTTGATTTTGTAAACAAGTAGTTTTCAAGTGAGGTGAAACTTGAGGGTACACAAGACAAATCAGACTCCTGAAAGGGGTACAGTATTCTGGAAAGACTGAGAGCCACTGATATAGAGCAGTTACTTCACCCATCACTGAAATGCAGCAGCCCCAGGGATGGAAGTTGGCAGTACTCTTCGATCAGTGTACACCAATAATATATAATACTTCTGGACACGGAACAATGCTTTCTCCTGAAGGGGAATATTGGGTAAGTGAATCATTTACCCAATCAGAGATTTAGTTAGGATGTTGGAACTCAAATGCCTAAGTAGACATGTTTGGATTCCACAAGAAGTGCAGTATAAATGTCCTTAATGCCTAGACACTTCCCCCATCTATGCTTGTGAAAAGGCCCTTGGGATTGCTGATGACCACAGACAATGAGAACTTTAACTTTCATCTCATGTTGATATAGGGGGAGTGGCCAGAGAATAGCTCCAAGAATGATTAAAGGATTGGAACACATGCCCATGATAGATTTAAGGAGCTCAAGCTTAACAAAGTGAAGATTAAGGGGTGACTTGATCATCATCTATAAGTACATACATGGGGAACAAAAATGTTATCATGGGCTCTTCAAGCTAGCGGACAAAGGTATAACAAGGACAAATGGCTGGAAGTTGAAGCTAGACAAATTCAGACTGGAAATAAGGTGCTTAACCATGTGGGTTATTAAGCACTGGAACAACATACTTAGGGGGTGTGGTCGATTCTCCAACACTGGCCATTTTTAAATTAAGATTGGACATTTTTCTAAAATATCTGTGCTAATTCAAACAGAAATTACCTTGGGGAAGCTCTAAGACTTGTGTTATGGAGGAGGCCAGACTAGATGATCACAATGGGACCTTCTGGCTTTAGAATTTAGAAGTTGTATGATCAGTTACCACCATCAGAGCCTAGAAACCAAAAACAGTGGCTCATCTTTCGAAGTGTTTGCTACGGGAACTGTAGTGAGGCACAAGCTAGGCCCCTCTGGTTTCGGCCCCGTTGCCCTCTCCAATCAGTCAGGAATGCCTCCGCTTGATGCAACACCATTTTATTTACAGGTATATTTAAGGAATAAATATTCTTTATTTACAGTTGTTTTCCCTCCACCTATGTACAAGTTTCACAGCCAACTTTGCCAAGTGCAGGCCTGACCAGCAACAGACCAGAAGGCAGGCAGGCAGACACCTTCCCACCTGGCCTTTCTTTTTCCTCTGTTCCCTCTGGCTTCCTCCCAGCCTTTGTAGTCCTAGCTAATGAGGCTGCCCATTACCAAGCTGACACAGGGCTATCCAACCAGCCCCAATCCATTCCCCTTTATTGGGGCTGGAGTGGCAGGGGCTGATTAAGTGCTTCTCACTCAGCACCCTGTCACAGGAACATTATGGGCCAAATTCTGCCTGGTTTTCATGGATGAAGCCCCAGTAAAGTCAATGTGGTCACATGAGCAAAAATAAGAGCAGAATTTATGTTTAAAACTTGAAGGCTCCACTCTACTCTGTAGAACTTGGTATCATAGTGACTGTCTGGTATAAAGAACTCCATGCACAGAGTGGCAATCACCCCGTCACCTCTACCTTTCTAAGCACAATCCAGGCAAGAGTTTTTGTGTCAATTTTTTTTTGCTTTGTGAGCTACTGTTTTATTAAATATAGCTTTTCCCGCTGTATTTTGCAGTAGCTGCAATTTCCTAGTGCTTTTAAGAGTTAGAATCATAGAATCATAGAATATCAGGGTTGGAAGGGACCTCAGGAGGTCATCTAGTCCAACCCCCTGCTCAAAGCAGGACCAATCCCCAATTAAATCATCCCAGCCAGGGCTTTGTCAAGCCTGGCCTTAAAAACTTCTCAGGAAGGAGATTCTACCACCTCTCTAGGTAACGCATTCCAGTGTTTCACCACCCTCCTAGTGAAAAAGTTTTTCCTAATATCCAACCTAAACCTCCCCCACTGCAACTTGAGACCATTACTCCTTGTCCTGTCATCTTCTACCACTGAGAATAGTCTAGAACCATCCTCTTTGGAACCACCTCTCAGGTAGTTGAAAGCAGCTATCAAATCCCCCCTCATTCTTCTCTTCTGCAGACTAAACAATCCCAGTTCCTCAGCCTCTCCTCATAAGTCATGTGTTCCAGACCCCTAATCATTTTTGTTGCCCTTTGCTGGACTCTCTCCAATTTATCCACATCCTTCTTGTAGTGTGGGGCCCAAAACTGGACACAGTACTCCAGATGAGGCCTCACCAATGTCGAATAGAGGGGAACGATCACGTCCCTCAATCTGCTGGCTATGCCCCTACTTATACATCCCAAAATGCCATTGGCCTTCTTGGCAACAAGGGCTCACTGTTGACTCATATCCAGCTTCTCGTCCACTGTCACCCCAGGTCCTTTTCCGCAGAACTGCTGTCTAGCCATTCGGTCCCTAGTCTGTAGCGGTGCATTGGATTCTTCTGTCCTAAGTGCAGGACCCTGCACTTATCCTTGTTGAACCTCATCAGATTTCTTTTGGCCCAATCCTCCAATTTGTCTAGGTCCCTCTGTATCCTATCCCTACCTGCCACCGTATCTACCACTCCTCCCAGTTTAGTATCATCCGCAAATTTGCTGAGAGTGCAATCCACACCATCCTCCAGATCATTTATGAAGATATTGAACAAAACCGGCCCCAGGACTGACCCTTGGGGCACTCCACTTGATACCAGCTGCCAACTAGACATGGAGCCATTGATCACTACCCGTTGAGCCCGACAATCTAGCCAACTTTCTACCCACCTTTCCAGCCCATACTTCTTTAACTTGCTGACAAAAATACTGTGGGAGACCGTGTCGAAAGCTTTGCTAAAGTCAAGAAACAATACATCCACTGCTTTCCCTTCATCCACAGAACCAGTAATCTCATCATAGAAGGCGATTAGATTAGTCAGGCATGACCTTCCCTTGGTGAATCCATGCTGACTGTTCCTGATCACTTTCCTCTCGTGTAAGTGCTTCAGGATTGATTCCTTGAGGCCCTGCTCCATGATTTTTCCGGGGACTGAGGTGAGGCTGACTGGCCTGTAGTTCCCAGGATCCTCCTCCTTCCCTTTTTTAAAGATTGGCACTACATTAGCCTTTTTCCAGTCATCCGGGACTTCCCCCGTTCGCCACAAGTTTTCAAAGATAATGGCCAATGGCTCTGCAATCACAGCTGCCAATTCCTTTAGCACTCTCGGATGCAATGCATCCGGCCCCATGGACTTGTGCCCGTCCAGCTTTTCTAAATAGTCCCTAACCGCTCCTTTCTCCACCTACTCCCCATGCTGTGTTGCCCAGCGCAGCAGTCTGGGAGCTGACCTTGTTCATGAAGACAGAGGCAAAGAAGGCATTGAGTACATTAGCTTTTTCCACATCCTCTGTCACTAGGTTGCCTCCCTCATTCAGTAAGGGGCCCACACTTTCCTTGGCTTTCTTCTTGTTGCCAACATATCTGAAGAAACCCTTCTTGTTACTCTTAACATCTCTTGCTAGCTTCAGCTCCAGGTGTGATTTGGCCCTCCTGATTTAATTCCTACATGCCCGAGCAATATTTTTATACTCTTCCCTGGTCATCTGTCCAATCTTCCACTTCTTGTAAGCTTCTTTTTTATGTTTAAGATCCACAAGGATTTCACCGTTAAGCCAAGCTGGTCTCCTGCCATATTTACTATTCTTTCGACACATCGGGATGGTTTGTCCCTGTAACCTCAATAGGGATTCCTTGAAATATAGCCAGCTCTCCTGGACTCCTTTCCCCCTCAGGTACTTGACACTGCAGTAATCCAGTCTTCCAAATGACAAAGATATTGAATAATTGTGTCAAGGTCCACATCCAAAAGATAAGGTTGCAATCTTGTTGCAAATCACCAGTGATTAAAAATATTATTTGCAGCTGGTGCTATTTGGACATCCAGAGCTTCTAGAATCCATAAAGATCCCCCAGTTGTGAAGCCAAGTAAGCAGCGGTACCCTGCTCATCTTTGTTGTTTCTTCTGGTTTCTTTCCCCAAATCCCACATATCCTTGCCCAAACTGAGCCTTAGGCAGCTGCCCTGTATTAGACACGCCATAAATTTACCACCTGCTGTGTCCGCTATCTTCTCTCAAGGGTGCAGAATGTCATCTGATCATGACCCTGCATTGCAATTCGTGCTGTTTAAGCAAGGTGAGTGCCTAATGAAGTCTATTGATTGATTGACTTTTATTAGGGAGAAGCTCTCTCTGATTTTGCATGTGTAGCTAAGACCTGGTCTCTACTGATAGATTTTTAGCCTGTATGACTGTGGATGGTACTCTGACGTTGCGCCCCATAATGCTTTATAGAAATATGCTTATGAATGTAAATATGACATAACTGAAATATGCTACGTATGCCATGTAACATATCTCTGTAAAGGTTATGATCTACTGAATATAGTCATCGTATTTGTATGCATATGTCATTTTTGTATATGAAGATATGAATATTGGCTGTGTACTTGTTTAAGTAGCCTTAGTAAAGCATTTGGTCAGCTTCTTGAGAAAGGAATGTGCAAATTAAGTGCCCAATCAAGAAACACTTAACTGGCAATGGATCTTGAAAGACTCCAATCCACATAAGAAGTTTTCCTGGAAACATTCAAGATAGCATGTGAGCAATGGCTGCTGCCTGTAAAAACGGAGTCATGTATGGATATGTGACTTGCCCATGTGACTCCAAAACTCCATCTTGGAGCTGGATTTTGCATAGGAGAGAGGAGCGGGTCTCCACCCACAAGAGAAAGTCTATTTAAGCCCCTGGGAGACCCCTCCATTTTGTCTTCAGCTGGCTCAAGAGATAGCCTCTTCACCCTCAAAAGATACCTGAAAGAGACTGAAACAAAGGACAGTAACCACAGGGGTGGGATTGATTGCTACACCCAAACTAGAAGGAGGCTAGTCTGTAAAAGGAAGCTTACTGGAACATCTCTGAGGGTGAGATTTCATCTGTAATCACTTTCTTACTGTATTAGGTATAGACTTGCATGTTTTATTTTATTTTGCTTGGTAATTCACTTTGTTCTGTCTGTTATTACTTGGAACCACTTAAATCCTACCTTTTGTATTTAATAAAAATCACTTTTTACTTATTAATTAACCCAGAGTATGGATTAATACCTGGGGGGGTGGGGGGACAAACAGCTAAGCAAATCTCTCTAACAGTGTTATAGAGGGCGAACAATTTATGAATTTACCCTGTATAGCTTTATACCGGGTAAAACGGATTTATTTGGGGTTTGGACCCCACTGGGAGTTGGGCATCTGAGTGTTGGAGACAGGAACACTTCTTAAGTTGTTTTCAGTTAAGCCTGCAGCTGTTGGGGGACATGGTTCAGACTTGAGTCTGGCTGAAACCAGGCAGGACACTGAAGTCCCAAGCTGCCAGGAGAAACCGGCTTACGGGTAAGTCTCAGCACATCAGTTGGCAGTTCCCAAGAGGCTTACTGTGACACAAACCCGTCACAGGTACTCTGTTCAATCTGAATTGAGAGAGGGTCATGGATGGTTTGCTTGTATCTGGCCTTAACTGGAAAAGGTCTACTGTACCTCCAGAACCACAGTGACTCTTCCTTTTTCCTTTTCAGCATACTGTGACTGACTCTCCTTCCTTTATTCTCCAACAACATTTTAAAGCACATAGCCTCTCCCTCAACCAGTATATTTAATAAAAAATATTACACACACAATAAAAATGCATTATTTGCATCAAAGCAAATTAGAAATGAATAGAACTGAAAGAATTACTAAATAAAACTTCTATTAAATTAATAGAAAACAAAATTTGAATATGCAAAAAAGTGAAACTATTTCACATACAGTCTTCTACCGTAACAGTTTAACTCATAGGTGGAGGCTAAATCACTTAGGTGCTTTTGAAAATTTTATTCTGTATTTAATTGTGTCTCAAAGTCCCATTTTCAAAAGTGACTTTGGAGCCTTTTTTGAAATGGGACTTGGACACTTCTGGAAATGTTACTCCATGATTTGCAAACAACCAGAATCACCGTTACCACCCAAAAACAAATGTATAGTTTTCATTCCTAACAAGAGCGACACAAATAATATATCTTTATCCTGATCTTCTAGTGCCAGAGATTGTCCCAATGCAGTCTAGAATTATCAAGATGGGAGAAAAGAGAAACCTCTTCTGATATAAAAAGTCAAAATTTGTCAGGAAATAAAATATTAGTATTAACCCCCAAAGAAATGAGCATTTTTGAGCAACTTTTTCTTTGGGCCTAGGTAGCTTGAGTAATATCTAGGAAAATGAGTATTTTCTCCTCTTGATTCAAACTATTTATCTGATACATCCAAACTTTACTCATAATGTGATCTACATTCTGACCAAAATAAACAGCAATATATGACTTAGTTGACACGCTGTGCCTTACCCAATTGTCATTTACACCAAAGTGGCATAAGTACATTGATTTGACTGTATTTATTCCTGATTTACACAAGTGGAACTGAGAACAGAATTACTGTTGAGTTACTGCATGGTTCTATTTAGAAAGATGCAGAGTTAAAAGGAAGCATAAATATATTAGATATCTGCAAAGACAGATAATTCTTTCTCCAGAAAGGAGATTGTAGCAAAAGAGTGAAGGTTTTACAGAGAACATCTCCATTACTCCTCTTAGGGAGACACAATGCTTGATGATCTCCCAAAACTATTCTCCATTTTCTCTGTTTTGATTATAACTGCTTTTCCTTTGTGAGCACCAAAATCCACCATTTTCCCTTCAAGTTTTTAAGATCAGCCAGCAATCCCACCTGCCACTTCCAGGGACCTAAATGGTACATAGAATTTGTGTGGGCCTTCTGAGCAGATTTTGCCTCCTGTGAATATTCAACAGATAAAAATTCTCCATTACTTCAGCTTTTTTATTTTCAGGGCATCGTTTTAGAGACATCTTAACAAAAAGTAGCGGAAAGCATCCAAAACACCCACTCTAAATTAAAGTATGGAAAAAGAGCTACCTTTGAGCTCATGAAGTGTAATTACATTCAGTGCTTCTTAAAAGCGTATATGTAGAGTAAAATAAAATAGAAAGCAATATGCTAATCACTAAAGCATCCATCAGCCCATATCCCTATAGCCCTATACTTTCTTAGAACTTCTTAAAGACCAAGAGTGATTCAAAATTACCCTTGAAAGTCCTCAACTGGATTATCCTTCTAAGCAGAAACATAAAAGGGGGTTGCAGCAGATCAATTGGGTAACACCCCAGCTCAGCAGTTCCACTTTGCCCCTCTGGGCGCTTCAGTAGCAGAAAACTTGTCAGACAGCAACTCAGACACAGCCCATCTCATTAGCAGAAGTCCCCAGTGAAACATCAATTGGGCAGGCAGCAGATTCACCAGTTTTTCTCCTCAGCATCTTCAGCTTGATAAATCAATATGTAGCTTAAAAGTTATCCTGGCTGGACAATACCAAAAAATAAGACATTATCTACTTAATTCAGTGCTTAGGCCACAGTAATATTAGGCTGGCCATAGTTACTGTGCATATTTTTTTCAAACATTAATGTGACAATCAGGGTCCAGACACATCCCGGGGAGAACAGGGGCTGAACACCAAGGAGTAAGCAATTGAATCAACTGGTTGTATACATTGATATTGTATATAACAATGTCAAGTCGGGTCTTTTATGAAAGCTTGTAATGTTCTGTACTTGGTCATTAGGAGATAGTTGTACAACTGTTATTATGACTGTATGTATTTGTGCATGTTTAGAACTGTGCTGTAACATTCAGCTCCACCTCATAGCAGGGCGATGAAGCAATCGGGCAAGGTGAAAACAGATCAAAGAGGAAGGTGCAAAGCATGCTAGACTGTTAAACCTTTTGTTTATTTTTACCCCAAGCAGGTTGCTGGTGTGCAAACTGTGTGGAGTGCTCCTGCCCAAGGGAACTGATAACCAGGGGCTGTTTTCACATCTCTGGGGGTAATAAAGCATAGGCGGAAAGTGCAAGTGTCTGGTAGTAAAGAACTTGGGGTAGACGGATTTGGGGGAGACATGGAACTGGAAGGGTTGTTGGGGTCCCCCTGTAAGGAGTAACTGGGCTGGTGAGAGCCAGGGTGGCACCTGATGCTTGTGGGCTGGCTACTGGTGTCAGGGCTCCGAGCCATAGCAGCATAGCATTAAGGCACCCAAAGTTACATTGCAAGTGGTGACACAGCTCCTTAGTGGTCTGGGTCTTCCCCAAAATGCCACAAATAGAAACCTAGATTGTCTATGGCTTAGGCCCTACTAACCTGAGATTTCTTTCTCTCACTGTGTCATTCCACCACATTCAGCATCACTCTATGCGCAAGCTGAAGCCCCCCACTGGATATGTGAGAAGGGCTACTCTCTGTGCGTTTTCTGGGTGGGCATCCCAGCTTTGGAATTCCCCTCTCCGCACAGACCTTGGTTTGTAATATTCCCAAACTGGGGACTTTCAGGGTGTGCTGCAAAACTCCTTTCCCCTGCCAGCCTCCCCGTCCCTGGGTATTTGAGAACAGTCTCTGAATTGCAAGGGTGGGGAACTGCTGAAGTGGAAGGGAGCAACTGAAGCTGTGAAATTGCCTGGTTTGCTAGTTATAGGTTATATTGCATTTTTCTGCTGTACTGCTTGGATATCAGGTTTTTTTGTGTTATTAAGTAATGTCACAGATAGGTGTCCTCTAGCATTTTCTGTGAATCTAAGGAAATAACAACCTTCTTCTGGTGCGTGCAGCTAAAGGTTGGGATATTTCTTTCCACAGTTTGTCTAAGCGGAGATTGGCACTAGTGGAGACTGGCAGAGGGAGCAACAGCTACTTTGTTAAGGAGCCTCTTTGAGCATGCACACATACTAAAATTGCGGTTTCTGGGGTACAGCAGGAAGGGGCCAGTGAAAAGTTTGCATGGCCAACTGCAATTTTTCTCTTGAGCTTTTCTAACAGAACAGAAGCTTGGCATTATGACAAATGCCATGTAAACTGAACTACTGTAAATGCACAGCTCTGAATGATTCCACCTGTACTTTGCACACAGCTAGTAATTTGCATGACTACTTTGGACTAATTGCAGAATTTTGTTCATTAGCTTAATATTTTCAGTGCTTTTTATGTGTTTTAATATTTTTGTAGGTTTCTTCTAACTACAATATGGACTTACCTTTTGGAGCCCCAGCTACTTTGAGCTCTAGAATGCTTTTCCTTCAGTGATTAGATATTTGAATTTTTACCACCTTTGTCAACTGGTGCTAGTGTGGTTAAACACATAATAGTATGGACTTACAAATGCTTGATGCTCATGCCTTATGGAAACAGATACACCATCTTGTGAGCTATCTGTTTTAAGATCCTGCTAAAACATGGTTGTGATTTCTGACAAGCAAAGAACCAGCTGCAGTGGTGACACAGTCAGTGACCAACCAATGTAAAAATTTCACAGCTTCTCCATAATTAGTGTAGCTAAAATAGAAATGTTAAATGTGGTACTTTAAGTTCAGAAATGTTGACACAATAGTCAACCCCACCTCTTTGAATAATGGGCTATGACATCCCTCTTCCAGTTGAGATTGGAAATAAAATAAATAAGAAAATAAAAGAACAAAGAAAAAGAAATCCTCTGCGACCACAAAGCAACCCTGGCACTGATGAGTCAGGATTAACGTCCTGTAATGGTGAGAAGAGAGGTTCCAACTGGAGCCCCACCGCTTTTTGTATCTCCATTCAAGGTCCATATGGAACTGACTTAGTAATTAGTCAGGCAGCCAAGTTTCTGCTGAACAAGTCAAAAAGGCCTATTCCACATCCTGAAGGCCTGCATACTGTTTAGGCATCTTTAGTTTCAAAGGGTCAACACTGGCATGCTACAAAAGACATCTTTAAGGGAAGTTTGTCTAGAATTTTGACAGATGTTGTTAAGTAGCTTAATTCCTATTCAGATTGTAAACTAATTTTGTTCTGTAAATTTCCTTATAATTAAAGCACATTATTCTGTCAGATACAATTTCAGTCTCCTCCAGTGAGAAAGGAAACCTTGGGTCAGATTCATCAAAAAGGGATAACAGATCGTTTTAAGGTGTTGCAGTCTAATGAATAACTGGCTCTTATTAATTATTTATCTACTTTAGAAGTGTAACGAATAACTTGAAAGCTAATTAGTGAATTTCTATATTTGTGGAGAAAGTGCTTTAAGAAAGTAGAGCCGGATGAATATCCTCCCCCATACCAAAATATGGTTGAATCTTAACATTAAGAACAGAGCAAAACGTAAGAGAAACAATAGCTTACCACCCCCCTGGAAACTTAGGAAGACGTAACTTCTTCACAACCCCAGGTGGGTATGTCTGTCTATTTGTTTGCCTATCTGTCAGTCTGTTCCCCACAGACAGCTCTCTGATGTCTGGACAGAGAGACTTTTTAATTCAGAGATTCTCAGCTGGGGAAGTGTATCATATTTTCTAGGATGGCGTGGCAAGCCGGGCCAAATTGCCTGCTGGCCTGAGGATGGAGGACAGGCTGCAGTTTGTGCTCTGACTGGATCCCAGGGCTGTTTCACAGAGCCCTGCCCCCACAGGAAAGCCACATTTAGCCTGTGGTGTTGTCAATCACCGTAGCTCTGGGTCAGACGGACCTCCACATGAGCCTGTGACAGGGAGTGCTGACCCAGGTGAGTGGGGAAAGGGAGTTCTGGAGGGGGCAGTCGGTAGAATAGGAAACCTCGCCCCGCCCAGGAGAATTTGCTCCATGTGGCCTCCCCTTCCTCATCCTCTCTCTGACTGCTCCACTGTCTCTAGAGGCAGGGGCCATGGACGGATGATTGAGGGCACAGGGAGCTACCAGATGGGGGAACAGCCAGGTCATTTGCAGCTGGGGCACTGCCAGGTGGGGTTAGGGCAGTATGGAGGTGGAGGGAGGTGCTGCCAGCTGAACGGGGGGGAGTTTAGGAAGTGGGGGCACTGCTGGATGTGAGGGGGCTGTCACGTGAATTGGAGGGGGGAGCATGGGGAATGGGGGGCAAGGCTGAGTGGTGTAGGATATAACAACAGCACATGCTTCTAAAATAGATGGATTTTTAAGTTTAAAATGTAAATATCAAAGAGCTGCCGGGGGGATGTAAGTGGCCCCTGGACTCCCCCTGAAAGTTGCCCTCCCCCAGTGAAATCTGAAATGGCAGCCTTGCCTTCTGTCATGACTTGGGGAGGAAGAGGGAGGTTCCAAGTAATTTTAATAAAATGCTAAGCTGGGGCATGATTAAAAAGAGATTGAGAAAAACTGTTTTAAGTGTTTGTGGACCTTTTGATCCATTTGCTCCCAGCATTGACCAACCGAGTCTTGTAACGTGGCTGGCGCATGGAAATAGTGTCTTCACAGCTGATAGCTCAGGCATTATCCTTTACTGACCCTCCAGATCTTTAAGCAACCTCCTAGTATCTAGGTTACCTTCCTGCTTGTTTCCTAATAGCACTGCGATTAAACTAAACCAAATATGCATACAATAAGCATAATACATGTTTAGAACCTTGCTAAATAAGAATTTAAATATTTTCTGTGATTTTCTACTTCAGTCATCAACAGAAGGATGCAAGTACATTGATATAGCATTCTAAAATGATTGGTAAAATGTTCCGTTCCATTCCATTGTGTTGTATAAAGACTGAATCTTCTCAAGATTGGTCAAAATGTTTCCCTAAAGACAAACTCTTAAGCCAAAGTGAACCCAGAATTTCCCTCCTTATTTAGGCAAAACTTTTTTTTTTCCAATCAATGGAGAGTCTTGCCTAAGTAAGAAGGGCAATATTGAACCCCTTTAAAGTACAAACCAATGTAAATCTTTTGGATAAGTTGCTTAGCAGCGTGCATTCAATATGACACGCCGAAGTCTTATTTCTCTGCTGCTGTAAATCACCATAACTCCATTAACCTCAAATGTTTGGCTACCTACATTATTTGCATGCCCCCAAAATCAGATGTGTGTGCACACAAATATTGATTGTTTACAGCCGAATGGGGCACACAGACAATCTGTTTGCCTGATTTGGGAGAGGAAATACCTTTTCATGAACAAATCCAAGTTTCTGGGTGTGCAAAACCTAGGGCACTTAGTTTTGGGCTTGGCAAAGTAGAGCCCAGATTGAGAGAGGACATTCATTTGAAAACATACAATGAAGTATGGGGAAATGTTAGAGAGCATGTGTATTAAAAATACCCAGTTTTCAACGATTCTTTAAAAAATTAAGGATTCTTCACTAATCATTCTGTATATACTTTCCAAAAATAAATTTTTCCTAAAGATTTTATGACCAATTTAGGACCCATTCCAACATATCTTTCCTCATGGGAATAAGGTTTTGTGGAATTGGGGTCTTCATAAAAGATATTCGTAAAAAGAAAAAAGAAAAGGAGTACTTGTGGCACCTTAGAGACTAACCAGTTTATTTGAGCATGAGCTTTCGTGAGCTACAGCTCACTTCATCGGATGCATAGCATATCGTGGAAACTGCAGAAGACATTATATACACACAGAGACCATGAAACAAAACTTCCTCCCACCCCACTGTCCTGCTGCTAACAGCTTATCTAAAGTGATCATCAAGTGATCATCAAGGAAGGCCATTTCCAGCACAATCAAGGTTTTCTCACTCTTCCCCCCCCCCACACACACACACAGACACAGACACACATACAAACTCACTCTCCTGCTGGTAATAGCCCATCCCTCTTTGAAACCTCTCTTTATAATGTGCATGATAATCAAGGTGGGTCCCACCTTGATTATCATGCGCATTATAAAGAGAGGTTTCAAAGAGGGATGGGCTATTACCAGCAGGAGAGTGAGTTTGTATGTGTGTCTGTGTCTGTGTGTGTGTGGGGGGGGGGAAGAGTGAGAAAACCTTGATTTGTGCTGGAAATGGCCTTCCTTGATGATCACTTGATGATCACTTTAGATAAGCTGTTAGCAGCAGGACAGTGGGGTGGGAGGAAGTTTTGTTTCATGGTCTCTGTGTGTATATAATGTCTTCTGCAGTTTCCACGATATGCTATGCATCCGATGAAGTGAGCTGTAGCTCACGAAAGCTCATGCTCAAATAAACTGGTTAGTCTCTAAGGTGCCACAAGTACTCCTTTTCTTTTTTCTTTTTACGAATACAGACTAACACGGCTGTTACTCTGAAACCTGTCATAAAAGATATTCTCATCCAAAGTCCATAGTTCTGTGGAAAAATCTACTATGGTAATCAACAAATTTATTTGAGTCAAAAACAGAGCTGAGCTATTTATTTATCTTTAATTATGAGTGGTTAAACAAGGAGAACAGACATGCAGTTCTTACTGAACTTAAAAAGGATGTGGTTTGTGTACGCTGAAAATTAATTAATAAGGAATTTTTAATTCCAACATCCCAGGCCAAGAGTCTATTTATTCCCCAAGGAAAGGGGAGGGATATGAGATCAGATAAAAAGGAATATAAACTTTGTATTACACAAAGCGGACACTTTGAGCACCAGTCCATTGCAAGAGTCCATTTTCTGTTTCAACGGTTATTATTTATTTATATTGTGGTAAAGCCCAAAAGCCACATTCAGGATTGGAAGGTCCCATAGTGTCACATACAGGAAGACAAGGTTCCTGAATATCACTGTGACGTTGCACTCCATATGATATGAAAATGTGCTAATGAGTGTGAATATAATGTAATTGGAATATGCTTCATGCAAAATGTCTCTTATAAGGTATCATTACAAAGCTTATAATCTACTGAGTGTGTTCATCCCATTTGTATGAATGTCTCATTCTTGTATCTGAAACTAGAAATATGAAATATAACTCTGAGGTCCTATTGTAATTATGCAAAGTGTGGGCCATTAATGGTGGTTTGGAATCTTGATGGCTCCCATTAACCAGGACAATTGACTGTAGGTGGCTCTGTTTTACTTGTAAGTCTTCCTGTATACCTGTGTGCTGACAAGTGGGTAATGAAGTCTTACAGTGACATGTGATCATGTCACCCTGAACTGGAATCCATCTTTAATCTGGTGCTTTTCCATTGAGAAGGAGGGGTGGGAACTTAGAGAGGGACAAAGGATTCTCACCTTGTGCAAAAGATATATAAGGGGGTGGAACAGAACAAAGGAGGTTGCAGTCATGAGAAATCCCCAAGCTACCAACTGAGCTGGAACAAGGACTGTACCAGGGGAATGGATTGGGCCCAGACTAGAAAGGAGTCTCGTCTGTGAAAGAAGCTTATTGGAACATCTCTGAGGGGGAGATTTACCTGTATTCAGTTTCTTAAATGTTTTAGGCTCAGACTTGCGTGTTTTTGTTTTATTTTGTTTGGTAACTCACTTTGTTCTGTATGTTATTACTTGGAACCACTTAAATCCTATTTGTTATACTTAATAAAATCACTTTTGTTTATTTATTAACCCAGAATAAGCAATTAATTCCTGGGGGAACAAACAGCTGTGCATATCTCTGTATCAGTGTTATAGAGGTCGGACAATTTTGAGTTTACCCTGTATAAGATTTATACAGCGTAAAACGGATTTATTTGAGGTTTGGATCCCATTGGGAGCTGGGTGTCTGGGTGCTAGACACAGGAGCACTTGCTAAGCTGTTTTCAGTAAAGTCTGCTGCTTTGGGGGGACATGGTTCAGACCTGGGTCTGTGTTTGCAGCAGGCTAGCGTGTCTGGCTCAACAAAACAGGGCACTGAAGTCCCAAGTTGCCAGGGAAAATGGGCTCAGAGGTAGTCTCAGCACATCAGATGGCAGTTCCAAGGCGGATTCTGTGACGCAACCCATTACAATCACTAGAACACTTTCAAGTAGAAAAATATGAACCGTCGTTTGGTGGCAGGCACAAAATGACTCCCCTTTGTCCTGTTTATTAAGTTGGAATCATTTATTAGCTAATACTATTAATTTCAGGAGAATGTCATACTTTTTACCCCCCCCCCATTTTAATTAGAGGAGCAAGAAAAATTCACAACAAAAGGCATATTACTTATTCTGAGTGTTTTGGCATATTGAAAATGGGATTATATTGCCAAAACTTCACTATATTTTGTCTTATTTTGGAAGAGGGGGATTGAAAATGGAAACCTTTTAAAACTGACAGACAAAATGTGTTACATTTCATAAGGCAAGATTTTGAAATATAAAGTTTCACATTCTCAAAATGAAAATATCTGATTCCAAAGAAATACAATTGTTGACGGTTGTAAAATCACTGACGCCAACATTTTCTGCATCACATATTCACATATCAGAGTTTCAAACACTTCCATCTCTGAAGACCTTTACCACTACCTCTGGGAAATGAATAAAAGAACTTAAAACATATTTGTGATTTAGCTTAATCTTCTAACATGCAACTATTGAAAACCTCTTAGTAGATCTGTGTTTTCCATTGTTGTTGCAAGTACGTATTGATTACGCCTAAATTTAATTGAAAGCAACAAAGCCTTGCATGGAATTAGCCCTTAAAGTGAGCCAACATTTTTTCTACTTTGAAAATGATTCAGTGAGCACATGCAAAATGCATTTTCATACGGTTTTGTGACAATGCTATAATTCATCCTTCACTTGAATATTTAATATCAACATGAAGGTCTCATGAAGCTATAAATCAGGGCTCAGGAAAGGTTGAACAGAAGGCCCCAATGGCGTAAGTACTGGGAAAATGTCAGTGCAAGTCTACAGATGATATACAATATGAGGAAAGGCAAAATTATGTCAGTGTAAAGTGAATGGCTTAACAACTGTTGAACTTTCTTCACCATTTGTTTAGAGTACTGGATATCTGAAGGTGAGGGCAAATACTGGCATCCATGCTAAGGTGAGAACAATAGTATAATGTTGGCAATTAAAGTTTGACTTCTTTGCGTTAGTAATGGGAAGTCCGTATTGATGAATTTATGTGCGCAGGGGCAAAAAGATGTTGGAGCAAAAAGTCTATGGCTGTTTTATTATGAATGTAACCATGGGCTAACTTATTCTTATCAATGGCTATAGCTTTATGATGACAGGCAAAAATTAGTCTATCTTTAGATAGGTAATGAGTTGACTTTAATTCACCCATTGAGTTGTCACCTGAGTAGAATTTTCTGCATTTTTATCTTTAAGGGTTTTCCCTGAGCTGCTGCTTTGCAGTACCTTTGATTGATAGCTAAATTTCTACAATATAAACAAATAGAATATGGGAACCTTCTTCATTGCAGAGGCAATGTAAGCTTAGAAGTCCCACTAAGAAAGACTCTCATGCAGTATGGAAGATAGGATAGCAAAAGCACAGCATATAATCTGGTACTTGTGAAGAGCTCAAATGGAAGAGTATCTTGAGGTTCTTTCTTTTCCTTTACAAGTTCAGTTCAACTGTATGGGTAACCCTAAAATGTCTCTATCACAGTATTCAAACATAAGCTAAAACAAACTTGTATAGGGAAGGGTTTTTTTATTCTTTTTTAAATAAGAATGTCTGAGATATGTTAGTGTGAATTTTCTTCATAGTTTGTTTTTACTTTTAAATAATGACTTTAGGTGTAAGAAAAATGATTCCCTCCAGAGGGGGAAAAAAGAAACCTAACTTTCCTATTTAACTGCATTGACACTGTGTTCTTGGAAAGATTTTTCTACTGCATATAACTTGGTTCTCTTTAGTGGAGGGTGGTAAACCCACACTGACAATTTTGAAGAGAATTCTGTCTGTGCTCTTTGAATCAGAGTAACGAAGACTTAAAGAAACAGTGAGTTATTTTTACATTTAATTTGCATAATTCAAGATGTAACAAGAATCCCATGTCAGATGAGTAGCTCAAAATAGTTATTCTGTTACCAACCTTCTCCAGCCACTTGAAATTCAAGTTGATATATGATTACCAAAAAAAAAACAAACAACAAAAAAAACCCCACACACTCTAGAAAACGTTTAAAACTAAACCTGAGGTCTTTGTTAAAGTTTTTCCTTTGACTGCTATGGGGGGCAGACGGGACCGGATATGCTGCCATCTGTTTTCTGTCTTTGTCTTTGATTTCTATGGTTTATTGTCATTTAGATAATTATTCCGAGAGAGATTCTTTATTTAGTTATTTATTCATTTGTTCTGATAGGTGTTGGCTTCATGGCCCTAGACATACAAGTTGGTCATTTATTCAATGGTATGGCTAGGTGCTTTGCCCCACTCTATCCCTAAAGCTGGCTCGGCTGGCCCAGTAGACGATGCCACCTGCCTAAGGGTGTCCTTGGACTGCCCCTGGTGCAAGAGATGCATTCGGTCAATAGGATATGTGGCCATAACTTCTCTATGTTTCACGGATGCTTGGCCCTGGAATAACCTGTTGGGGGGGGGGGCTGTTCTAATTTACAGCAGAGTCCTGGGCCAATCCAGATTTGTGGCTTAAAGCTACTTTTGCACATCTTGGCCAGACTGGAGGATCTGGCCCAGAGATGTGAGCCACCAGACACCTCCTAAGGGCCAAAATCATCATCTGAACCATAACTGTACAGCATCACTCTGGCCTACTGTTTATAGCCCATCAATTTGCAGAGCACACATTCTGAATTTTAAGGCTCTGAAGGACCAACTCCAGGGATGAGAGAGTAGTTGCATCCTGATTTCTGAGAAAGACTTGGAGCCTATGCTGAGAATATTAATAAGGGGTCTGGTTTTCATGATGTGGACATATGTCTATTGGGAATTTGACCAAAGTCACCAACTCTTTGTATGTAGGCTATCAAGCAGCCACTAGATACTTCATTACACACTAGGAATGTAGAAAACATCATGGTGAAAATAAATCACAGGAATCCTGCCTGTTTTCTTACTATTATAACTGTTATGTATGGTCAGTAGCTACTTTCCTCTCCTCTCACTCATCTCTATACATGGGAGAAAATAACCTTCTCTTCCTGCCTTGTAAACCTTTGACACACTGGAATTTATTATATCTATTATGAGTGAGTCTTCCTCCTTGCAAGCACAAATTTGTGTGTGTGTGCGCGCGTGCATGCATGCACTACCTGATGCTGCAGACTTGGAACATGCATGCAATGTATTTATCATCTAAAAGTAACAAACACAAGGAACCCTGACATCAGTATTATCTTATATAGGTAATGCACTGCCTGCAGATCCGTTAGATTGTCAGTACATCCTCCACCCCAACCCCACAAAAGTTTTCCAACTACCTGAAAGCCTGGTAACAAGACCTGATTGCACACTGTAGCTCATGTCAGCTGTGTGAAACTAGAGCGAAAATAATCACATGATCACTCAAATGACGAAGCCCGGTTGCTTGACTTTAGCATCTCACTAAGTAAGAATATATGTGTTTATTTCCAGTGCAAATGTAATGACTGAATGGATTTTCCATTTTATGTTTCAGATGCAGTCTTCCTATGTGCTGTTTCCCTGGCTCTAACCTTGTGTCCTCACTCTGGTTTTGTACTGTGTGATGTTAAGTTCTCTAAAAGTTACATAGACGGAGGACATATATTTTCAATAACATTTGCCATGCTAGATTACCTTTGCACACAGTGGATAGCTTCCTTCTTTTATTTTCAAATAAAAATATTTTACTAGCTACCACGTTAAATAAATTAAGCCCGATATTATGTAAAAGCTGAAAAATTAATTAAAATTAAAATTGCAGCTTTCAACTCTGTCTTTGTGACATAATTCAATTTTAATGCTAATCTAAACCCCAACATCTCAGTTTTGTGCTTGTGCTGAAGAGACTGATGGGGAGTGTAATTTTTTTGTTCAGACATTAGGGGCGCAATTTCTAAAGTTTTAAGCTTGCTGAAAGACAAAGTACTGTTAATGGAGAGGACTCACTGGGAGGGAGGAGGGGGCAGGCTTGCCTCTTCAACATCATCCCTCTCCCCAATAGGAACCCATAAGAGCCCCTCTGCCACAGCTCTACAGGGTTGTGACTTCAGGTAGGTTGAAAAGTGCAGTTGTTTCCTTATAATAGTCTTTCTTTTCTTACGCCTAGGAAATTCCAAATACATTCTGTGGAGAATATTAAGGTTGTGCAGTTAAGCACTAGATTCAGGAAATACCAAAGCTATCACTAAGCATTTAGTCTTCACTCTGCCTCCTTAGGTGGATGCACTACAACATGGCCTATGAAATTATTCCCTCGATTACATATTTGTATGCTGTTTCTTGAGCAATACAATGTAAAGTACCATTTTTACAGCCTTACATTATATGCAGGACTAGGCATACTGATGGAGATATACACTAATCTTTCTGCTTTTACATTCTGTTGGTTTATCAATGTAAAATTTTTCTTATTTTGAATACAACTCAACTTTCCAATTGAGTTTGAACTATTTGAGTTTTCAAGATCTCCCCCAAAGAAAAAATAACTTGGAACACGTTGACTCTCTGATAAGATATTTAGGAGGAGTATCACTGGCAAAGCTCAATGGGCGTATGATAGGCACTCAGTACAATTTGAGCAATATATGCATAGATAATGCTAAGAACTCTGTTTTATGACAATTCAGCTACTTTTCCTATATCCCAGCTTTAAATACCATCAAAAGTTTGCTCGTCCAACTATATTTGGCAAAAATCTTTGTACAAAATGTGCTAATTATCATTCAGACTTAATGGGTAGGCCAACTGTTTGAATTACATAACAACACTGCATTTGGGGAAATGGCTAGTCAATGGAAACTGTGTTTAAAATTTAGATATATGAAAGGGATTTAATTAAAAACAAACAATAACAATTAAAACTTGAATAGAGTCTGATCTCTGAAATCTTTTAGAAATGGCCTCTCTTTTTCTGGTCTTCATTAAAATACTTAATTTTCCCCTCTTCTAAGGAGAAAAAATTCATCCTTGGAGATTTTCTCATCCATGCCTCACTTGGTTCACCAGATAGTTTGGGTCTGATGACAAGCTGTATTGCTCTTCACAATTCAATTAGCTCAACTTTGTGGGAGGAAGAGGCTTGTCTGCAATTGTATGGAACCTCATAAAGCTGCTCAGATTCCTTCAGGAAAATATTCAGTAATTTTATGAACAAATTGCAGGAAAACAGCAGTGAAAGAAAAGGTATTGAGAAGGCCAACTGTGGGAGACAGAAATCACTGTGCCATTTCCCTTACTTCAGTGAGAAAGGCTATTGGTCTGTTAGAAATACTTTGGTGCTGTTACTATTACCCTTTACATTAGGAGATATTGAATGTGAATATGCTCACTAGTATACTGATGAGTGCTAAAGAACGAATTTGGTTTACATATTCTCTATTTCAGCCATTTACATAAATAAATGAGGAATCCAGTAAGGATCCAAATCCAAACTGCAGGAGAGGGAAGTGAAAGTAGTGGCTCATCAAGCAATGAGCTTGTGGAAGAAAGACTAGGGGGTTACATTGTGAGTTTGCAGGGCATAGAGGAGACTACTGCAAAAAAGAATCTGACCAGTGACTTCTGCTAAGCTGTATCTGAGGCCAGCAAACCACACTTCCTCTTCATTTAGAGGCTGAGGAAAGAGCACCCATCATTATATAAATGATATTTGGTTACATTTGTGGGTGTGCATGTATAGTTATAAATACGAATTAAAAGGTTTTGGTAATTTAGTCAGAATGCTTCTCCCTACCCCTTCATATTGCTCTCCTTTTTATTTTCTAGTTTTTTCTCCTAGAGCAGATGTTTAAAATTCTGCTAAAGTAATGTCTGATTTAATTACTGCCAAATGTTCGGGTGCCAGACATGTAACCAGCACTTTTTGCTAGAGATTAGTGGGTTGGGTAAGTTACAGAAAGTTGTTTTCAGGTACAGACAGGTAGCAGATATTTCATGTGGAAGCCATGTCTGCTATTGTAATTGCACTGCCAACTTTAACCAGCAAAACAATTTCAATTACGTCATATAAATCATTAAAATATACACCTGAGGATATGGCAGCAAAGAATGGCTGAACACAATGCAACTGCTTATTTTAAGAGGGAATTATGTAAAGGTGAGTATATCCTTAGTATTGCCAACAGAAATTCATATAGTCTGCTCCATATGAACTGATGCATTTGAAGACATATCACAGGTCCCCCTCCATCAAATGACTGAAATAGTGTCTCCTGAATATCTACTACTCTCTCCCACCATCTCCAACATCTAACTCCTTGCCTGAAATCCTTGTCATCTCATTGAGACCTCTCCTGTCCATCTGTTTGGCTTTGCAACCTGTGGAGACCCACCTCCTGATACACACTGAGAAGCTAATAGGGTGCAGCCAGTGAGCAGTTCCCAAGCAGGGAACGGATGAGACTGGCTAGAGCCCATCCTGTGCTGTAGCCTGATCTCATTGGAGTCCAGTGGGAGCACAGAAGGGGGTTGTGGGACAGTGCAATCGCTGGTGTGTGGGTATACTGTAGTGTGGCATTCCTTAAAATTAAAGCATCTAAATGGCTGCATTAGTCATGTAGCGTTATGTGGCTCAAATTCAGAATGTGTGTTCTGCGAATTGATGGGTCATAAACAGTAGGCCAGAGTGATGCTGTCTAGTTATTGTTCAAATGATGATTTTAGTCCTTAGGAAGTGTCTGGTAGCCACAGTTTGGCCTGTCGCACACTATAGCTGCTGCTGATACATGCTGCCTGTTGTGTTTGATGGCTACGTGCATTATTCCTTCTCTGTCACTTATGCTACTATGTCACCACCTTGACAGAGCACCTATATTATTTCACACTGTGGATGTGCATTGCTCCAACATTTGTGGGTTCATTTCTGTGTTCTGCAGACATTGTTCCAATAATTAATATATGCAGTGATACTTGGATTACACAATTTCTTCCCAAAATGAATGATAGTTTATGCAAAGGTCCCAACTTCTCTGACATAGCATCTGCAGAATCAGAAGCAAAATGCATACGAATTTATTTTGTATTTATCTTGCTATGAGAAATATGCTATTACAGAAAGTTGTCAGCGGTGGTCCTGGGTTTAGTGGGGCCACAGGGAAATATCATCTGCAGGAACTCATGTAACACCTTCTCCAACCAAACATTTCTCCTCATCTTCCTCTGCATACCTCTCTATGCCAGCAACACCATCTCACCTGTATAAAGAAGTTCCATGGACCATACAGAAGGATCCTGGCTTCCTACATGGTCCTGACAACCACAAATGGAAGAGGGATTTAGCTTTCAGTACAAAGCATGAGACAGGTCATTCAGGGAATTGATTTTTCTGCCATGGCTCATTTCCACAAGTATCTGAAAGGCCTACAGATAGAGAACTGGTGATGGCTTGGGGCTTAGCACGTGGTGTGTTGTGTGGTGAGGAGAACTACCTGGGTCTCTATAAGTAGGGTGACCATATTTACCAAAGTATAATTGGGATACCCCGTGGGGCTGGTCTGAGCTGCCTGGCATCACTTCTTGCCTGAGCCCCCCCTTCCCATTCTACACATGGCTGTCTCGAGCCACCTGGTGTTGCTGCTTGCCCAAGCTCCCTGCCACCTGGGACTGGGGCTGATTGCCTGAGCCCCGCACTGGCCTGGGCTGACTGCCTGAGACTCGCCGCCCAGTGCCTCATGTCGCCACTGGCCTCCCTAAATGTTTCTCCACGCCCCCCTAAAGGGAACAGCCCACTTTTGGGGCAAAAGTGAGCATTTGTTCCATTTGTTCTTGTCAACTGATCAGAGCAACTTGCAACTTGCAAAATGGGACAAATGCCCACATTTGCCAAAAAAGTCAGGGCATCCAAGACACAGTTTTAAAAAGGGATGTCCTGGCCAAAACGGTACATATGGTCACCGTATCTATAAGTCACATCGGTCTAAGGCTGGCTGTGGGCCTAGTGATACTTAATGTACCTAAGCTGGCTGAAACTCAGGAATTTCAGTTCACAAAAATGTTGGTATTTTGCAATTTGCTTTTGTTCTGAATCGGGACAAAAGCCAGTTGACTTGAAATTTCTTGTGAACTGAAGACCCTTCAACATTTTGGTTTTGGAAACAGTGAAACATGGTATTACCAAAAGAAAATCTGTGGAGACAGCTGGGAATCCAGGACTGGCAATGGAAATTTGCTTGTGTTTTTACTAAAGTTTCATCAGATTTATAATAGATTTGGCCAGATTGTTTCAGCAAATTGACACTTTCAGAAAAAAACAATTGTTTTATTGGGAAATTTCTGACCAACTCTCATTATCTCCTTATATATAAATCTGGCTAGACACTTGACCTTAGGGATTGACAGCGTGGGGGAATGTTGTAGTGCCAATATTTATTTGAATAATGTACCTCTGCTCTTCTCCCTCTTCAAATCCATTTCTTTTCTTTCCCCATTGCCACCTTTTGCTTCTTTCCTAACACTCCTTTCCTTTGAATCACTGAAAATCAAGTGCTGCTGGCCCTACTGGTAGAGGGACTTATGTGGGACCCCAAAATAGGCTTTTTTATTGTTCCTAATTACTTTCACTAATCTTGAGGAAATAATACTGGTCTTGCCAGTGCAATATCAGCTCAAAATGTAGCCCTCCTTCCTTCAGGTCTTTGCTTTGTTTAAGGATATTTGGCTGTAGCTCAAGCCTTCCCTAGAGAATGATGATGTTGCAGTCAACTTCACTTGGGTAGTCACAAAATCGGTCAGAGAAGCATGGAAATGGTGTCTAAGGGTTCCTGGGGAAAAGGGGAGGTGTATGTGTCTGTGGCCTTCCACTGACCTTGTATATGCGGTAGTGAAGTGGGCTCAGCTGCTTGCTTGTTTGTTCCATGCTTGAGCTTGCAAGATCGACAAGGGCTGCTTGATAGCAGCCTAGTTAGGGAGCTAATTTGAGCAATAATCTGTTTCAGTGCCCCTGACATAATGCCCCATAGTCTGACTGCAATAATAGTTGTTTCTCCCCAATTATATAAAATGTGAGGAAACTCCTGCTGCTATTGTTTCTCTGACACTGAATTTAGGTTCTCCAGAGGCTTTGTCCTCTGTTTTTACTGAGCAACAGGGCCACTTTGTCCATTTCTTGTGTGGATGTTCCTGAAACACTCCAGTAAAGAGATATTGCGTTTTGAGCTGTTACTTTAGGCTCTAGCCCTGCCTTAGCTGATTCTTGCTTCTCGTGAATTATAGAGGATAGGTGGTGTTAAGAGAGAATCTCTCTTATGCACGGATTCAAATCCCTGTTACAAACACTAGCACTTTCTCCTCTGGTCTGTTTTCCCTTATTTTTTAGTTTTTGAAGAAACCTCATTTTCCAACAACCAAACCCTACTGTATATTGTCCTATCACAGCCTTCAACGCCTCTCTTCTTTTTTCTCCCTTAATAAAAGGAACACAATAACTTTTTGATTTGTTTGTTTTGCAAGCAGAAAAAATGAACGCTACATGAAGTCTTTAAACCATGATTTGAGGACTTCAGTAAGCTCAGACATAGGTGAGAGGTTTATTGCAGGAGTGGGTGGGTGAGATTCTGTGGCCTGCATTGTGCAGGAGGTCAGACTAGATGATTATAATGGTCCCTTGTGACCTTAATATCTATATATCTATGTAAAAATATTTATGCATAAATAGCATGTGTATTCAATCTCTGTTTGCATGTATGTGTGTGTGTGTGTGTATATATATATATAAAATCAACAAACGAACAAAGATCCCTGATTATTGAAAGTATATGGTATTCTAAAAGCATCATGTCCTGCAAACACTCATGGACGTAATCCTTACCCTCACATGTAGTTCCATTGTTTCCAGTGCTGGTGAGAGGCATTGGTTTGACAGCCTTGAAGACTGAAGTCCTCTTTTAATGAACAAGGCAAGCTTCCCAATATGCATTGCCTTGTCAGCAGGCCTCAATCTGGATCTGGGAGGTGGGAGAAACAGGTAGTTCAGTTTCTGTGGCTTATGCAATTCTTGGTTTCTCTTCTGAGTCTGCCAGTTAGTAAAAAGAGAGTCATGACATATGAAGTTGCAACTCAAACCCACTAAACTCGCACCATAGAGGGGCCACCAAACATCCATTAGATAGGAACAACTTCTGATCCCTACTAAGCTGAGGTGGTCTCAGAATGGTGATGCAAGTGAAAAAGCTTTGTAGCCTTTCGGTGCAATGAAAGGTGACGTTATTAAATAAAGTTCTGACCTTCTAGAGTTTATGCATTCTCCCGGCACAAAGGCAAAATCTTATGCTGCTCTCTGTCTCCTCCTAACATATGCTAAAATCTCAGTTCAGCCCAATTGTACATTTGCAGTGGGATATGGTTATTTTCCCCCCTGCTGCACAGGTGGTCAGCAACCAGCAGGACCTTCAGAGCCACAGCCAAGATATTTTACACGTGAGCTAAAAGAACAACCGGAAGTGGAATCGGATGTTGTCCAATTTGTGAACAGGGCCCTTAGGCTGTACATGGCAGACAGTATGTTATACAACTACATATGAGACAACTGTGAATGTTGGATATGGGAATCATGGGTTCTTTTCCTGGCTCTGATGCAGGGCATGGTGTAGTGGTTGGAGTAGTGCTTACAACTAGGATAGCCAAGCACATAGATTTGTCACTTTGCATCTGAAAGGCAGTTTGGCTGAGATTTGCCTCTGTCATAGTCAAGGTGCATTTTGTTCCCAATTCTGGCCACTGTGGTTTGGTAAAACTTGTGTTATCTTGTAAAAGAGAGTGATTGATAGTTGTCTGCTTTCTGGGATGGGGAATATGAGGCTTTGGTCAGTAATAAAGGTTATGAAGAGCAGCAGAAATATATTTTACATATTTTAAAAGAAATGAGACTATAACTCATGGTCTTCTGGCTCCCAAACGGGGGCACCTTCCCCTAGTAGGCTAAAGGGTATTTCACTGGAAAGTGTCTTAATCTGGTGTGCGTGAGAGAAGGGGACAGTGTGAGATTTTGCATGTTGTTCAGATGTGTGACAGAGCTGCTAAACGGGGGGGTCTCACATGAGTTGTGCAGCACCTGGCACACCCTGCTGCTGCTTCAGCACCTTTCCGGGCAAGGAAGTTTCTGGTGTTGGGGTGGCTTTTCCTCTTCCAAGGGCCCTGGCTGGAAAGGGGAGGGCACAAAGAGCGGGCAGCCCTGTTCAGGAGCCCCAGACGGTGTCCCTAGGTGGGGGGCCTGGTACTAGGGTGGGGGGTGTAGTGATTGGACTTCATTCCCACCCCCCCGGCCGCCGGGCAGCTGCTGCAGCCTCCCCTCATGCCCTTCTGGCAGGGAGCTGGGGACCTAAGTCTCAGGGGAGGCAATTCCTGCTCAGGCCCTGCCGAGGAAGGCAGCTGGGAGGCACCATGCCCAGCGCTGGGTTTCCCCTCCCCTGTCCCACTCAACCCCGCTACTGCCTCAGCCCTGAACCCCTGGGGGTGGCGGGGGCTTTGCTGGGGGCCACTCCTGGCCGAGCCCTGTGGGGGCGGGACACGCGTGGTACCAAGCCCGCTCCCTGACCCACCAGCCGGGTGCCTCGGCCGTGCCTGGGCGTGTCCCCGCCGGCTGTGCAGCGGGAGCCCCCCGCCCCCCATGCCGGGGCTGGGCAGCCCGCGCCGCGCGTGGCGGTGAAGGCGGGGGGACGCGGGGCTCTCGCTAGCGCTGCCTGTGGTCACAGCCCGGCGCGCTCGCCTCCCATCCGGCTCCGACTCGCGCTCTCCCCGCTGCCGCCGACCATAGAGTCGCGCTGCAAACAGAAGATAGAGGGAGTGCAGGAGCTCGCCATCTCCAAGCCATCTACAGCGGGAAAAACATGGAGTCCGCTCCGGCAGCCCCCGATCCAGCCGCCACCGAGCCGGGCAGCAGCGTCTCCGAGCCGGCCGCCGGCGCCACGGACACCCCAGTCAACCTGGAGCCTGCCCGGAAAAGCGAAGCGCCGGCTCCAGTCCGCAGGCAGAGCTACTCCAGCGGCGGCGGCAGCAGAGGTAGGGAGACTTGGGGAAGGGGGGAGCGCTGGGATAGGGAGGGTGGGAATAGAGAGAGCGGGGTAGGAGAGAAGGGCGAGATGCAGCAATTAAGCCACCGGGGGATTTATTGGGAGCCGGGTACAAAATAGCAACTCCCCACTCCATGCAACCTGGCAAACTTTTACAGCTCCTTTTAATTGCTGCAGGAGGAGGGACAGACTCGAGGAAAAATATTGAAAGAGAGAGGGAGCTGCTCGGTGCTTTCCCATTTCCCAGTTTCTCGCCTGCAAAACTCAGATGGGAACTATGCCCCTGGAATTACATTCTTAAAACACAAATCAGCCCCCAGCAGGATCATTAGAATTCAAGGAAAGAAACTTTTAAAGCTGCAGTGTCCTTCTCCCCCACCCTTTCCTTGTCTCTCTGCTTTTGACAGTTTCTTCTCTGACGTGCTGAGGTTTGTTGTTGGGAATGGGGGAGTTTTATGTGATCTCGCTTTTTAATTGGGAGGTTGCTGATCTGCGATTGACTGCTCCACTCTTTTGCATGCTGTGTTTTTTAATTTGTTTCTTCGGTGTGTTTAAAAAAAAAAAACCCGTCCCAAAAGTTGCTGATCTCCTGGCGTTTCTTGAAGGTGCACAACTTTGCAGAGAAGGATCTTCCTGATCTCGTGGATTTTCCTCCACCCCCCTCCCCGTCACAAAATATTGCAGACAAATTTTTAAAAAAGCCTTTAATTGCTGGTTTAATGATGATCTAAGCATTCTCATGATACAAACCGCATGTTTAATAGTATGGGTCAGCGAGAAACGTGTGCTGGCCAGTTTAAGTTCGGCGTTGTTTATAGCATTACCTGCCCACTTTTACTGAAAGTAACTGTCTTTCAGCAGCATTGTATGCTAGCTGTTTGCTGCTGTAGAGGGAGGGAGAGACCCGCTGCCCCTCTTTTTCCACTGCACAGGAGCGGTTAAGGTCGATGGGTTTTAAATATATGTAGGGTTGTGAAAAAACAAAAAGCGAGAGGGACAAAGATGCCGCTTTAATTCCCGCTGTCAATAATTTATAAATCGCTGCTATCATCGAGGGGGAACTGAGTCGGTAGGATCATTGGGTGATGGGTGGAAACTAACTAAATAAAAATACATATACTGATCAGTTAAAGAAATGACAGCCAGGCTGGCTCACACAGTCCTCGCATGGCTCCGGGGTCCTGTGCCAGCTGCCGGCTGATTGCAGGGAGTCGGGGAACATTTACTGGTGGTGCGGGGAAAAACCTGCTTCCTCCCGGAGTGTGTGATTTTTGTTGTTGTTGTTTGGAATATGGCTGATCATGTGTTGGCTTGTGTTTTACAGTATTTTTCCCATTTTGGCCACGCCCCCCTTTCCAGGCAGCTTCCCACTCAGGGAATCCGAGTACAGTAAAAGCCAGCAAGATGACACACGCTGAAACATTTAATTAGAGGCAATTTCCGAATAATGACCGCGCAGTTATGCAAATGCAGGAGAGAGGGGGAGGCGAGGAAGAGCTGGCTCTGGAGAAGACGGGAGGATGGGGAAGGTTTTTGTGTGCAGAAAGCTTTTGGCTGCAAAGAATATATTTAGAGCTTGAGACAGTGGATTTGGAATGCAAGCCGATTATGTAACAAGGTTAATCAGAACCACGAGAGAAAATTTCCTTAATAATGCTAAGGAGTTTTCTGAATGTTTTCAAAGCGGCCGTAGTTTGTGGTTGTTAGTCTATATGTTTCAATCTGCTTTAATTGTCATTGCTGGCACATGGGGATTTTTAGAGGGGTGGGAAGAGGGGGATGGCAACCTTCAGACTAGTTTTGCGACGTTGTAACTTTTAGACCTTATAAATTATGTAATGGACTACTAGTAAGGTATTTATGTATAAAAAGAGGAGAAGGCAATATTTCTGAGGATGGGGGTGATCTGCTCGTGATCCTGAATCGTTTAGGCTTTGCTACCGCTAACCTGCTGACCCATATGTCCCTCCTCCCCCTTGTGTAGCATTAAATGGGGGGGGGGGGGTTAAACACACACACACACACACTGCACGCAAGCACTAGGTTATGTAACAATCTGAATGAAAAAACGAAGGTCAGTGATGGAGGCATCCATGCAGCAATGCAAAAGCAAAAGCTCCTGGAAATTCTGTCTTGAATATCTGAGAGAGTGTATGCTTTTTATGGACAATAATTGTTTGTGCCTTGTAGGGGTGGGGGTAGGGATAGGAATGATTTAAAGTAGGAAAATGTCTTGGGTTTAGGGATGATGTAATGGGATTGGTAGGAAATACAAATCTGCTCCTAGATTGCAAACAGTAAGAAAATTAGAGCCGGCATTCAGGATTAATGTTGCATAGATTACAGTGTTGAAAATAAATTGACCTATACACTAAGTGATTATGCCTTTCTAATATTTAAAAGGTGAAGGTCTGTAACTTTGCAAGAAAATACCAGAGAATTGTAATTAACATTTTTAGCCTGTTTGAAAGCAGGACCTAGATGGAGATATTGGGTGAAATTGAGCCCCCCCAATTTGTGATTTATTTATTTATTGAAAGATTCCTGAGGTTGATTTTATGCTTTTTTCATATAAAGGGAATATATAGTATATGGAAATTTTCTTGACATTGGGGTGACCTCGCAATGCATGAATACCACATGTATGAGTACAGGTGAAAAGAATAGCCCTGTAACACAGGTAAATGCCAAATAATGTGTTCATGTACATGTTCAGCACATCAACTAATCTCTTAGGTTGTTATCCTGCAATGTGCTCCATGCAGGCACATCCAGACACACATGCAGGTCAGTTTGCAGAATTGGTACCCAGAAAAGCATTCCTTGATTTTTAAATCAATAAAGTTAAAACACTGGAAATATTTCTTCTGTATCATCTATTTTAGTAGCTGCTACCATTGCAAACCTGTACCCAGGGCTGTGCAGCTAAACTAGCTGTTCTTAGCAGGGAATTTGAGGAAAATAAAGAATTGAAGAAAAGTGTAGTGGATGACTCTTGGGGGGAAAAAAAAGATGATGAGAGGTTAGATGCTTAACTGCAGCTTTAATTACTGTAACATCTGAAATACTGTATCTGATACCACTTATATATCTGGTGTGTCAGATCCCTAAATAGCTTTATTTTATTTTTAATTTTGCTAATGGGTGGGTATTTTTACTTTTGTTCTAACAGGTTGGTCTTTATTATAACAATTAATTCTTGTGCTTTTGGATATATAATACTGCTTGTTTTGCAAATGCTTTTAATAAGTGTGTGTGTGAGTGAGAGAGAGATCACCTGTGGACTGGTGGTATTGAGTAATGGTATAGAGTAGTGTGGAAGAATAATGACACACTAGGTTGAAAAAAGTGGCCAACAGTCAGATAAAAAGCCTGATATTTCCAAATAAAGATGTTGTCACCTACTCTAGTTGTTTATTTTAACGTAAGGGCAGTAGATTTACAGTTTTCCATTAGGTTAAACCCTAATCCATACATGTTTAATTACTGTACAGATGTTCTCAGATGTCTTCATAGCATGCATTGACTTCATTGACTACTTTGCACACCCTAGTCACAATTGCATATACCACTTCCACTTTCATCTGCAGTCATAGAATATTCCTAAGGCACCTACGGCCGTTGCTTACATGGTTAAGTAATATTGGGAGAGTATATATAATATATATGAATTATTGAACATCTGGAAACAAGGAGAAGCCAGAATCATGTGACCAGCCAGCTGTTTGTGGATCAGCAGGAAGTGCTCCACACACCACAGCGTATGACTCTCAGTGTTATTACCTCCTCCTAAAAATGAACATATTTGAAAAAAAAAAAAACAAATGTTGGACTGGGCTCTCTGTTATCCCATCAAAGCTTAAATGTTGCATTTTCATTTTTTTAAATCTGAAACATCAGTTGTCCAAATCTCAGGAGCCAAGTTCTTGTTCTCTAGGCTTTTTTCTCACCTTCTGTCATCAATAGCATGTCAGTCAGCTGCAGTAGTTTTTGCTGAGGGGTTTGTGTTATACTGTCCTGCAGTTTCTCCCCTGTCTATCAGAGCGAGGACTAGAAAGCAAAATGTTGTTTTTTCTTTTCCGGGCCATTACTCTGTTTTTTTGCATTGTCAGTAAATGGGAAAAAGAAGTTCTCCCTCAGTTGAGAGAAGAGACAGAAATTGTTTAGTAAAATTTCCTATTCATGTTCCCCAATGCATTTTTCAGGTATCTTGTTAGGAAAGTTGAACATTTTAAAGGCAGCATTCATCTTGTTGGAGGACATTATATTAAATGTTTTGTGGGGGTGATCAGAAAGCTACATGCACATAGGAGACGGTTTCCTGAAGTCTTTCTGATGAATTGAGTGTCTGCTTGCATTTCCCAATCCCTTGCTGGGACTTGGGTCTTTGTTGTCACCAGTTGAAACTAATTATTTCCTGATTTTTATTTTATTTAATTTTTTGCCCTGTGCTGTGAGTAATTTGATTATAACATCAATGAATAGTGGCATCAGCCCTTTATTCCACATCTCCATCTGCAGTTGCACACTTAGCAAATATTTCAGATGTTCTAAACAGAGTATTTGTGATCTAACAAAATTTGTCAGTTTAGTGCGTGATCTTTGCGTTTTCAAGTTTTGAGTATTTTCTTTAAATTTCCAGAACACTTTTATCACACTGAGTGCTGTTCTGGAAGCACTGCTTCTGAATTAGGACTATAGATTTGCCTGTTGGGTAAATGAGATGTACTATGAAGCATCTGAAAGAAAACCCCAATCATTTAGTTTTAAACCTTTTGTAGAATAAGAGCAATAATACCACTTTTGCATTGTTTTCTCAGGAATAGTCCTGTTCCCTTGTTGCAATAAAACCATAACTTAGTCTTTTTATTTTATTGACTTGAAAAGTATCTCTGTAGCTCTGTAAACCAGTGAAGAACACATTTGGAAATGGCGATTAATTGGCAATATGACTATTATAGCTCAGGTTATAGAACTGTATTTGAGTGGCAGGACAGTTTTGGCTGTTGAAAGTTGTCTGATTTTTCTACTGTTTGTTTCCTACTGTAAGGAAATTTGGCCTTGGAGAAATGTGGAGTAACTCCCTTGAGGTTAATGGATTTAGTCCAGATTTACCCGACTGCAATGAAGAGAAGAATCTAGCCCTAAGGTTTTATAATGTCTAAAATTAACCTTAAAATGATTTCATCATCAATATTTAAGATTGAGTATTTTGAGTTATTTAAGTTTGTAAGATAATGGGTCCAAAAAACTGGGAAGTAAAAGTACTCTGTGGAAAAATATTAAAATTCATTAAAATATGTTCATTAAAATGTTGATAAACGATAGATTTAATATGTTTGAGAAAGAAAGACAGACTGGTACCACCAAGTTCAGCACACATAATTAATTTAAAAGTTTCAGTTAGCTTTAATATTGTTTGCTAATTTTGTTGGGTAACTGCCCTATGCATAACCTATATAATAGAATAAATGTCTTTCAGTTTAAAATAATTATAAAATAATTGTTCTAAGTACTAGTTTTTTTTAAAAAAAATACATTTTTCTTTGTTAGGCTTGGTGCTGACTGTATTAAGGACTGGGTTTAAAAGACCATACGTATATTGCATTTTGAACACAATTGAAATGGAAAAAAGGAAGGGAAACACTGTTTCTTTTTGAAATAAAATTCCTAAAATCACTTTGTATTTTTTAAGTTCATTAGGTATATTTTAAGTGATTATTTTGGCAAGTTCAGACCCAGGTGCTGTGTATTTCACCAAAAAAGGGGTGGAAATTTAGATAATTCAAAATGTTGCTTGGTTAGAAAACATTGTAATCTTAGCTGCCTGTTTGGGGTGTGAACTTTCTGCTGCTGCTTCACTTTTTTTTTTTTTTTTTTAAGTAACATAGACTGAAGTAAATTTTGGATATGTTGAAAATACTTTAATATGGTACATTTTAATGTGGTGCAGTCGTGTTTTAGAGGTTGTTTCAAATTTCTCAAATGATGGGGCTTTCACCATTTACCTTGGGGAAACTCTTCAACACTGTCATGTTTTCCTGATACTGTTTTAAAATATCTTTCATCCCATTTGTCCTCATCTTTTTCATTTGAATCTCAATTTTTCTCACTGCCTGCTATTCCATTCCTCCTCCTTAGTCATCATTTATGTCTTTTAAAAATATTTAGTCAGGCATCAGTCCATCTAACCCACTCCCCTCCCCAGCTCCTTCTAATTGGACAATAAATAAGTGAGATTTCCTTTTGTCACCTATAAGAAATTCAAGCTCAGCAGAGAAACCACACCTGTCAACCTGACAGCTGCCAAGTTGTGTGTAGCTCCATTTGTGACATTTCTCATGAATGACAGAAGTCCCTGATTGACTGGGGCAGGGTGTGTGGGGTGGGGAGAAGTAGTGGCATTAGTGCATGGACCTGGCAGTGGGGGTGTATGATAGTTGGGGGGCTAGGGATGCTGGGGTGTCTGAAAGGTGGTAAGGTTGCTGATGTGTCTGGGATGGGCGGGTGCAGGTGACCGCTTGTGGGTGCGGGACACTGGGTCCCAAGCTATGTGGGTAGTTGCAGGTGTCTGTCTATCTGAAGAGGGTATCTGGGTGGAAGAATCTGTGGCCAGTATTCTGTCTCTTCCTTTGCCTTCTGTCCTTGCCAGCTGCTGCCACTGCCACCTTTTTGCTGATGACTCCTCCTCCTCCTCTTCCTCTCTTTGGATCTAGGGGAACTGCTGCTGCTGATGGCAGTGAGGAGCAATTGCAGGCCATCCCTTCAATCCAGTGGATATATGAGGATCCAGCTGGGTTGCGAGGAAGCATGACAGGACTGCCAGATATGGCTGAATTCTGTTCTAGAAACCTAGCTTGCAGTGCTGTTAGAGTTTCAAATTCATAAAGACTGCTCCGTGATGCAGGTGTCTCTACTCATAATGGTGGTATATTGCAATAGCTGATGCAGTGTCATGGCAGAATTACTTGATCCAGGGACAAGAAAGAGTCATTAGAAGAGGGATTTGTAAATGATGTTGGAATGTAACAGTCTCCCTAACCAAGCTCTGTGAAACCTTAATTTTCCCCAAAACTACATAAATTCAAAGCTTAGCCCTATATCTTCAGAAAGTTAATGCATTTTTCAACTTAGCGTGGAACCAGTTTTGAGTGAAAATTCAGTTTCACAAAGTTCTGATGGGTGAAACTTGCAAATTCTCACCAAATTTCACATTTTTATTTTTTGGGTTTGTTTTAATACTGGTTGTCCTCTCTCCCTAACTGAAAGTGAAGAGGAGGTTGGCATGAACTTTTGTGAGATCTGAACTGCCACACTGAGCACTGCTCTCTCTGTCTACGAACTTCAGTTGAGCACTTCAGCATACCTGTTATTGGTCTGTGCTGATAAACTCATAACAGTAGGTAGTGGTGCATGTCAATAGGAGTTACATATGTAAAGTACGTCGTCTTTATGAAGTTGCTATTTGTATGTGCTTGTGTTACCACAGTTAAAATCTCATAATTATTCCTGTCCTAATAGCATCTTTCCTTTGGAAGGATCCTCAGGTACTTTTAAACACTGTACTGCTATCAGAAACAACTTAAACTGTTGTTGAAATCCAGTCACTTCTTGTGTGGAATTTGACAGCTGTGTAATAGCACAGATAGGACAGGACAGGACAGCAAGTGAAGAATACCATCACACTGAGAGAGTTTAGATAGATAGATAGAATGTAGTTACCCAGTCAGAACGCTGGGATGGACTGTTGTATTCCTGTGGAAGAAGTCTTAGCAATCTTCCATGACTGTATTTGCTATTACATCTCACCAGAAAGACACAACTTCCAGCAGCACAGTACACTCTAACATCAGTAATCAGTGCTGTCACAGATGGAAGAGTGCTGTCTACTAAATCATGACTACTAGTTATATAAGCTTCGTTGGATATGTCTGCATTCATTCACTGAGCAACCCCAAGCCTCACTGGGTTTTGAGATCTGACAAAACTGAAGCTGGAGGTGGTATGTCTGCAGGTCCTGCTTTCATTGCTTTATTAAACAGATTTCTATAAAAAGTTACTTTCTTTAATAATGTGTTACAAAGCATGATACCAAATGCCCTGGTATTACCAGAGGCTTTAAGAAGCTTGTCATGAAGCATGTGTTGTTGATAAAGCAATGTGATTTTTTCTTTTTGGGGTATGGGGAAAGTGTATGGCTGTTACCCAACCTACTTAATTTCCACTTCTCACATAAGCTCCCTCCCCCCGCCCCCAAATAATCACATGGACAGAAGCTTCAGCGTTTAAGGGACAACAGTTAAAATTCACGCTCAACCAAATGTACATAAATGATCCAGTAATGGTGCCCTACTGCAGAGTCTTTCATTTGTAATTTAATCTAACAATTTCCATTCACTTCTAAAGCAGCACACTATGAAACTGGCAACTTCTGATGAATTGCTCTGCTGTTACAAACAGTGTTTGAGCTGGTATTACAGCAGCATGAATAGATGGTGTGATGGAGAACAAAGTTAGTGGCTGAACTGGAGCTGAGAGAAATTGCTAGCAGAAGGTGAGAAAGCAGAGTTGGATTATGATAACCTCCCTTGTAGAATCAAATTAAATCTTGT
This sequence comes from Natator depressus, assembly GCF_965152275.1. Lineage (NCBI taxonomy): Eukaryota > Metazoa > Chordata > Testudines > Cheloniidae > Natator > Natator depressus. Next base: position 52,259,810 of record NC_134243.1, read on the forward strand.
TAAAGGTTTTATTGATATTAGTTGTACTATGCGTTTACCACACATAGGTACATGAGATGTGGTGATCCAGGAATGAAAAACTACAGTGCTGCTGTTTTCAAAATGTTTTATTTTGTACAAGTTGTGGGATATTTTATATTAATTGACTGTATGTTTATGCACTTTAATTCCATGCCCACTCAAACGTGTTGGAGGCATCTAATATATAATATATCTAATAATGGAAATACAGTTAAAATGTAAGAACATAAACGGGTTTGAGCAGTAAGCACCGATTTTCTCTAATTTGCATTTCCCAGGGAAGGTCAGAATTTGCAGTATACAGCAGTATTCTCACAGGAAGAGAGTTTCTGTGTAAAGAATAATGTATGAACATCTGATCGTGTGGAGCTAGCTTTTGAAGGTAGTACATGCGCACTGTCTGATCTGTTGCCCCTAGCTCCATAGCTTCCCAGAGTAGATGTCATTACACACAGTGGGAATCACTAGTAGATGCATGCTTTTAGATATTTTAGATCTCACTATGCATTAAATGCTTAATGAAATAGATTACAACTTACCAGTTGCCATAAAAAAAATTTACCTGGAAAAAGAGTGCGTGTGTGTGTGTGTGTGTGTGTGTGTGTGTGTGTGTGTGTGTGTGAAGCCAATGGGAAAAAATAAACCCTGATATACAGTGGCGTATATGGGATATGCTTGAGTACAACTTTATCTGAACCATCACCTACCTATCCAATGGAAATTAAGATTTGGCAGCATTTAGAGGGCAGTTTTTCTGTGTACCTGTGAAGTAACGTATAAACAGGTTGCTGAAACACACATACAATTGTGGACATGGTGGGGAAAATTAAATTATGTATTAATGGAGTTTTACTTGACTGCTTTGACACTGGTACGAGGTCTGTGATATACAGTCAAGAATAAAATCAAGGCCACGGCTTGTGAAACACAGGTTGCAGGATTCCACCCTCCCTCCTGCCCCCGTCATATGAGTGTGAGAGTATTTTAAATTGAGATTTTTCCTTCGTGATCACCTATAAATGGAAAACAGTGGCTATTCATATGGAACTTGCAGACTGATAGACTTTGTTTGGCAAAATAGTCCATGTCAGTTGTGCACCTGTGATTGCCAAGTACTACTGTAAGTAAGGACAGAGAGAGATGATTTTAACTATGCCTTTGAAAGAAAGACTCGACATTTGCTAAGACAAGCTAATACACAACTTTTGTTAATACTTTTCTGGAAGTCATAAATCTGTCAGCACAAAACATACTCTAAATCCTGTGTATATTAAAAAATAAAATGAAACCAATCCCAAAGAAAATGGGGTGTACCAGGAAGTCTTCTCTCCACGCATAATATTTTAGATGCACAATTTTTAGATAAGAGTTTCGTTAGTCAGTTGCAGTGTGATTATGGAAGTTGCAGATAGTTGCCCTTGAAAGTAATGTACGACCAAAAAGTTATCTTTTTAAAATTTCTAATCTGGTAATGAATGGACTCTAGATTTTTAACATCTGATGTTAAACCACAGTGTGCTGAGACAATAAATAATACGAGACAATAATTTATGTTGGATCTAGCTAAAAACAAATGTAGCAACTATTTCCGTGGCTGTTCCCTGTAGCTGATATACAGAAAAATTGTAAATGAAAAAAACGCACAGTAATTTCAGACTCTGTTAAATACTCTCTCTCTCTCTTTTTCCAAGTAATTGGCTGACCATTAGGAAAGTACAAAACAAACAGCAGAAGAGATGTTATTTTAATACTTCTAGGAGCCTGTTTATAAGCAATGGATAATTTTAAAAAATATTTGAAAATGTTCTATTAAAGGTCCTCTTGATTTTTATTACTGTGTCTGTGGTGGCATTTTATTTCATATTTGAAATCGCAGTGTACTTCCTTAACTGTATTAACCTTACTTCCATGGAAAATCAGTGTGCAGTTTCTGGTTAGTAATTGGTCATGCAGTACCAACATGAAAACAAATTTTGGATTCTAGATTGGGAGTGTTTTACATTCCTAACTAGGGTTTCAATACTGCAGATCCTTAAGCACATGCTTAACTTCATGCACTGTGAGTTGCCCCACTGAAGTCAGTGGCACCACTCACAATGTGTAAAGTTAAGCATGTCCATTGATGTTTGCAGGATAGAGGCTGAGGTCTACTACTAGTTAAGAATCACACTGTGAAGTAATTTTGGGAAAATATCAAGCTTTTTAGTAACATGAACAAGTGTTTGGATAACAGGTGGATTGTATTTTATTTCACGGATTTGTAACTACTTTGAAGGACCTACTGTTATCATGCCATAATACTGCCTCCCTGATAGCACTGTGCCTCTGGTGCTGGAGATGGAAGACGTCCCCTCCTTTAGGAGTATTGTGTTATGGTACAGGATGTAGAACCTGAATTGTGTTTGTGTAACACTATTTATGCTACAGTATTTGAGTATTGGCCAGTTTTTTGTTTCAGGGAAGTCCTGTCCCCTTTGCTGCAAGAAGGTAGAAGAAAGGCTGTTTCTGTTTTCTGACTGGAGGGACAGGCTGCAGAGAGAACAGAGGGATTCTGCACCCACTCGGATTGTGTGCGCCGTGGAGCAGAGTTCCCTAATGGTGCTGTGAGCTCAAACACACAAGGAGGGTTTGCAGGCAGGTTGGGGGCATGGCCAGTGAATCTGTCCATTTCATGGCTCCATTAGCTTGAAACGCTGTGTAGGAGGCAGCAAAGGGAAGCAGGCTCCATACAAAATTGCCCCATGAATGACTTGACTGCTGAGACAAACCTGTCAGCTGGGTTCTGGTCCTCCAGAATTTCCCGCATGGAGCGAAGCTTGCTTGTGCAGTGTTTGCTCCATACATCAGGTTTTGGCCTGGAGGGCTTAATTCTGCCCTGGCATGTGCACCCACAGTTCTCAATGAGGATAGAACCTGACAAAACGCTTCTGCTTTATCTCTTTCGTTTTTTTGGGTGGGTGGGTTATTTCTAAAGATCTATTTTTTCCAAACTCATGTGTATGATTACATACTCTGCATCTTTTAAAAAATGTTTGTCTCTAGTTTTTGAGCTATTTGCAGTTGTTCATGCTTTTGACCATATAACTTCCCACTAAAAGGACCATATCCGACTGAGCAGTGTCTCAAGGATATCCTAGATAAGGTGAATAACAGTGTTATAACACTGTTAATCTGTAGGAACGAGGCATGATCCCATTGTCAAAATATCCAACCAAATGCAGGCAGAACCCTTACACAGCAAAGCCTTCCTCCATTGGATCGGTGCGGCGATAGGCTGCTCCACTCCCAAAAAGAACACTTAGTTTCAGTTTCCATTCCTCTAGCTTCTCTGTCAAACCACATTTGTCTGCAGCCCAACTGGTTGGGGAGGGGAAGCTCATTGCAATAGTGTGAAGGAGATGTAAAGATACCAGGCAGACCCAGATGAACAGCTCAGCATATGGGCTGTCAGAATTTGCTTACTTTAATTGAAACTGATGCATTTTGCCGCTCTGACAGGCTTCTCTGTCTTTGCCTATGTCTACACTAGCAGCGCTGCGGTTACACCGCTTTGTGCTGACACTCACTACAGCCGTGGAAGGCTTTTTTTCCATTGCTATAGTAAATCCACCTCTTCAAGAGGTAGTAGCTAGGTTGGTGGAAGAACTCTACCTATATTGGCAGTATATGGCTGTCTATGCTGGGGCTTAGATTGTCTTAATTGCATCTCTCAGCTGTAGCCTTAAGTGTGTCAGAGGCGGGCAGGTTGGCTTACATCTCCCAACTCATCTCTTATCCTTCTCTGCCAAGCTTGAAACTGCAAGAGTGGTTTGCCTTGGATGTTTCGGTTGCTGCCACTCCCCCTGACTATCGTGCCACCTCCCTCTTTTCTCAGCAGAGGCTGCAGAACTAGAATGTCTTCAGGGACTTAGATAAAGGGTGGTCAGTTGCTGGGTAGGGGCATGTGCAAGCCTTCCTGGCACCTCTGAAAGATGCTTAGAAAATATTTGCGGAGCTGCTTGTCTCCACCTGTGGCAGTCCTGGCAGACCTTTGAGACAGGGCACTCTGGAGGCGTTTGAAAGGCTGAGAGAGGATTAGAACAGCCAGCAGTAGGAAAACTTGGGTTATGGGCAAGGGAACCATGAGAGAGCAATGGAGTGATTGTGGGAAACCATGGGATGGTATTGGAGAAGCCAGGACACCCAAGAGAGGGTATTGAAAAGGCCCAAAGGAAGCTAAGAGTATAGAGCAGTGTGTGACAGATTGTCACCCCTGGAGTGCAGTCTGGGAGCTGTGGGAACCACTGCGCCCACCTTGAGACACACAACTAGGTTTGGGGACACAACCAGCCTCACCCAGGCCATGTTCTCATCCAACACTACAGCAGGTGCTGTCACTCACCCAAACTGGGCTACCTGAGTGCAACCAGCAGACAGCAGCCAATTTCCCAGCTCCCTGGGCATGCACCCCCCACCTCTGGAGTATAAACCCAGAATTGTACCATCTTGCACTGCACAGGTATTTGTAAAATGTAAGCTTGTAGAGTTTGCCCCTCCCTCAATGTGGAGAGGAAATGCAACAGTCCCTGCCCCTTGAGCTAAGATTCCCAAGCACTTCACTACAAATTTATTGGTTAAGATGAAGCATAAAACAAGTTTATGAACTACAAAAGACAGATTTTAAGTAATAGTAAACAAATCAAAGCAGATTACCTAGTAAATAAACAAAAACACAAACTAAGCTTAACATACTAGAAGGATAGGATTTGAATTAACAACCTCTCACCCTGACTGGTGGTTAGGGCTGTCAAGCGATTAAAAAAATTAATCATGATTAATTGTGTGATTTTAAAAAATTGTATTGTGTGATTAATCATATTGTTAATAATAGAATACTATTTATTTAAATATTTTTGGATGTTTCTACATTTTAAAATATATTGATTTCAATCAGTGTACAGTGCTCACTTTATATATATTTTTGATTACAAATAATTGCACTATAAAAAAATAGAAATAGTATTTTTCAATTCACCTAATACAAGGACTGTAGTGCAATCTCTTTATCATGAAAGTTGAACTTACAATTATAGAATTATGCATAATTATGTAAAAAAACCCAAAAAACAAAAACCCTGAATTCAAAAATAAAACAATGTAAAATTTTAGAGCCTGTAAGTCCACTCAGTCTTACTTCTTGTTCAGCCAATCGCTCAGACAAAGAAGTTTGGTTACAATTTGCAGGAGATAATGCTGCCCGCTTCTTGTTTATGTTGTCACCTGGAAGTGAGAACAGGTGTTCTCATGGCACTGTTGTAGTCAGCATCACAAGATATTTACGTGTCAGATGTGCTAAAGATTCATATGTCCCTTCATTCTTCAGCCACCATTCCAGAGGACATGCGTCCATGCTGATGACTGGTTCTGCCCGAAAACAATCCAAAGCGGTGTGGACTAACGCATGTTCATTTTCATTATCTCAGTCAGATGCCACCAGCAGAAGGTTGATGTTCTTTTTTGGTGGTTCAGGTTCTGTAGTTTCTGCACTAGAGTGTTGCTTTTTTAAGATTTCTGAAAGCTTGCTCCACACCTCGTCCCTCTCAGATTTTGGAGGGCACTTCAGACCTTGGGTCGAGTGCTGTAGTTATCATTAGTAATCTCACATTGGTACCTTCTTCGCGTTTTGTCAGATCTGAAGTGAAAGTGTTCTTAAAATGAACAACATGTGCTGAGTCATCATCCGAGACTGCTACAACATGAAATATATGGCAGAATGCGGGTAAAACAGAGCCGGAGACATACAATTCTCCCCCAAGGAGTTCAGTCACAAATTTAATTAACGCATTATTTTTTTAACGAGCGTCATCCACATGGAAGCATGTCTTCTGGAATGGTGGCCGAAGCATGAAGGAGCATATGAATGTATACCATATCTGGCATGTAAATACCTTGCAATGCCAGCTACAAAAGTGCCATGCGAATGCCTATTTTCACTTTCTGGTGACATTGTAAATAAGAAGTGAGCAGCATTATCTCCCATAAATGTAAACAAACTTTTTTGTCTTAGCAATTGGCTGAATGAGAAGTAGGACTGAGTGGACTTGTAGGCTCTAAAGTTTTACATAGTTTTGTTTTTGAGTGCAGTTATGTAACAATAAAAAAATCTACATTTTTAAGTTGCACTTTCATGATAAAGAGATTGCACTAGAGTACTTGTATGAGGTGAATTGAAAAATAGTATTTCTTATCATTTTTACAGTGCAAATATTTGTAATAAAAAATTATACACTTTGATTTCAGTTACAACACAGAATACAATATATATGAAAATGTAGAAAAACATCCAAACTATTTAATAAATTTCAATTGGTATTCTATTGTTTAACAGTGTGGTTAATCACGATTAACTCAAAAATTAATTACAATAAAAATTAATGTGAGTTAGCTGTGATTAATCGATAGCCCTACTAATGATACAAGCAGGCTTGCAGATTCTCAAGGCACAAGCTGCACTTGGTTTGCAGGATCCCCACCCCTCTTCCAAGTCCTTCTCTCTTGGAGCTTCTCCTAGGTACTCAGTTGTGGGGGAGTGAAGAACAACCAGTGATGTCACTCCCTGCCTTATATAGCATTAGCACACGGCGGGAATCCTTTGTTCCAAACTCAGTTCCCAGACCAGCTTGTGGAAAAACACAGACCCTCAAAATGGAGTCCAGAGTCAGGTGAGCTGGTCATGTGCCCTTGGAGAGTCATAGCAGCCTTTGCTTACGGACTGGCCAAACTGCCCACAGGAATGATCACCAAGAAGGGGATAAGCTTTTCCTAAGGCCTGTTGTTTTTCCTAATGGCCCATTACCCTAATGGGACCTTCACAACCAACTATTTAGACTGGAAAAACAATGAGGAGTCCATGGCACCTTAAAGACTAACTGATTTATTTGGGCAGAAGCTTTCATCGGTAAAAAAAACCCACTTCTTCAGATGCATGGAGTGAATATTACAGATGCAGGCATAAATATACTGACACATGAAGAGAAGGGAGTTACTTTACAAGTGGAGAACCAGTGTTGACAGGGCCAATTCAATCAGGGTGGATGTGGTCCACTCCCAATAATAGATGAGGAGCTGTCAATACCAAGAGAAGGAAAATTGCTTTTGTAGTGAGCCAGCCACTCCCAGTCCCTATTCAAACCCAAATCAATGGTGTTAAATTTGCAAATGAATTGTAGCTCTGCCGTTTCTATTTGAAGTCTGTTTTTGAAGTTTTTTTGTTGAAGTATGGCTACTTTTTAAATCTGTTATAGACTGTCCAGGGAGATTGAAGTGTTCTCCGACTGGTTTTTTATGTTACCATTCCTGATATCTGAGACAGGCCAGAGCTTGCTTATAGACGCCCCCCAACCTGAAGCAAATACCAGCAACTAGACACCACACCACAGAAACACTAACCCAGGAACAAATCCCTGTAACAAACCCCGTTGCCTACTCTGTCCCCATATCTACTCTAGCGACACCATCAGAGGACCCAACCTCATGAGCCACACCATCAGACTCATTCACCTGCACATCTACTAATGTCATATGTGCCAGCAATGTCCCTCTGCCATGTACATTGGCCAAACCAGACAGTCTCTACGTAAAAGAATAAATGGACACAAATCAGACATCGTGGGACTGCAGCCCGGGCACCTAAGCCTCATTACCTGGGGCTGAAGCCAAAGCCTGAGCAAGTTAGCTTCATGGTGCCCACTATGCGGTGTGGGGCCCTGGGCAGTTGCCCTCCTTACCACCCCCTAACACCGGCCCTGGCTTTTATATGCAGAAAAAACAGTGGTTGTAGCACAGCTGGGCCGTGGACTTTTTCTAGCAAGTTGGGGGGGAGGGGGAGGGGGAGGGCTCAGAAAGAGAGAGGTTTAGAACCCCTGGCATAGAGGACTGGGGAATGGAGATGGCACTGGATTGACTGGGGAAGCAGAGGGAACTGGAGAAGCTGAAGCATCTATATTAAAAAAAAAAAAATCTATTGATCCATTGCCTCTGCACAGCTCTCATTTTGTAAATGATGACCTTGTCTTTACTCTGAAGTGCAACAGTATGTGCTTTAATGCATGATGAGGTCTCAAATACATGCTTCTTATAGCTTTGCTCCAGCACCCCATTGTTTCCAATGAGCTCTGACTAAATGCTTTCACTGTAGATATTGTGCTAACGTTTTATATGAATTATTTGTCTTATCACAGTGCTCGGAAATTAGAGGCCCTTTCCCACAGAGTGTTAAGCAGATTAAAATAAAAGGCTGTTTTTATGGTCCAGGAGCAATGCAAATATTAGGAAAATATTTTGTTGTGATCTAACAGTAGGGTGCTGTAAGGCAGCTTTATGAGCAAATGCATTTTGTAACCTAAAAGCTGAGATCAGCCCCCAAGGTTCCTTCAAAGAGGTTTTTATTTTATTCTCTGGTGCTTCTTAAAGCAAAGGGAAAGGTTTAGGATTGGGTGATACTTGTTGGATGACTTTTTTTGCTGTCTTTTCAGATTTTGCTTTTTTTGGCAGCAGTTCAGGTAGTTCTTCAGAACCTTCTCAGTAAGTTAAGGCCAGATCCATCCTCTTCCATTAGGCCATGCTCAATTCCCCTTCCCCCCGGAAATGTGCTCAACGGTACAGTGGAGCCTAGTACTAGCTATGTTTTGTTGTTGTTTTTAAGAGCGCTCTGACTAAATGTGAACAGAAACCATTTTAAAACCTAGTGAAGAGATGGTTCTGCTGAACTACAGACTAAATCCAATATTTATATTACTCCAGCTACTCTATTACTTGAATTTGATCTGCCCCATGTGCTACCCCTTTGCTTATGGGTGTGGATAGAATATAATCTTTCTTTCAGTGATATTTTATATTCATCGACTTAGTCTAATCTTATTGTTAGTGTCTCAAAGGATCTTTAATGTCTTAGCCCTGGTCTACATTAGGACTTTAGGTTGGATTTAGCAGCGTTAAATTGATGTAAACCTGCACCCGTCCACACGATGAAGCCCTTTATTTCGACTTAAAGGGCTCTTAAAATCGATTTCCTTACTCCACCCCTGACAAGTGGATTAGCGCTTAAATCGGCCTTGCCGGGTCAAATTTGGGGTACTGTGGACACAATTCGACGGTATTGGCCTCCGGGAGCTATCCCAGAGTGCTCCATTGTGACTGCTCTGGACAGCACTCTCAACTCAGATGCACGATTGTCTGCCGTTGCTCTGACGCAGGGAGGGGCGACTGACGACATGGCTTACAGGGTTGGCTTAAAGGGAGTTAAAATCAAGAAAGGGGGTGGCTTTACATCAAGGCGTATTTCAGGCAGGACTTCACGGAGGGTTCCAATAAGAAATGGTGCACCTAAGTTATTGTTCTTATTGGAACAAGCAGGTTGGTCTGGCCTCTGATTGATACATGGCTAGATTTACCTCGCTGCACCTTCTCTGTGAGTGACTGCAGTGTGACCTAGAGGAATGAGTCCCCTAGATGGGGGGCGGAGGGGGGCGGGGGTTGCAAATGAGTACAAAACAAATCTGGTCTATTTCTTGTTTTGATACACTCCATCTATGTTTTACATCTTTGGCTGGCAGCAGACGGTGCAGAAGGACTGCATGCCATCCACATCTCATGGCTGCTCGGCAGAAGATGGTACAAGAGGACTGCTAGCAATCCGTATCGCTTGCCTGCTCACCATAAGATGGTTCAATAGGACTGACTGCAGGACTAAAGAGAATGACCTGATCAAGTCACTCCAAATTTAGTCCCTGCGCCCATGTCTGCCCAGGCGCTCCTGATCGACCTCTCAGAGGTGACCAGGAGCACCTCGGACATGACGATGACGGCTACCAGTCCTACTGTACCGTCTGCTGCCATAAGGCAATGGGTTGCTGCTGCTGTGTAGCAATGCAGTACCACGTCTGCCAGCACCCAGGAGACATACGGTGACGGTGAGCTGAGCGGGCTCCATGCTTGCCGTGGTATGGCGTCTGCACGGGTAACTCAGGAAAAAAGGCGCAAAACGATTGTCTGCCCTTTCTTTCACGGAGGGAGGGAGGGAAGGGGGGCCTGACGACATGTACCCAGAACCACCCACGACAATGTTTTAGCCCCATCAGGCATTGGGATCTCAACCCAGAATTCCAATGGGCAGCGGAGACTGCAGGAACTGTGGGATAGCTACCCACAGTGCAACACTCCGGAAGTCGACGCTTGCCTCGGTACTGCGGAAGCACTCCGCCGAGTTAATGCACTTAATGCACTTAGAGCATTTTCTGTCGGGGGACACACACTCGAATATATAAAACCAATTTCTAAAAAACCGACTTCTATAAATTCGACCTAATTTCTTGTGTAGACATACCCTTAGACATTTATGTTGTAGCTACTCCTCTCTGTGTACAGTATTTGATACAAAAAAGGTCTCAAGCTATAATGAAATTTCTGCAGGTAGTGGAGGGGAGGGCAGGAAATTGAAGTCATTATGCAGGCATTTAAGATGCAATGAATTTTGTATTGCCTTAGAGCAATAGTTTCAATTATGAGACCAATACTATTGTATTATGCACAGCAGGGGACAGAGTAATGATAGCATGTTAGAGTTAAGGTTGCACATTTCCTAACCTCAGTTCTTAACTAGGGGATAACTTTGTTTTCCCTCCTCTTCTTGTACTCTCCCCCCTTTCCCTCCTCCCCCTGGTGTGGGAAATAAAATCAATGTATATTTTGTGTGTGTGTGTGTATTGTATGTGTGTTTGTAACATTGCATGTGGGGTCTTCGGAGTAGTTTTCCAACTTTTCTTGATCTTAGAAAGGTCTGTTTTGTCATGAAGTGACCTTGATCTAATGTCTAATCATTGCAGTTGAGTATAAGTGTAAATGTCGGAGCAATTGAAATTAACACAAGGTACTAAACATAGATTTGTTATTTCCAATGAGAGATTTTTTTCTCAGAACTTATCTCTTAAAACTTTTGACTGGCGTTTGTTTTTTACAAGACTTTCATTTTTCAGTGTTTTGTTTTAAGCATGAATATCTCTGCTCACAATAGTTATTTCATAAAAACATACTGTGGAACAAACACTGTATTTAAGGTACTGCCTTAACAAATGTCATCTTAATGTTTTACCTGTATAAAGAAAACATGGTCACATAGAGGAATAAAGAAAGCCCTTAGAAGGATATAGACATGATCATAAATTCCGGTTATGCATCGTTAGTGGACTTGGCTCATGAATATTCCAAATGACAAGGTGCCTGTTCCTTAGAATTTGTTTAACACTTCACATGGTGAAGAAACTGTGAATGTAGGCACTGTGGAGACTGCAGGGCACTTCCTGGAACAGCATATTCAATCCCCTGGGTAGTCGGCTTCCACAGAGTTATTGTATACAAAGGGGCAGGGGAAGCACTTCTAAAAATGCATAGCAACACTATTGAGGTTGCTCAACAGTAATGAATTAAGTTGCTAATGGCTGGTGATGGGATTGAGCATACTCACTTACAGCATTTGATTTGTCTGTAGGTACAGTTCTTGTAGGAAGCTGCAGGTGCCATGGCCCTACTTTATATGAACCTTCATTTGCAGGGTTACAAGTCCCCACTTGGCAGACTCAGACAGTCTGATCAAACTGCTGCCGCTTCAAAAGATTGCTAGGGACAAACCAATGGTAGAGTGATGTTCATTGCTCTTCTTACGGTGTGGTGTGCTATGCAGTGTGCATGGCTTTGTGATTACTGGGAGCTCTGTTTAATGCCCCCCAACTCCAAATGTATAAGAGCTTGGAACAGATGATGAATCTCTGAACTGCGAATGAATGGGTTGGTTTTCTGGGGGCGTTGGGGGTAGGTGGGTCAGATTTGCTTGAATTGACTCTTCCAAGTGGACTTTCTGCTACTAAAATCCACAGCCTGGGTTCTGCTGGTGGAACCCAGGCAGTGAATCATGCTTGTGAATAGATGAGTCTGGGAATGGGGACAATAGAATTCTACATTCACTTTTCTTCCTACCCTGCTTCTGAGCTTAATTTATTATTAACAGATTATGGCTGATGATCACATATCTGTATGACATTTGGAAGGGCAGGGGATTTGTTTGCATTTGAGGAAGTGGGAGAAGTAGGAATTGCATTTTGTACCTAAGGATTTTAAAGATTTTTAAAGCCAAATAAGGACATTAATATGATCAAATGTGACCACCTGTATTTTACCCAGTGATTACTCCATCATGCCCAACAACATGAGTTGGAATAAATCCTTTCTTGCAGAAAGACATTCAATCTTAATTTAAAAACTCCAAGTGATGGAGAATTGACCACATGCCTGGGTAATCTGGTCCAATGATTACTACCTTACTATTAAAATTTGCATTTTATTTCCAGTTTGAATTTTGTTGATGTGCACTTCCAGCCAACGGAATTGGCTGGTAGATTAAAGAGTCCTCAAAAGTCTCATGAGAGCCAATGCCTATCTTTTTGACAGAATATTTTCTCCATCTTCTCTCTCATTCCAACTACTCTCTGAACTAAAATTCCCTTCTTTTGGAAAAGAAATGTTTCCTGAAACTTGTTTTCTCTCTTTTACAATACACACAGACACCTTGTCCTTTTGAACTAGAGTGAAAAAGACTTAAAATGCTGCTGCTTCTTTTCTGTCTGGGTCTTGCTAATGCAAACTATTGTCAGATAGTATGTGTTAAATCTGCAGAGAAAGTACATTGATTTCTCTTTTTCTTTTTTGGAAGGATGAGAGTTGGATAAAGGGGACGAGATCAGAATCTTAACCCTTATCAGTCCTAAAATAATAGGAAATAAACATTCAGAAAGGATGTGAAATCATTTTCTTAACATCTAAATAAAAGATATATAAAATATTTTGTTGCAAACTAATAACAGAACATTCTCAGCTAGATTTTTCCAAAGAGCTCAGCAGTTCTCATTGTTTTCAAAGTCAAGTTTTAAGTGAAATATTTCTATTCCTGCAAGAGGGAGCAAGGAAGTATTAGGAAAGTAAAGATCTACTTGATTGGTATGTACACTGGTACTATTGTTGTTCTCAATGCTAGATGCTGAGTACACTTGAAAATCTGTACCCAATTTTATTTTCAAAATGTAAGAGCTAGGTTTTGGAAAGGAAGATAGAGGTACCAAATTATAGAACTATGCTCCATTTATTAGCCAATAAAAAAGCCCACGTATAGAGATTCCATTCAAATGCAGGACTCTGGCATATAACAAGAGTCTTTATTAAATAATTTAATAACAGTAAAGAAGGCTTTAGAAAAATAACAAATGCAAGGGATGTGGTATCCTATTAGCAAAGATCATCTCCCAGGCTGTTTTTTTTAATGACAAAATTATAACAAATGATGGACCATTGGGTTCAACATGTTGTAATGACCAATTAATGGAAACAGGTTTTGCTTCAGAAAATTGATGTGGCAAACAACTAGAGCAGATGCAAGTACGTTGACAAATTGCTAAATTGATGTACTGTAGTGCTGCTTCTGAAAGACAAACAGCTGCGCAGGTTTTTTTGGTAAGTGTTCTTGTTTGGTTCTTTTTGCACCAGGATGAGTGCTGGTGATAATACTAAGCCAAATATTAGTCTAGTAGATCTTTATTTGCATGTTCTGTTAATACATTTGAAAGTTTAATAGACGAAGCATTTCCCTTCACTGTGCACTAACAAAGACTGTGAGGTTCATCTGTGTCTCGTGTTGAAGTAGTGTTTCTCTTCCCTGTTTTGTCTCTTCCTAGCTGTTCATATTTCAGTTCTCTCACCCTAAGGTGTTTCTCATTTATTTATTCCTTAAACATCTTGTTCCCCAATTTACAGGGAAGGATGTTTTTCAGCACGAGTAAACTTCTTGATAGTATAACAAAATTTAGCTTTGCTCCCTGCTGTCCTAACAAGCTTCCTTCTTGGTAGACAAAATTAGGCTCCAACCGTGTGCTTCTTGCACACAGATTTGACAAGTAACATTGGCTGATTGTTAAGAGCAAGCTATGATTATGGAATGGCAGTATGCACTACCAATTCTGAATAGTAAAGAGGTATTATCTGCTGTTCCTTGGAAAAACAACCCCAGCTCCAATCAATACTTGAATAACAGGAGTTATTAGTGGAATTATTCTTCAAGATGCCTTGGCCATACAATTAGGATTTTTTTGCTGGGGATCTGACCTATTGGCTTTTTTTTTCTATTTTACAGACTCACAATATGGGGGCGGGGAGAAGGGGGGAGGCTGCTTTTCTGTAGTAGAATCCCTTAGATTGTATCCCTTAGATAGAATCCCTTAGACCTCCCATAAAAGTAAGTACTGGATGCAGAATAATTCTAAAAGGCAATTTTGGATTAAATTCTATGGCCCAATGGCATTTCATAGGTGAAACTGAGAGTGGAATTTAGCCCAGTGAATATGAAGTCTGGCTTGAACATCCTAGACTTGGGAGTCATGATAATGAACATGGCAATGAGTCTGAGGAGCTCCATGAATATTTCATATGAGTTTTCACTTGTTTGTCATTTTATTTTGACAACTGTAAAAAGTAAAAGTGGTACCAGATACTTTCTTTAATGATGGCTCTGGATATACAAAATGTATTACACTATAAAATAGACATGAAATACAAATAATAGAATGTAACACAGACAGACCTCTTGATTCCTATAGTGAAAAAATCAACAATTGCTTTCAAATGAGCTCCTTAATAGCAAAAGCTGTGCTTCTCTACGATCCTTAACACATTACAGGTTCATAAATCATGACCCTGTAATGTACTGCCAGGTTACTTTAAAGAAATCTTATTTCTAGTACACTTGTTGTGCATGTGGCATCTGTCTCTATTTTGTTTTAGATGTCAGAATATTTGCTATTAAAGTTAAAAAAAAAAAAGTCACTGAATATGGACTCTCTTCTTATCATCTTAGTTATCAGGACTGAATTAAAGAGCACTCATCACTGTTAGAGAGGGATTGTTAATAACCAAAGTTAGTTGCTGAAGATTTAATCTGATATAGGACATACAAGTCCTTCAAAACTCAATATGGAAACCATCCTGGGGCAGAAACATTCTGCTTTTTACACCAGATAATTGCCCCATCATCCTTGTAAATTGTATTGGGAAGTATAAATGTCTATGAAGCCAAATACTATTGGCAGGAAAGTAGAAAAAGTCCTTCCGAATTTTAGGTAGATGAAGCAGAAATCCTGTAGAGTCAGTAAGTGTTCCCCTCCAGTCTGAGGAAAGGCACTCTGAGAGCGGTGTTTGTGTGACAGTTAAGTAATGAGCTAATTAAGGGGACTCAAAAAATGGGTTGGGAAAGAGCCAGAGATGGGAGGACCTGTCCTGGGAGACTTCTGATGCATGGAAATCAGATGAGTGAGTTTTATGTACTCTACGGTTTTGAGATTGCTCAGGTGTTTAATTTTGACTGTAGATACTATGAGCCATATGCCCATGACTCTGGACTGCAATATTTTATTAAGAGTCACAAGCACGATAAAATAAATCCAGCGTCCCTGAAGATGATTTATTCTGTCACCTAATCTGCTCAGAAAGTCTGGGTTTACAGTAGCACTGATCCCCATCTCTTCCATAGCAGTCATGAAGTCCTAATCATTTACCTGTTGGCTTGTAAGGAAACTATTTCTGTATTATTCATTTTCACCAGGATCCTGTTTCTAAGGTATCCTTAGGAAAGAGGAATAGAAGCTAATAAACTATGCCCTGTAATGCTTCACTTTCCACACTATAACTTTCATAGGGGCTGGCCCACAAAATGTTGGCACCTGAGGCAGGGAGCTCAAATGATGCCCCCATGTTCCCTTGCTTGGGCCAAAACTTTGAAAGGTCTCAATTCTGCCTTCTTCCTGTTCTTCTCCTCTCATGGTACTGCTCTGGTACCGACCCCAATAAAGGAGAACTAACAACTTAAAATGCCTTGTTCAAAAATTTTAAGTAACGCTTAACTTTCAAATGCCTGAACAGCAAATGTAACTTTTCTTGTCTGCATAGTAAACACTGGCATTTTTATCTGTTTGAATAATCAAAGTGGTGCTTTCCGTGCCTTTGTTTTGTTGTATGTTGTGTCACAGATGCTAGTGAGTGTCCCTTCCTGCCACCCGCTAGGGCTGCTGCTTGGGGAATCCAAGCCCTGTGTTTTGGATCCCCTGAGGTGTGTTAAATTCCTGGAGCCTGAACAGAGTCCAGCCACTGCCCCAATCTTGGGGTCCCTAGGCACACTCTCAGGTTGCAGTGTTCCACTGCCTAGCCCCCCGGGGGGGCAGCATTGATCCTTTAGACTCCTCAGTACTTAAACACACCCCTCTTCCAGAACACTGGCAAAGAGGTGTGAAGCTTCTGGTTTACAGTTTAACTCTCTCAGGGGCACAACAATTGTGAAGGAGTTAACACACACATACTTGGTACAATATAACAGCTTCATGCTTTTTTATCCTTATTCATATAATACACAGGAGAGTACAGATCAGAGAAAACAGCAAAACATCCTAACCGCAGCATCCCTCATTAGTTCACCCTTCCCTTGGCAGTCCTTGAGGGATCATCTGTGTTCCGTCAGGCCTGCAGGGTCCTCTGCCCCCTTGCCTACCCTGCCCCTGCAGCAGCTTCCCTCATCCTAATCTGGCGCAAAACAGCTCTCTCCTCCAGTTTCCACCATGAGTCCCTTTATAGACTCCTGCTGGGGTTATCTGCTTCTTTTGTTCTCCTGATCACTTTCCATTACTTCCAAACCCCGCCCTCTTCAGACAAGAGAAAGAAGTGTCTTCTCCTAACTAGAGCAAACTCACTGACCAGGGTGTTTTACTCTGAATAGAGGATTGCTGTGAGTTGATTGCTCACCATTGTCTCTGGCCTGGCAGAGACAAGACACAATCCTGCTAATTTAGGGTGGGTCCACCTACACGTAGTTTTCCCATGACACACTAATTTCATGGTACAATTTCATGCAATCATCCACAATTCAGAAGTGGTACCGAGGACCCCCAAATCATCACATAATGTAGAAACAAGTCATGGGGATTAATATTTATATTTACTATATTTTAACAGCTTGTGGTTTCTATGTAATTAGAATAATTATTCTATTTTAAATTTCCATTGTTTCCTTTAAAACATCAAAACTTCTCCACTTTTGTCTCTCCCTATTTCTGTTCCTCCTAAGAATGAATAGTTTTGCACTGGAAACACTCATGGGTTGATCGACTTTAAAGATTGTTAGATCATGACCAGGTGCACCGGCAAGTTGTAAAGCTGAGACTGCTAAATTTACTTGGCACCTTTGTTTTAAAACAAGGGAAAAGTGGTAGCTTTGAAAGAGGGACTGCTTTATATGGATTAGTTCCGTGTGTATTTCAAGGGCTTGAGAACATATTCAACAAACTACAATTGTGGAATTAATTTTCAGTGATTTACGACTTGAGCTAGCTGCCAAAGAGTTTACTTAGGTAAGTGTGGATGCTAAGGATGAAGGGGAAAGGGAACTAAAAGATGGAGAAGAGAGCCACATATTTTGTTACAAGTTTATTTCCCTTGCCTTCCACCTCCTTCTGCAAATGCAGACTCTTAGGCAAACTCCTTATCAGCTTGTTTTTTTCAAACTACCTTTTCCTAACCTGAATTTCAGCTTTTGTTTTCCATGTTGGAGTGGACACCAATTACTCTTGTAACCTGGATTAAAGATGAAAAGAGCTAATTTGTCTGTCTTGCTGAGCTAAATTAATCTTTAACTTGCCTATGCTTAGTTACAGCCCCATAAATGGTCTCACCTGACTTTTAGAGAAGCTTAAAGATAACTAGATACATGTAACTTCACAGTACATTTAAGAAAACCCCAAAGTCTTGAGTTGTTTCACTTGCCTTTGATTTAAGATGATGAGGTTGAAACAGTTGATGGGTTGTAATGTGGATACAAAAATCATTCTGACCTGGTTCTTGTTAATATGGAAATCTTAAGGATTTTTCTCTCCCCTGCCTTTGGACCCAAGGATTATTTACTTTTCCCCACCCCCTTTCATAGCACCAGTGATGACAGTCATTGGTGAGTATGACCCTGCGTTGGTAACTCAGGGGTTGGTTACGGAGTTACATGTATATCCATCCACCAGTTTAGTTCTGCAACCTTTCATTTTCACCACTATAGATTGAACACAAGTCTGTGAATTTTCCAGCAATCACATGGCATTCTACACCTCCACTCTAATTGGTAAATTACCTGACTAAATCTGCAGTGGTGCTGGGAACTGAAACTAAAGCTTCACTTAGGGCAGCATTGTCGGCTTTCTCCTGTTGTATAGTATTTGCTCTGCATTCTTCTGTTATGCCACAATATAATGCTCACACTGAAAAACTGTATCTAAAGCAGAAGAATCACTTCAAAATTTATTCTATTTATTTTAAAATTTATTTTGAGGCTTGCAGTGTGGATATAATTTACCATAAAAATGTTTTTCTTTTTATTTCATTGCTATGAAAGTGAGAAAATGTATCTGTCTCTCCCCGCCTCCCCATATTCAGAGGAGTGGGATTGTGCTGTGTAGTTTCAATGTATGTGTTGATTTTTAGGGCAGTTGAAGATTTAATTCAGGAATGATTTAATTAGGGATCCAGAGAACTGGATTCAACTTATCCTTAAGTGTTGACTGTCCTGGGAGATACTCTGGCAGATGGTTAGTTCAAAGTGAGTTTACCTTGGGCTCAGTTGCTTTAGACTGACAGCTTTTTTTACTCAATTAAATGAGACAACTGTCAAAAGAACAGACTCTGAGTTGATGCAAATAACTATGCAGCACTGATAAAGCTTAAATGTGTTCCTTGAGTCAGCTGAAACTGTCAGGTGCTTTCAGTAACTAGTTCAGCCAGCCAAAAAGGCACACTGGTATGCAAAAAGGAAATGTTAGGAGGCGCCTAAAAATAAAACAACCCTGGCTTTCTGTTACCTTTCTTTCTTGGTTTCATTTGTTACATACTAGTATGGAATGTTGGGGTTCTGTTGTGTTTTTTTTGCACTTGCTCTTGAGCCCTTTTAAGTAAGTTATGTCAGGATTAATTTAATTATCTTGTAGAGTTTATTTTTTGTTAGGGTGCACAAACGCCTTGGGGTGCAAGCGCATAAAGATGAGCTATTAGTAATAATAATAATAATTAATAATACTATCCTTTTTATTGCTGTTATGCCAGACAGTCCTTAACCTAAGTCCCTTGTCTGTGAATTTTCAGTTGATTCCAGATGAATACATTTTATTCCCCAGCAATTATAGCCAAAACCGGTGATGTAGGCAGCTAAAATCCAGGCCTTCCCTGACCCTTGGAAATGAACTAAAATCTTTTTTCCAGGTGCTGATTCTTACAGTAAGTCAGCCCCCAGGGTTTGTGGTTTCTACTGTCCAGTCCCTACATCCTCCCTCTCAGATCAGCTGGTGTGTCAGCCTTACTGCTGGGATCTGCTTCTGTTCATGTCTTGAGTTCTCTACACCAGATTTTGCTCCAGGAGGAATAACAGTGGAAACTTAGCAGATAAAGTAGTAGGCCAAGTGCTGCTGTGGAGCAAGGGGGAAGCCAGCTGTTTGGCTTTGAATTGAAGAAGAGCTGCTGTCCTGTGAAGCTGCTGTTGTCTCCAGGTTGCCATAGGAAAGGCTGAGGTCATCTTGCTGAGTAGGAAATTAGGGGAAGTGAGAGAGTCAAGGGCTGCAGGAGAGAAGTTTAAAAATGGGGTGAGGGCTGTGTGGGGGTCTTGTCTTGTGCGTGGAATCCACTGTCACTGGATGTTGAAGTGGGGTGTGGCTGGAATTACTCTTATAAGGTTAAATAAGCATTTATACTAGTGGATGCTTATCTAAACCATAGTTACCTCATTAGTGTTGTAAGCTGACTCAGCATGGACAGCAGTTGAGTTTGTGTAATAAAAAAGCAAGCTCTTGCTCCCACAACTCTGCCTGGAAATTTCAGCTGAGAAAAGGCAAAAGCCATTTTATTTTTTAAAAGTTATCTCATTTCTTCAAGGGAAAAGGGGATGGGTTCATGCTGCCTTTATCAGATGGGGAAGATCTTCTAGTACACATTTTGTATCCCCACAGAGTGCTGCTCATGCCACATTTATGACTATTAACTCTCCATAGGCTGTAGCGATGACCTAGAATGGTGGCCAATAAACAGATTTGGTTGCAGGGCTACATATTTTTATAAATGGAGAAGTTTGGCTGGCTGGTATAGGATTTGACTGAGAGAATCCAGTGTAGCCATGCAAGTCAGAGGATCCTTTCATACATATTTATAAAAATGTACCAGGAAAGATTTTATAAATGCAGTAGCATTCTTCAACACAATACCTGCCCAACATGGGAGGTTGGAGCACTTGTTTCTAGGTCTTACCTCACGGTGTATCACAGGCATGCAGGTCTCCAGTATATAACTAATGTATGAACCGGGGAATGAGACCTTGAATGTTCCTCTTTGGATACTTCCTATTTGTCAGCCTGATGCCAGCTCCCTGATATACTGTGTAACAGCTTTGAGAATTCTTGTCTCATGGAATTACATTTTCTTGTTTCTCTCATGCTCTACAGTAAACCTGGTGCATATGCTAGAAAAAAAAATAGAAGTGTACAATATATACAGTAGATCATATAAAGGAAATTTAATCTCTCTCTAATAGTTAGGAGGAATATATTTAAAACTTCCATCTCCCTGGCTAAGATGGACTCCATCAAGACCAGTGAATGCCAAGTGACTTACAGGCCTCATCCTGAGTGGTGGAGAGTGGTCTCAAATCAGGGTTCAGGGGAAAAAAAGACTCCTCCCGGAAGAAAGCCCAGTCCGTGAGTTCTGTAAGATTTTTTTTTGTTTTGTTTTTTAACAGTTTTTGAACGTGTCAGTAGATAAATTTATACTAGAGCCATTAAGATTTAATATCAGTCAGTAAATGAAAATGTTAACTACTCTGAAAGGTAAAGAAGAAGTGATGAGAACATCAGAGAAGCCTTGAGGGAAAGGGGAGAATGTGAAATCCTGGGTAACTGGAGAGCGGTGTAGGTTATGGATCATCAGTATATGAATGTCTGATTCAACATGCCTGAAATTGAAAGAGGTGGTAGGAATGGAGTGATAAAATGGAAAAAAGGTAATGCTACAAGTTAAAATGTAAGAATGTCATGAATTAAGAGGTAAGGATTTGTGATCATTTTAAAAATAAAAAGCAGAAAATCTTTTGAGCCCAGCACAGGCTGAAGAAGTTGAAATGTGCCTGACTGAACATAATCCTGAGTTCCTTTCTTTTCTTCTAGCATTTACATTAGAGGTCCATATTTCTTTCCCAAATTTTCCAAAGGAGACTGAATCACAGTTCATTGTAGTAAAATGTTAGAAATGAAAACAAGGAAGAAATGAGTTTTATTAATAATTTTGTCAAATTTTAGAAAACCTGCATTATTGTCCGACTAGCTCTTCATCAAACATACATGTTTTTAACACATTGGGTTTGGTTTGACTGAAACTTCATGAAAGGTTAATTGCTGAAAACAATATCTAGGCCTACCGCTCATGTGTCTGCCTTTAGATCCTAGTGCACGCTAACAAATCTATCTAATTATTAGCCTCAGGACTTGATTATTGTCTACTTATGTTTTATCTATGGAATTGCAGGTTACTCATTTTGGGCAGTATTTATACCTGTTTGAGTAATAAATATATTTGCATCACATAGCACGTGTTTTGTTTTGCATTTCATTTGGTAAAACTTTGGATTTTTTCCATTTTCTGGAAGAAAAATAGTGATATTTCTTTTGGGTTGGGTAAAACCACAACGCCAGTGGCAACTCCCAGAAAAGCTGTCATACCTGCCTCAAGAGTGCAGCATCATGCTGATAGGCAAAGGGACATCCACGGATGGCTGTCTTTAAAATATACTAAATCATATGTAGATGGATCCTTGGTACATCCTTTCATAATGACTTGATCAGGAGGTTTTAGCCTGTGAATTTTTTTAAGCACAGTTACTTTGAATTCATTTCCTTTGGAACAGATTAATGTAAAGATACCATGGCATTTTCTATTCTAAACAGCACATATGAGAACATTGTATTAATGGCAAGACTTGTTACTGCTCTTGAAAAAGGGAATGCATGTGTTAGTGGAACACTGCAGTATTTCATAGATGGAAGAGTCAAAGGGACCCCGGTGATCTGGAATGCTGGATAAAAGATAAGGATGGAAAAGTGCTCTCAGGTATCTCTGTGGGACACGTTAGCTGGTCATCTAAGGTAGAATTGTAATCATATGTGTTCTTGCACTTACACTAAGGCCCTATTACCCTGCTAGAGCAGCATAAAAAGGCCTTAAAATGATGTGAGAATCAGGTGCACGTATAAGACTATTTCAACTGGGGATTTTTGTATATGTACTTTCTTTCCTTTAATGTTCATCTCCATACTTGTATATTTTTTACTGTAATGTTATTGTTTGGGCTACATGTGTGCACTTAAGTGCTAACTAGCCAACTTCAGTTAAAGGTAACCCAGTGTTTTTTCTGTTAATAAATAAAATAAAAAAACTAGACTTACAGAGATTAACCATAAGGCTCAGCCATTGGGATGCGCTAGTTGCAAGTGCTAAAGCAGTTTCATAACAATGCTAATAATATACTCTCTTCTCATTATAAAGCTCCCTGTTATGACATATTCTCTGTACAAGTGCTTACACTTTGGCTCATAACTGTATTAAACCCCATAAGTATCTATATTGCCAACGCCTGCTGTTTGAATGCAGGTGGAGGGAAATGTGGCCAACCTCGTAAATGAACAACCGTGCTCTTGTCAGGATTCATTGTTCTCAAACTTGCTATTAGAATGGCTAATGCGACCGTGTTTCTGTGACAAGCAGAATGTTGCCTTACAAAACACGATGTCTGAGTGACCTGAATGATTCTTTCTGTGGAACCTCTGCCCTTCCCCAACACAAACAAACGGGGTGATATGTCTTTAAATTTCTGTTATTGCATGTGGCCTTCTCTAGCAACCGCTCTGACCTAAACCTGCAGAGTTAAATTTACCCAGAATGACAACTGTATACGCAGGGTTTAGTTACATAACAGCAGTTGCTGCGTTTCATGTTGCACTAATCCAAATACACTGATAAAACAGCCCATGAGAAAGCTGTCTGTTTTCAAGGTAATTACATAGGTGATAGGATAATGTGCCTTTTAATTTTTTCATTTACATTGTCAGAATTATGCCCATTATCTTGCATTTTGTGCTGTCCGGTGACTTATTTAAGATTTTAATTGTTAAGTTAGTGATACATAATTTTGTTAATTTATTCTGTCAGATGAAAAAATGTGTCCTGTCCCTTCCCCCATACCCCCTTAAAACCATTACCTGATCCTTTATGGTGCTGCAAGAGGAAAAAGTGCACTTCAGCTTTTGTATACCATTGTGGGACTACTCGTAACGCTGTTCATATGGAGAAGTTTCTAAACAGCACTGGGAAGAGGACCCCTGAACTACAGCGTCAAGAACTTACGTCTGGGTACTCAGAAGTCATGGTGGTCATATAATCTATCGAGAATCCTATTATTAATAGGTTATGGCTTACATTTTTGAACCCTGCTGAGATTGTGCGGTGGTCAGTTCTGTTTGTGAGTGCACACTTTCCAATTCCATGTGGGAATGTTTGCGGCATTTCATCAAATAAAAAGGTTATTCCTCCAAATTTTCATTTGTTTAGTCAGATGACGAGCCCTCCCTTGAGCTCCTGATGTCGACGAAATGTTCTAGGGGTGTACACAGTTGAGTTTTGGATTCATGCAGCTTGAGGTTGGTTTGTCTTCTCTTTCCTAAGGCTTCCCCTTCTCCATTCCTACATCCTTGCTGAGTTTATAGTTGCCTTGTTCACCCCAGTGATGCCTTGAACTCTTCTTTGGTGATGGTGGTTTTATTTGTTTTGTCCCAACGTTGTGCTTGGCACTTGTACAAGAAACAAAAATAAAGACTGTCCATGCTATTAAGAGCTTGAAGGCTGAAGGACTGTACCTTAGATGATCCCCTGTGAGCGATGTCTCTCGTTTCTGGCAATGTGCCCATGGTCTGCAGTGGGGCCTGGCAGTGCTCCATTAGAATCTCTCATGCTCTAGTGCACAGAGTACTGTTAGGCTAACTTCATAAGGAAAGCCACAGAGTGTGAGAGAGAGCTGAGCACAACCGTGTCAGGGGCCCAGTGTAAAATTGCAGGCACACTGTCATAGGCAAGACCTCCCATGCTGCGATCACTAGGAGATAGGTCTTGGGTGTCATAAGGGGAAGTCTCAGAAGGGTGAGGGGAGGGAACTTACAGCCAAGTTGTGGGGCTATTGGAGTTTTCCATAAGACTGACAGCATAACACAGATATCGAAGTGGATAGGAGCACGCTAATATTTTGGAAACAGTCATTGGCTACTCAGATTTATGCTTGTCTTCGTATACAAAAGCAATGTTGGGTGCTTCAGGCGAATGGACACCTCAGAAAAACTTAAATGAAATGTCCAGAATGTTATCTCACTGTTATGTTAAATACAATCTACCTGTGTTGATAAGCATAAATAACAGGAATTAATGACTGAAAGTCAAACGTTCAGGCATTATTAACATGGTTTTTGCTAACAAATCATGTGCACAGGACCTACAAAGTAACGTTGAGTTAAATAGACCTGCATTGGTCTTGGATAGCATACATTGACATAATTACCCTGAACATGTTACATGCTAACCTATGAGCTAATAGCCATTATACACCTCTCCTTTACATGTAGGCTTTTTATTTAGGGATTAGTGAATGCAGAAAATATATGCACCACTTTCTCGGGTGAATGCAGTGAAGATATACTCATAACTGTTTGAGAAATGTGTTCATCCTGGACTTTTATTTTCTTGGTTTTACTTGTATTTATGGGAACACTAATATGAAACTGTCACAGTTCAGGGCACTGAACCTGTATTTTCCCCTTGTGGTCCACCAAGGACATCCACTTTAGACTCCTGCATCCTTAGCCATGACTTTTGATGGGCAGAGTCCTGCATCTCGCTCTCTCCTGACTGGGAAATCTTTACAGCCGCACAGTTCCCTGCCTACACCATGATACTCCCAGCAAGCCAGACTGCCTAAACAGGTCAGTGCAGGGGTCGGCAACCTTTCAGAAGTGGTGTGCCGAGTCTTCATTTATTCACTTTAATTTAAGGTTTCGCGTGCCAGTAATACATTTTAATGTTTTTTAGAAGGTCTCTCTCTATAAGTCTATATATTATGTAACTAAACTATTGTCGTATGTAAAGTAAACAAGGTTTTCAAAATGTTTAAGAAGCTTTGTTTAAAATTAAATTAAAATGCTTATCTTACGCCACCGGCCCGCTCAGCCCGCTGCCAGCCTGGGGTTCCGTTTACCTAGGCTGGCAGCAGGCTGAGTGGGGCTTGCGGCCGGGACCCCAGCTGGCAAGGGGCTGGCAGCTAGAACCCCAGACCGGCAGCAGGCTGAGCGGGGCTGGCGGCCGGGACCCCAGGTCGGCAGTGGGCTTAGCAGCTCAGCCTGCTGCCAGTCTGGGGTTCAGTCCGCCGGCTCCTGACAGCCAGGGTTCTGGCTCAGCCCGCTGCCGGTCTGGGATCCCGGCCCTGCCCACATAGAGTGGTTACCTACCTTCTCCCTGGTTCCAGCCCATTCTCTTCCTCTCTCTCTGCACTGAGCTGAGGGTGGGAGTGCACTGAGCACAGGGCTGGGGGTGAAGGAGCAGGCTGGGGGTTGGGGGAGCACAGGGTGGGGGCGGGCAGGATTTTTAATGGCACGCTGCTGCCTGCCGGGGTCCCAGCCTGGGTTCGGCAGCGGGCTGAGCGTGGCTGGTGGCTCGGACTCGGCGGGCAGCAGCGTGCCATTAAAAACCGGCTCGCGTGCCGTCTTTGGCATGCGTGCCATAGGTTGCCGACCCCCTGGGTCAGTGTCTGCTCTTCGCTTTCTCTTTGAAGGCAATGTTCGGGAGTTGTGAACTGCTGTTGGTACCACCCAATCCTTACGTGTCCTTTGCTGACCGTCTGGCACTCTCTCTTTCCCCACAACTGGAGTACAATAACAATGGACAAGTGGGTGCTGAATATCATCCATTCTGGCTATGCTATCGCGTTTCTCTTCCTACTCCCTTCAAAACTCTTCCCAGTCCCACTTCAAGGACTATTTTCACGAGGCGATCCTTCTCCAGGAGGCAGAATCTCTCCTCCAATGGGGAGTAATAGAGCGGGTGCCTCTCTCACATGAAGGACAAGGGTTCTATTTAAAATATTTCCTGGTTCCAAAGAAGGGAGGATGAAGACGCATTCTTGACCTGCGATGACTCTGTTTTTATTTGCAAACTAAAATTCTGTATGGTTATGTTGGCATTGATAGTATCATCCCTGGAAAAGAACACATTGTTCACAGCCCTTGTATTTACGTGTAGACATCACCTTGGCTGGAAGGATAGGTGAACTCAGGTCCCTCATGGCTGATCCACTATTAGCAATGTTCCCATAAAAAATGAAGTCTCACCATGTCTACACCCAAAACTCACTCCTAAGCCAGTTTCAGATTTTCATATAAAACTGTCAATTCACTTACCTATATTTCTTCTGAAGCCTCATGTCTCTAGTGAGTTGAGGAGACTTCATTCCCTCAACATACAACGAACATTGGCATTTTACTTGTAAAGAACTAAACTGATTAGAAAGTCACGTAGACTGTTTGTTACTATAGCAGAACAAGTCCAAGGTCAAGTTATTTCATCTGAGTATCTCTAAGTGGACCTCTGGCTTTATCCTTGTTGATCCATTGACACAGCTTCCTCCCCAAAATGGGGAGAGGACTCCGTCTACAAGGGCACAAGGGGCCTTTTAAGAGGCATTCCTGCTTGATGTTTGCAGGGCATCTACTTGGAGTTCCATCCTCACATTTTTGAGACATTAGGCCTTGGTCCTGGACTCCTGCACTGACCCATCATTTGGGACAGCAGTTTTACAAGTAGCTATACCTCCTGTATCCTCACACCTTCCTCCTTTCTGAATACTGCTTGTCAGTCACCCACCATGGGAATACACAAAGGGACCAGCATTCAAAGACGAAAGGGACATTGCTTATCTTATTGCAACTAGAGTTCTTCGAGATGTGTGGGGCCCTGTCTCTGTTCTGCTAGCTGCCCTCCTTACCCTTTGCTTGGATTTTGACTCAATTTGCAGTAGAGAAAGAACCGAAGAGGAGGTTGGTCCACTCCGCCCCTCATATCCTCAAGGGAGAGCATGAGGAGAGGAGGGTCACAGGCATGGATCATCAGACACTGCTTGCAAGAATCCTCCAGTCCCAAGGGGCCTGGAGTGCATGTGTACCCACAGTGGAATACATATAGGGACTGTACATCTCCAAGAACTCCACTTAAAATAAATAAGCTTCCCTTTTACTGTCTGTCCTCAGTGAGCACACATTTTCCCTCCCATTCGTATTAATAGACATTGCACACCTGCAGCAATCAAAGAATCGGGAGACTCTTTAGATTCTGTCTTTGATTTTTGATTTTACTGAGATTTCCAGTGCTTCATACCATGACTTGTGCTCCAGCATGAACTTCCATGTAAGTAGGCCTTTTTGTGACATTTCATTATTGTTAGTTCCAGTCATAGCCAGAACTTGGACTCAGGGGAATGTAAAAGTGAAAAGTAATGGAAAGGAAAAAACTAATCCAAACTATATGAATCTCATAAAAGGTTTTGTTTAACTTTGGAGTGAGATTTTTGTTCATTCATGTCTGTCCAAACTCATTCAACTCTACCTAATAAATTTACAGATCCAGTACTGCAGGAGCAAATTCATAATGAAAAATTTGGACTTTAAAATGAAACATCCCAAATAGTACAATAATATAGATTCAAGTCCAAAATGCATTAAGAGCAGAATCAATTGATTACATGATTTTGCTCCCAAAAGAGGGCAGGAAAACAAAGGGGGGAAATAAGTCATGGACTTGCTCCCTCTTTGAGCGTATGAAAGAGATGTGATTCTCAAAGATAACACCACTTTTGGTTCTTCCAGGGAGTCTTACATGTGTTGGGGTTTAGATTATAAACTTCCCAAGACTGTGATTCTCTTTGTGTCCTGTGTAACACTGAGAACCGTTGAGGCACTTAAGGGAGATTTTCTAAGGCACAAAAAGACACACAACTTCCATGGAGAACAAACTCCTATTTATGCCTGTGAAACCACTTCCTCCTAAATAAATGCATTTATTATTTGTTACTGAGAATGGAATTGTGTGTAGCCAAATGTTCTAGTTCTAAAATGTGGTGCCCGGGGATTGGTGCAATTGTTCTTCACTGTCTTGTAGCTGAGCAAGTAGAGCTAGCGTTGGGAGGGTTGTTTTTGTTTGTTTGGTTTTTTTTTTTGACAAGGTGACCATCCTTACGTTATCCTTATGAGGTATCACAATGTGAAGTTACCTGTATAACTCTCATGTTGTTATTCCTGAAATAATAATACAGGCTCTTTGACTTGTGTATTGAAGTTTCCTTGAATTTTGTGGATTTCTGAAAACAAATATAGTCCTTTCTTTCTCTTTTTACCCCATTTTAAGGTTAGTTTTCTTTAGGGTATCTCGTCATGCCTGCTGATCTGATAAAGCCGACTTTAATTAAAAATATTACCATTTGATCATACGGTTCTTCTGAGTTAGATCTATCGGGATCTTTCTCCACTGGGAAATTATTTACTTCAGAACTTGAGAGGATAGCCTTGGCTGTCTTTTGTTTAACATTGCTGCTTTAAAGCTTTCTACCAGATTAATATTTTCCAGGTCCTTTTATTGCAGGTGCACTGTTACTCTGAGATAACCACGTGATAGCTGAGTTGTATAGCATGGACTGTAGAGTGTTGTTCTGACTGGACAGTTGTACTGCAAAGGAGGCATAAGTATGTATTTTAGGAGTTTAGTTAAGGACCCAGTCTCTGGAGTTCTCTCTCATTCTCCTTTAAAAAATTTCCTAATGGTTTGATTGTAGGAACTGTGCAAGATCTTTGTTTACTGGCGTAATTTTTCCCTTCTTTTGGGGGGGGGGGGGAAATTAAGCCGTTATCCTCTTCCATTTTTCATGCAAGTGAGTATGACACCAGACTTGCAGGCAGGAGATCTGAGTTCTGTTCCTAGCTCTGCCACTAAACTGTCATGTCACTTTGGGTGAGTCATTTCACCTCCATGCCCTGGTTTCCCTTCTTATCCTTTGTCTGTCTTCTTTTGTTTGGCTTGTATGCTCTTTGGGGGGACAAGGATTGTCTCTTACTATGGCTAGCACAATCCCTGGTTGTGACATCTCTGCACTACTTGGATACAAATAATAAATAATGATGATAATAGTATTGCACATCTTCTGATTATACTGATAAATTACTTCAGCAGGAATTAATTCTTTCAGCATGTGTACTACATTACTCTTTGATCTCTTAGTGTGCCTAAACAAAGACAAGGGGTTTTATTAAACATGTTAGCTAACATGTTTTAACTAAATCATTAGAAAACCTTCATGTAGACAGGGCAAGTTGTGTTCTACCATATTTTAGCTGGTTGAAGTGAACCCTTCAACCATCTAATGTGTTAAAATACAACTTGCCCTATCTGTGCTAGGGTTATGAAATGTGGTCATTTTTATCCTACTTAAGACACACTATAGGAAACGGGGCATTCCATGCATACCTAGAACCTTGAATAATGGCCACAACTCACCTTTATTCTCTCTCTCCTTCCTTTTAAAAGCTGTAATTCACAGGACAACAGGATTTGCTGGCAATAGGCAATATCTGATGCTAAGATTCTGGTCAACTGAACAAGACTGTATTTGGGAATAATAGTAATGATAACTTCTGTTTCCTGAAGCATGCAATCTAATTTCCTTGCTTCCACCTATTTTAGTGTGCCCAAAAATAAATGTGGTTCTTCCTCAGAACATTATTTTAAGGTGGTCACTTGATGCTGATTCCAGCTTTGAGGCCAAATCCTGCTCACTTCACTCATGCAAGCCGCCCCATTAAAGTGAAAAATGTGAACGGGCTTTGTCCCCCTAATCTTGTCTATTTTTGTTCTCCTGGGACGTGACTGCTGTAGCTCAGACTATGTTAAATGCTAGCATGTAGGGAGCATTATTTTTCATGATGCTCCCTCCCTCATAATTAAAATTCATGAGCAGTTCCCCAGAGAGCCACCTGAGGTAACTTCGTCTTTTCAGCATGCCATTAATATACAGGAACACTGAAGACAGACATTTGGCAGTGTTCACTTTTCCTCACTCTTCCCTGGCTGGCCGCCTGTACGTGTTATGAACAGAACAACCGAAATCTGGACAATTTATATTTTGGTATTGATGGGATAGTCTCTCTTTCCCTGTCACTTCACATTAAGGACCTGCCACTAATAAAACTAATTAATAACTGTTGGCTCTGCACAGAATAGTTGGACTCCCTAAAGTTGGCACTGTGCCACTACAGCTTTTGAAAGAAGTGCTTCATCTTAGTCAGGGACAGGATGAATATTTCTCCACACTTCTAATTGGACAAAGTGCCTTTCAAATTCCCTGCCATTTCGAAGATAGCAGATAAGTAGTCTATAGGCACACCAGATAGGATCACCTCTTTATAGCCCTGAGACAGGAAATGTGTGTGAGATGGGAGGAACTACGGTTTCTTTTCTTTTTTTCCCCACCATAACAGCATCAGGATGGGGCAAAAGCTGAATATGACTCACAAAACATACCTGTTTATCCTGACCAGGCTTTTCATCTTCAAATCCCTCTTCTCTGCTGTCCTTCTGCTCTTGGCAGAAAAGCAGACCATAGTGGCATTGGCAGTCTGGGATGTCATTGCAGATATGTTTGTACCCAAACTGATCTTTTTTTAAAACGTGAATGTGGTACTGGCTGATGGCTCTGAAGGCTCAAGTCCTCTATCAGGTCCAGCATGGGCAGCTGTGATGTTTTCCTGACATCACTCCCACCAGTGTGCTTAATCCTGAAGGACCAGTGCTAGAGGGAATAGAGTCCTAAATGGAGCTGGCCAGAGAATTTCTGTCAAAGAAATTGTGATGAAAAACATAACTGTGAGTGTGTGTGTGTGTGTTTGCGCGCAAAACAACCACTTTGAATTTTCTGAGCTATTCTAGCCATAAAGCTTCTCTGTATATGCACGTCTCAAGCTTCCTTGTCTGTTCAGTCCTTGGTCTTTCTACTGAATCTACCAATGGTGGTGAGTGATGATTTTTAAAATGAATTTATTTTTGAGTGCTTCCGGAGGGGAAAGGTTACAGGCACGTTGGAAGAACTGAAGAGAATCCATAGTAGGGGTCATACTGTACTGAGGTTAATGTCCCTTCAAGTACAGAATACATGAGTTCCTTGCTCTTCTTTCCCACCAGTTTACTGTCAACATAAGAGACTTCTCATTTATTATAGAACCATAGGGCTAGAAGGAACCGCAAGGGTCATCGAGTCTAACCCTCTGCCAAGATCGATGGCTATCCAGCCTCCTTTTGAAAACCTCCAGTGAAGGAACTTCCACGACATCCCTAGGTAGTCTGTTCCATTGTCTTATGGTTAGGCAGTTTTTCCTGAGATTTAATTTAAATCTGCTATGCTGTAGTTTGAACCCATTGCCTATAGACTTGCCCTCTGTGGCAAGAGAACAACTTTCCTCCATCTTTTTTATGGCAGCCTTTCAAGTATTTGAAGACTGCTATCATGTCCCCCCTTTAATGTCCTCTTTTCCAAACTAAACATACCCAGTTCCTTCAGCCTTTGCTCATATGGCTTGCATTCCATCCCTTTGAACATCTTTGTCACTCACCTCTGGATCCTTTCCAGTTTTTCTACATCCTTCTATATATTGGTGACCAAAACTGCACAGAGTACTCCAGCTGAAACCTAGCCAGCAGTATTGTCATGTCTCATGATTTGCATGCTACACCTCTGTTAACGCAACCTAAAATTGCATTTGATTTTTTTTGCAACAGCATCGCTCTGTTGACTCATTTTGATGTTGTGATCCACTGCAACTCCCAAATGCTTCTCAGCAGTGCTGCTGCCAAGCCACTTATCCCCCATTCTGTATTTGTGCATTTGGTTTTTCTTCCCTAAGTGTAGCACTTTACATTTGTCTTTTGTTGAATTTCATTATTAATAATGTGTTATGTATGTGACATAAATGTGCATGATGTTTCACTGACAAAGATGGATTCTCTACCAGCAGGAACTTTCTGTGTAAGTTAAGCAAAGAAAACTGGAGGAGGTGACAAATGCTGAGATGGGGGGTGGAAAAGGATGACAACAATAAGAACATCCAATAGCTGAAGTGCGTAATGTGCACATGTGAAGCTTTGGTAAATTTGGGGGGGGCCTACGATTAATATACAGAAATACATTATCTAGGCTCTGTTCACTTTTCCTTACACCTCTCATCATGCCCAATGATACAGCTCCAGAGGGTGTAACTACCATGGTTCAGGTTCTAGAACATAAAGGCAAGGAGCGCTTCAGTCTAACAGTAACGGCTCTGTCATCAGGAGGGAAAACATTGGCAAATAGATGGAAAAAAGCAATCATTTTATAAAGCTCTCTCTGTCCTTATTATCATTGACATGCTAACAGATGTGAGGCAGTTACAATCAAATTCTAATCTTTTATACCGATGTAGATATTGAGTAATTACGTTGACTCTAGTAAAGATATTTTGGATTTTCACCAGTGTAACTGTGAGCAAAATTTGCCTCCTGGTTTTGTTGCCAAATAAACTTGTAAGGCTCAAATACTAAATGAATGAAAGGACAGCAGCAATCCACACAGACTTTCTAATGGTCCTGGAAAAGTAACTGCTGTGTTAAGTTCTATATCATGCTGTCAAAAGAAAATATGAGTCCCTAAATCTTAGCTATATTTCTTCCCTAGTCTCACTCCTCCAATACTCCTCCTTGACTTTATGCCTTAATCTTTTTCAGCAGAGCAGCCAGTTGGCAGCCTCATGGTCCCAGAAAATATAGCTTTTCCCAGCATAAATAAGAGAGTGGCTGGAATCATAACTGATACTTCAGCTCCCTTCTTACTCAAGAAGGTTTCAAGTATTGCCATCTCCCTCAATTTAGTCAGGAATAAGGACATGAAAGAGGAAAAGTTTCCTTCTCTCCAACTGGGTAACGTATCTTGCATTGAGCGAGCTGCTCCTGGCATTCTATCCTGGTCTCTGCAGTGAGAGAGAATGCAGAAGTGGGATGTTTTGGGCATTACCCGGACCACTAAGGGGTTCTGTCACTGCCTGCCTTGTAACCTTGGGATGCCTTAATGCTGTGCTGCTCTGGCTCAGATGCCTGATGCTAGTAGCCTGCCAACAAGCACAGAGTCTCACCATGGCTTCCACCAGTCTAGTTACTCCTTTCAGGATAACACCAATGGCCCTTGCGAGTCCCGAGTCTCCGCAGATCTGTCCTTCCTAAGTTATTAAGTACCGTTCCTCTCCAGTCTGTCAGCCCTGGAGGCGTGAAGCTAGCTCCCCAGTTATCAGTTCACTGTGGCATGCATGCTCCCCACATAGTTTGCACAGTACAGACCTGCTTGGGGTAAAAATAAACAAACAGTTTATTTAATAGAAAACTCACAGATGAAATAGTAAGGGAGAGCAAACATACAAGCTATGCAGTAAATAAATATAAAGATTCAACCTTAGGCTTTACACTGCCATATCAGATAAAATCCATTTTCTAAAACAAGTTACTTATTACTTTTGAACAGTTTTGCAGAGTACCCCCTAGCTAAAGGGGGGGATCCACTGTTTCATGGACAGCCCATCTTGAAATTGGATTAATTTTATAATGTATTGGATTATCTTAGTCTCTCTCTTTCTGTCAAAGTGCTTAATTCCAAAATTATACATGTATTTAAAAAAATGTATCAGGACAATGCCAGCCAGATTAAAGATGCTATTACAAAAAGAGTTGGAGGTTAACATTCATGTGTGTGTGAGAGAGAAATATTTATAGGAAATGCACATTACCCCTCTCTGTGTAAAATCATCAACAAACAGATGAATTACTCAGTATGATTACAGTATTGACATCACTAGCTTCACTTTGGGCTCCTCTTTAGAGGATTGGTAACAACTTCCACTAAAATTCTCAGCTAGATCAAGCTGACAAAGCAAATGGTTCAATTCTGTATTACATTGTACTGTGTTGTAGTAGAATTTACACTGTGTTGTAGTAGAGTCTACACGGCACTGCAGTCCAGACTGTGGGGGTGTGAATTGTAGAGTGGCTTTGAAGTGTTGCCCAATAATTACCCTGTATAGGCCCAGCTGATGTGAACTAAAGCATACCTAGTTTGCGCTAACGTAGTCCTGTTTGGAATGGGAGTATGTTAGCGCAAACTCTACACCTCTTAGTTTGCACCAGCTGGGTCTGCACAGGGTACTTACAGTGCAACACTTCAGAGCGCTCTACAGTTCACACTCCCAGAGTCCGGACTGCAACGCTGTATAGACAAGCCCTAGGCCTTAAGTACAGTGGCTCTTAATATTTAAACAATAGTTTCAATCTTTAACATACGATTACTGAAATAATGGAGATCACTTTTTCTATGGTGTTTCTAGCACAGGGTGATTCCGGACTAGTGTACCCAGTCAGTGGAGGAAAGTGACTTTTAATGTTTTGTGATGGAAGAGTGAGAGCACAACAGTGTAGGGGATGATAGCCTCAAGGGTGGTGAGGAGGAGGAGCTGCTAATATTAATTAATACTCATTTAAACCTAAATGAGTACACTCATCACAATTACGGGAGTACTATATTTCCAAAGGTACAACTGCTAAGATGCTGTCTCTTAATTTACTGAATTTGAATGGCCCTGGTCTGTTTTTATGGTTCTAACAGTGTTCTTTGGGCTTGGCACTTAATGGCCTACTTAATCCACTTCTCTGCCAGCATTTATCCTTAACATACAAATTCTTCCTCTGCTTAGCTAATGAAAATGTGGTGTTCATCAACAATGAACATGTCATTTAAAACTAGGTGACAAAGTCTGATTGACTATGGAGCACATTTGCAGAACTGTTAGACTTGGCAATGATTTTTCAAGCCTATCTAATTCCTTTCTTCATTGCCTTTCTAACTTGCATCCTCACACTGCTCATCAGCTGGTTTTGGACATTATTTCTCACTGCCTCTGATTCTTGACTCCTTGGCCCTTTTCTCTGGTTCCATGCCGAGTTCAGGATGCTTTGTTCACCTTAGTAGTAGAGCTGGGCACACTGGATCCAAACCTTTGGTAGTTAATATTCAGGTCTGAATGTCATGGCTTTGGCCAGACTCTGCTTGCTATACAGTATTTTTGACATTGTTATAATGACATTGTTTCATAAATTGCTGTGTAACGATACAAATCAGAATGTACTGGACTGAGTGGTGTGGTTTTTTATGTATTTTTAAACCAAATTTTCAAAGCCATTATAATCCTCCTATGTTATATCAGAATCCGCGAGGTGGGGTGTTTTCTGGTTTGGGAGTTTGTCCTTTTTCTAACCATTTAACTCGGTGAATATGGAATGGCACCTTTGTAGTAAAACTGTCCTAGATGCATCTTGACATACAGGGTGTGCGCTCTTCTTAGTGTATATCTTATAAAGTAGAAAAGTCTGAGTTTAACAGTGCAGCTAAATGACAATGTCCTTGTGGGCATAGCAGTCCAATGCCATGTCTTATTAGGATCCCAGGAGACAGATATCATGCATGTCTCTAACCAGAATTTTGAGTGGGAACTTTGATACAGTTAAATTCTTAAAATCCTGTTGTTTGAGAATGATGGTGTAAAGCATATAAATTTGTACATGATTTGTAGTTAAAAAATGATAGCGTCTAATGGTGCAGTTCTCACGAGCCTGTTAAAAGGTACAGAATTCGGATGAATTACGTTTTTGTGCACAGAGGAAAAAGTATAGGGTCAGATCCTGATTGCTTTATTCCTAATAGTGCCACTGTGGCTACTCAGGTAAAGATGACAAACAAAAATTGTCTTGTATACAGTAGTGTAGTGAATCCTTTAAAAATGAATACCTGATAAGGAAACAAATATGAAAGACAGCTGTTCCAGTGAGCCAAAAGGTGAAATAGAATAGAAAATTGAATTGAAACACTGGTCTGTGTGTCCAGCTGGCGTATAGTTCAAAAACACCATGTCAGTTTTATTTTTATTGTAATTTTAATTTGAAATTAAAAGAAAATAAGTAATTAAAACAGAGCTTTCTTATTAAGATATGCCTGTTAAAGTTTGATGCTTCTTGGTGAAACCGTATCAATTCTTGCAGATTTTCCATGACTCCCTTTTGGCTTTTTTTGAGGCTTAAAAGTATTATTCAGTAGTGAGACTCATTTGCAATTTAAACTTACATTGAATTATAGCACTGAGAGACAGAGAATCAAAATCCAACTCATATTTTTTGCAGTTCACTCACTGGTTGATGAAGGAGCAGTATGGACTTCGATTTCTACACATACATTTTATCTGTAAGAATCCCTTTCAGCCTACGGTACATTGTAGGGTTCATTCATCAAAGAGAAAACAGTTCTTGCTCCTGTTACATTAGATGATGATTAAAATATACAGTGCATCCGTACTGTCTAAATAAGTTGTTCATGAAGAAACGTTGAGTAACAGGATTATAAATCAAGTAGGTACATTTCTTCAGACTCCATAGCAAATAAAAACTCCACAGGATCATATCTCTAGCTTTGGTTTTGTCCCAAAATAAATCATTTGAAAGGTAAATGTAGACTATAAAAAGATATAATTCTGAATGTTTGAGTAGTCTATATTACTACAAGTTGAAAGTTATGGCATATGCCACTGGAAATGTAATTTTTCTGAAGTTTGCAATAAGGTCATAGATCTCACATGGACCTAGGGGTAGTGGGAATTTGGGCTTTCTTTTTATATTTGTCAAATAATTACTATAATTCCTCTGGTATTTGCTGATTTTTCCTGTTGAAAACAGCTAGAATTGAAAATTTCTCGTTCCTTTTTTTTAAAGTCATACAGCGTGACTGTTTCTGCATATTTATGGCCCTGTTGTTACAGTCTGGAATAGTACATATAGATATTAAAAGGGTTCGTTTGAAACTATCATCTTAGTAGTTGCAGTATTGATGTATGGTTGGATTTGTTGGTCTTGAAATTGCTTAAGCAGAACTGAGTGGTTTTAAACAGTCATTACAGTCCAGCTCCTTTGTGCTAGAGTTACACAAAATTAATTGAATCAAGATTTTTGTGTGTGTGTGTGTGTGTGTGTGTGTGTGTGTGAGAGAGAGAGAGAGAGAGAGAGAGAGAGAGAGAGATCTGGGATGCCCCCCTGCAGTAGGTCTCAGCTTTACAGGGACACCTGCTGCGTTTTCCTTCCTCTAGAGTCCCCAGAAATAGTCCCCAGACTCTCCCCAAGTATAAATATAGCCCTTGTGGGTTTCATTTATTACAAAAGTCCCACAACCCTAGTTGAGATTTCCCACAAACAATATGTACAGCATGCAGCCCCAGTCTCCCTCGCCCTGCCCCAGCTTCCCAGCACGGACCTCTCCTGTCCTGTACAACTGTACCAGCCCTTCCAGCTGGAGAGCAACCCTTCTGTTCCCAGCAGGAAACCACACCCCTGCCCCCAGCCTCCCTGCTGGGAGCATTTTAGCCAAGTGAGCATCCCTCATCCCCTCTGGCCCTCTCATGGCTCCCCTGAGTCCAGCTCTCTGGCCCTGGCCATGTCAATGGGGAAGCTCCTCTGCTGCTACCCTACTACAGCCCTCTGACCCTGGCTATGTGGCTTGGGGATGCCAACCAGCAAACCCTTCTTGTTACTGTCCTGTCTTCAGCCTTCCCCCAGGAACCGCCATCTGCTTCTTTCCAGGACCACCTATAGGCCCCTGGTCTCTGGCAGCTCTCGTCTGCTCTGACTCATTGGGACTCCTTCTCCTGGCTTCCTTCAGGGACATCAGCCCACTGGATCTCTGAAACTTTACAGACCCCAGCTGCTACCTTTCCTAAATTGGCCCAAAATGGGAGTACCTGCTCTGGCTCAGGGGAACTGGACTTACCTCATTTATGGAGGCCAGTCACCTAGGACGGTGTAATATTTATAATGTTATTCCCAGAAGTGTGTCATATAAATATAGTATGGAATAATCTACACACAAAATGTCTGGATGCCGACCATAACTTCTCATGCAGTATGTTTCTGTAAATATCAGAGCAAGACACAGCAAGTCTGTGAATCGATTGTTTGTGATAGACGAGGTATGGACCAGGACACTGGGGCTATAGACCTGGGCAGTGAATTATACTTCCTTTTAATAGTAAAAAAAGGATTTTTAACAATCAGATTGGAAACATAAGGTTGGGATCTTTTTGTTTTACACTTCATCTGATGGCCTTTGCCTCCATTAGCACACGGTTTGCATGCAATACCTCGAGTTCTTTAGCATTTGGCTCTAGCGGTATACTGGATATAATGCAATTGTCCTCTAGACTAGGGTTCAAAATGTATACCTTACTGATCCACAGCGATGTCACCAGTGGAATTATTCCAGCACGTTAGTGTAACTCTGGATTTTATTAGGTTAAAACAATTTTAACCTTTCGTGATCAATGCTAGCTTGTTAATTATAGGGACAATAGCCAGTAAAGTCAACATATGCCAACCCGTATTACACAGTTATATGGAGCTCTTGTATTCTCAGAATAGGGGAAACTCTAGTAATCTCAGACACTACTGTGCGGTCACTAGCAAATGCTAACTTTAATATCAGCTTTATGGTGTTTTTTAGTATGCTGTGTATTTTGGCTCTTGGTTCATTATGGCAATACAAAACATACCGAACAGTACAGAGCATAACTAACTTACATGATTGGCATTTGATCTCTTGTCTTCTAATCATAACAATATGTAAGTTTAACAAATACTAATCAGATCTAAAAGCAAGTGTTCAACTATGTTAACCAAAAATATGGGGTTTGATCATATGTTTAGTTTTCTGTAGAAACTGTATCAGTACCTATATGGAAAATAACTCTATTTTATCCTACAAGCAAATTCTTTCATGAATACTTCATATAATTTCCTTTTCCCCAATAACGTCTCTGCATCCTCCCGTTTCTGAACTGTTTTTCTTTGTTTTGCATTAGCTTTGTTTATCTAAGGACCTCGTTCCCTGTTGTTATCTTTAAGCATCCGTGTACATAACAGCAGGATTGTGGCCTTAGGTTGCAAACCCTGAACAGTAAGGAATGTACTATACTCTTTGTTATCTAGTGGTGTATTATTTTGCAGTGCTGTTTGAGATCCACAGAGCAGGTCTGAGGATAAAAAAAACTATTAAAATAGGGTGTTCAGATAGTCAAACCAACAAAAATCCGCAAGCCCTGCAATTTATCCGTTTAGCTAACGAAAGGGCTGGGAACATAAAAACAGGATCACACTGAATGGAGACATCTTATCAAAGGACAGGTGGCAATAGTCTGGAGAGCCAGTTAGTATAGAGTTCAATTTAATAATAGTGACAAATAGGAAGACTGGACATTATGGCAAAATTTTTGTAAGTCGCACTGATCACTTCGATCTGTTAGATGATGGGAATGGTTTCAGAGCCAACGAATTCGAATTCTTGTTTCAAACAGAAATAGAAACTGCAATTTTACTTACTCCTTCCTCAATTTTAGTTCATGAGGTCACGAGGAATATTTAGAAGCATGCAGCCATGTTAAGTGTTCATTCCTGAATATAGGACTTTCCATGGGCCTGCATGGAAGTGAAACACCTGAGCTTCTGGATGGCCACTTAAATAACAGTACAGACTCTGTCCAATAGATAGACTATAAAGATCCCTATCACTATGCTAGCCAAAACCTCAGGCAGGAATAAACAGAGGATAGTGAATTCCAGTTGAAAAATATAGCCAATCTCATTTGGTGAAATACAGAACCTACTAAAGTCAGTGGAGTTTTGCCACTGACTTCAGTAGAGTCAGACTTCACCCACTGAGGCCTGGTCTACACTACAAACATACATCGGTATGCATTCGTTGCTCAGGGGTGTGAAAAATGAATACCCCTGAGTGAAGCAGTTATGTCGACTTAACCACTGGTGAGACAGTGTTGTGTCAACAGGACGGCTTCTCCCATCAACGTAATAGCAATGTTTTAAATGTAGACCTGCCCTGAGTTAGTGTTCATTCACATCGGAGTGAATCTGAGCCTCAAGTTCTCAATGAGGGTGGAACATTGAACTAACAAGTGACAATAAAATGTATTTATATACTAACAAATTACCTTGCATGTTTACATTTTTTCCCACTGCAATATATTGAGGCAGAGATTAAGTTTAAAAATAGCAGGTGTGAGCAGATTGGACCTTTTGAGGATGCATCAGGGTCATTTTGAAGTAATGGTTTATATACTCTAAGCAATAGGCCTTACCCGTTCTTAGAAAAGTCAATGACAACATATGTTGATTTCATTTAATGTAGTGTTCTTTTAACTAGTTTGTAAAGCCTCATTTAGAGCCTTTTTGAATGACACTTCTCTGTCTGCAGTTTCAGTAAAGTTTGCACAAAAGTGCAAAAATGGTCTCTTAAGATTCCAGGAAGCGAGTTGATTTCATAAATCCACTTACTTTAAATTACTTTATAATCGGTAATTTGTTTTCCTGATACTTCTGGTAACAGCTGATCCTTACACTCCTGCAACAAGGGGGTAATGGAATATGTAGATATTCTTTTTGTCATCTTGAATATAGCATAGTATTGTACAGAATATGCAGAGTATAAAAATAATGTATTTTTTTAAAGATAAGCCCCAGACGCTGAATATTCAGTTTCCTTGTTAGAAATTTGGACTAAGTTACTGTGGTTCCTGTCACATCTTTTCATTTCTAGCCTTCATCCTTTAGTCTGCATTGTTCTCATAAGATGCTACACACTGTAAATAGTCCCCTGTGCAAAGCTTAAAATCCTCATCTGCCGCCAACCAAGAAATTCTAATATGTTCATGTTTCAGTCAGGCAGGGTTATATCTAAATACCTACACTGCGATGGTGTAGTCATGTTGATGTGATCCAAAGTTGTGTTCTAAGAACTCTTTTACAAAGAGAGACCCTTTAATTGGTTGAAGGCAGCTGCCATGTCTGAATGGAAAGGTGTATGTTGGAGTTCCTTGAATGCATTCCTTTCCTCTCCCCAGAGGAGATACTGTATGGTTAAGTGTTACCAGGGAGAGATTTTTGATGCAGTAAAAGTTTTAGGGAGATAGTGATAATTTGATAAAAATGCCACATGCTCATAACTGTTCTTGTTCTTATTTTGTCATGTCAAGGGTTGACTATTTAACTCTCAGAATATGAGTTCCCTAAGGGCATGTCTTCACTAGCAACATTAAAGTGCGGCGTAGCACTGGGAGAGAGCTCTTCCAGCGCTATAAAAAACCCACCTCCATGAGGGGAATAGCAACAGGTGCAGGGGAGAGGTGTTTTTTCACACCCCTGCGCGAGACAGTTGCAGCACTTTAAAGTGCCAGTGTAGACAAGCCCTTGTGCTATCATTTAATTGGGAAGCTAGAATTTGATCTCAGCACTCCAGATCTGAAACTTTCTCTGTTGAAGTCACATATTGATTATAAAGTAATTTTCTTGGGTTACTGATTCAATAAGAAGCCAATGTATCTTTCCGACTTCCTATTTTAGAATGTTTGTCTATGTTTGTCTGGCCTTTTTGAGGTCTGTGATTATTGGC
Organism: Natator depressus; assembly: GCF_965152275.1. Lineage (NCBI taxonomy): Eukaryota > Metazoa > Chordata > Testudines > Cheloniidae > Natator > Natator depressus. Next base: position 52,301,667 of record NC_134243.1, read on the forward strand.
TTACCGATTTGTTTTATTTTTAACCAGGAATTACTTGGATAAGGACTTTTTATGTGCTTTGTTTGAACAATCCACTTAAATGTAATACTTGCGGAGGGGGGAAGCAATTTTTTAAGTTCAACACTCAATGTTGGTGTGTGATAAAACTTTGAATCTTGATCTGCTGCTAGATCTTTAGGTAAAGATCATGTCCATATGTTTCACCTACAGTATAGTTTATCTATGTAAGTGGCATTAAAATTCTGCCTTGAACCCAGGTGTAAAAGCAAACAGATTTTTAAGACTGAAACATCTTCCATAACACTCCATCCCTCTTTACTTCTTGTTTGCTGAGCTCTTAACTTGTGTATAAAGGGACTGAAAATGTTCTAAGGAGCTGCCTGTGGAGTAACTTTGTGCATGTCTTGCACACCCATTTGCACAATGGCAGTCTTCAGAATTGTAACTTGTGCAACCACTAAGAGTGTACAAATCCCATTGTCCTTTGTCTAACACTAAGGATATTCAGACATCACACTTTCTCCTTCCATTAGGACAGATTACGGCAACTTTTTCCTTTGCTGCTTTCTTTTGCTAAACTTTCTCCTTCAGTGTCTCATCAGGGACGAAATTAAAGGAGTAACTCTAATTGTGTCTAGTATTTTGCAGCTCAAAACCCGAGTCCCATAAATGAGAGGAGGAAGATGATGAGAAAGAGAGACTTCAGTGCTCGTCTCCCAGGCTGCTGTTCTGTTACGGAAAAAGTTATTCAGATAGATCCTCATCTGTAAATTGGGTAATACAGTTCCCCTGGGAGGGAGGGAAGGAAGTGGTAAGGATAAACACGTTGAAGATTCTGAGGTGCTTACATACTATGGCAATAGCAAGCATAGAACTACGTAAGATACATAGATGCTCCTCTTGCTGAAGCATCAGAAGAGTCAAAAAATAAGAACAGTTTTATTGCCTTAGAATAGTGGGCTGTACATGCTGAGAGTCACACCATTACAGCAGTACTTGTGTCTGTTTGGCAACAGATGGGTTGTGTCTCACTGGGTAGAGGCAAGCTTTAGTTCAGTTGGAATTTGAACTTCAGCTTCCTGGAACCCCTTCACCTGGAATGTTTACATGAACAATACTTCCCAGCTGGAGCAGAGCTTGTGTCCACTTTCCCCACCTGCTCATTCTGCTGCTGCTGTTTTAGCCACTTATTAATCCCCACAATTTGGTCTGTCTTCTGTATTGCTCCTTCTGTGGTGTCTGCCACTGTCTTCGTCACAGTGAACCACTTCTCTTCTTTAAACATCATGATAAAAAATATCCTTTGCTCTTTAGTCTACAGTGGGACTCTTCTTGTGCATGTAAAGAACATAGGTGGGGGAAATAAAGTGCATTGCGTTGCATTCTTCCTGGGACTTCTGTGCTGCGTATTACTCTTTCTGTGGTTGATGGTGGAGGGACCACTCCCAATGCCAAGGGGAAGAGATGGGAAGATTCCCACTCCTACACTCAGAACTTTGAGGGTGAAGTCCATGCATGCACTGTGGATTCTGTGCTTTTCTCATATTACACAATGCAATGTGGGTAGTTTGCACTAAACCAGAGTCTGTGTGGCTCTTATGCCAGTGTGCAATGTGGCCAGGAAGAGCTTGAGGAACTTCCCTTTTACCTTGTGCAGTTAGCCCTTGTAAGAACCATGCAGAAATGCAGTCCCTGTGCTTAGGGGAAATCAGGGACTGTTCAGTTCCTACTCCCCTGGCACCAGCTTGCATATGGGAGCAGACTGTACCCCATGAAGGTATGTAATAGAAGTCATACTCCCCTTTTGTGCTGGGAAGATCAAGGAGGCACACTACAGACTGACTCTCCATGCTTCCTCTGGGATGCTGCAGCCTCGTGTTGTGCTCTCTCTTGGGGCTCTGCACACCTGACATGATCTATCCCTTTAGGAACAATTTCCGCCCCCCCCCCCCCTTTTTTTAAACAGACATAAGGAAGAGCAATTCAAATGAGCACAGCTTAAGCCTGTGGATAATAGTTACCATGGAACACCTTCCAAAGAACATTATTTGATATGAGCTTTGGTTTAATTAGTAATATAATGTTCAATATAATACGGTGCAGAGTGGACTTGCTGTTTCAAGGAGACATATTTCTGGGCATACCAAACAACTCTTTCATAGATTCAGTGGTTTTAAAATATTAGCTTTTTAAATGTGTCCCATGCTAAATATCTGGCCTGTTGCCTGGAAAGTGTTCTTGCACCGTGGAATCATGAATCCCTGGGTTAGGTAAAGATTTAAACACTTATAGGCTCCTACTTGTTAAGTATCTTTCATGCATATTAAATGCATACATTCAAAAAAACCCTGATCTTCTAATGCTGTTTAAAAACATGTCTGCTTTCTGCCTATATTCTAGGCAATACAGTAGATATGTAACTTTTAAAATGGTGCATTTGACACAATTGAATAAGTTCCATGGTTGTGCAATAAACTGGAGATGCTTTGTATTTAGTACATCCAAGTGTAACTGCCTTTTTTTTATTGGGTGGTGTGGGGCAAAGAGAGTAAAAATTCACTAAGTTAAGTCTTATAATTAATTTAACTGAGGGGATGCATGCAAAATGCCTTTATCTGTCAAATGTACACTCTTTGCAATTCTAGAGACCTTCCCTTTTATTGCATATAACTTAAGCATCAACGATAAGGGCATTGAACAAGGAGCTCTTTCATTATTCAGTGTCTCAGCATAAAAAAGAATCAAACTTAGCTATGGCAGCTCCACGTTAGTTTTCTTTTAAAATATTAATATAATATAAAGAAGGATAAACTTCACATAAATGTGTGAAAATGTGCATGGTCGATGCAGTATCAGTGTAATATATATGATCTGAGAATGACTATCTTCTGCTTTTCCCATAGCCAGTATAGAGAGAAGAGATTTAATTAATATGATCACTATTCCCTTAAAAAAAAAAAAAAGTAAAAGTGGGATATTATCTAGTGTTACTGAACACAACATTAGGGTTTCAGACTGTAGAGGTTCTTGAGTTGAAGATACCCTCTGTGACAATGCATATGAAGAAAGACCAGCTTCTCAGAGGTCACCTAATTTGCTAATTACTCAGCATTCAGATCAGGTATTTGCAGTGAAATTAGCATGCAACAAAGAGCATTTTTGCAAGGGTTTTCTGATGGGAAAGCCAGTCAGAGTTTAAAGTAACATTTAAAAACATGAAAGCAGTTTAGATTTTCAGTTCCATTGTATGTGGCTGCTACAAGGAGGAGGGGAGGGAAAATCAAACTTTGGAAAAAGGGCAAGAGAGGATTCAGAATAGTGAGAAGAATTATTTGCTTTGAGGCTGTGACACAAAAATAATGATGCCTTCCTAGAGATTATGGAACTTCTCTTAGCCCTTCTGTCTGTACCGCTAACCCTTGTGCAGGGGCAAGAGGAGATGGAGAAGCAGACTCCACCTTCCTAGCTGGAAGGAATAGAAAAGGTCAGTGGCCTGGGATGCCCAACCCCCAGGTTGGTGGAAATGGAGATCATCAATAGCTGGGAGAAGGAAGATTCCTTGGAGAAGGGGAGAGAAGAGGACACCCAACTTGATCAGGTTACTAAGGGGCTGTTCTCCAGAGGACTTACCCCCATCAAGTTAAGCGCATGGGAATGGGATGGGGGAGCTACCGTCCATGGTGTAAATCTGTCTTCTTGACTCTTGCCATCTCTTGTGGTTCTAGCATTTTTGTTTGGAGCCCTGACTTGGTTTCAAAACACATCCTCAGCCATTACTGTATTATTGCTAATTCCTGATCATTATTGTTGTTGAAGAAAAGATTCTGAATTTTGTTTCTTTCCAGCTGAAGAAGCAACCCAGACGTTGTTAGCTAACAACGCAGACCGCACCATCATCCCGCTATCCCAGTGCCAGGGTGAGATTAACCCCTGGATGGAAAATCTAATCCTAGCAAGACAGAGTTCATATTGGTGGACAGGAGAAGCACTTTGAAGAACTAGCCAAAGCTATAACCCCTCTCTCCTTGGAAGGTTTCTCCTGTTTCGTGGCCTGGATGGTGGTATGCAGCCTGAGTTTTACAGCATCCCAAACTGCTCCTGCCTACCTCTATAGTGACAGTGCATGGCAATGCCTTTTCACCCTCTTCAGCTGTCCAGGAAGCAGTGCCTGTGCCTTTCAGCTGTGAACGTGGCCATGTCGGTCCATCTGTTCATCATAACCAGGCTCAGCTGCTTCTCTGAACTTCACCTAGGGATGGAAAGGGAGGTGATGAGAGAGTTCCAGGTGGTTCACCCTTTAGCAGCCCAGCGATGACAAAAACACATCACTGAATGGTTACTTGTGTGACAATGGCCGCCCTTTTGGATACCAGATTTAATCAAGATCCTGATAATTATACTCAATGTGCTGGGCCCCATTTATTTCAATGATTCTTTCTGCACAACCACTGTGCGTTATTAGGGTGCTGGAGCTGTTGGTGCCCAGGATGAAGCTCGCAGGGGCAAAGGAAGAGGGCTTTCTCGGCTGCTGAGGCTCAACCTTCCACCACACAGGTCAACGTAACATCTTGCCACCTCCGAATTTAATGTGAGACCTGCCTCTTTGCAAACGCCATCCTACCATAGCATTGAGGAGTGGTCTGAAGATGAGTTAATGAAGCTTTCTTTGAAACTCAAACAAGCTATGCAACTTTGATGCTGTGTAAGGAGTTGGGGAAGGAGGAAAACAGAGCCCTTTGAGACTGTTTGTTGCTTTAGATTCTGAGCACCAACAAAATTACATGAACTGATAGTTACATTACAGCTACCAAAATAAAATCAAATATGAATGTATTTACATTTTATCTAAATTTTAAAACTTTTGGATCTTTTTTTTCAGCTGGCCTAAAACAAGCCTTTAATTTTGCATCCACAGCATTGCATGCATGTGCAATGGTGTCTTCAGATCATATGACTGGATGCTAGCTTTCCAGTATGTGTGTGCAAATATCCATTTGCATTTACAAAACTGACGTGCATACAAACTCTTCGACACACATTTATGGGCCGCAACTGAAAATATAGGGAAATTACATAAAACCAAGCCTAGAGAAAATGATTCAGTGCCCATCTTATGGCCACAGTTCACACCCAAGCATACGTGCACACATATGGTAGCAGTATTTATAGCTAACACAGTTTGAAGGGCTTTTCAACATATGGGCACTAGATGAGTGTTCTCTTGAGATGTAGTGTACTGAAAAAGAATCGCGTCCGATACAGATCAGAAAAAAATAATGATTTACTTCCAAACCCCAGTGGAAAAATTGCCAGACACTATAGTCAGTTGTATCTCTTGGATCTGTTGTTTTTTCTGGCACCCTGCTTTGAATCACCACTGCACCCACCAGAAATCCAAGAAAGATGGTGGCTCTTCAACAGGAAGGGAGAAAAAGTGGGCAGTTAAACTGTTCATCACTATAGTACTTGCTAATGATTTCTGGATAGTAACCGTAATGCATAGTTGAGAGTAATACTGTGTGTACACACAATAAATTGCTTCCGGTAACTGGTAATTGCCACCTTTTTGGCATTCAGCCAACTTGGTAATGAATTATTATGTTGTTTCCTCATGTTATACCTTTCCCATATGGAAGATTTCCTTCCCATCTTGGGTGACAGCAACATAGAGTGGATAAATGATGCCTGGATTAAATACATTAGCTAATATTAGGAGCAGTAGCTATGATAGGTTGCAGTGAGTTAGACATCCTTTGCAGCACTCTTTATCTATCCTGTCTGACTCTCTTTCCCCCCACCCCCCCCTTCCTTGGTATCTTCCGACATGGCATTACCCTGACTTTGGCACATTCTTTTGTTGTGTCAAAAACCAGTACTACAAGGTAAACGCCCACTGTATTGATCCTCTGGAGAAAGGAAAACAGCAGCATCCTGTCAGCCTCAGAAGTGATGCTTGAGTCTTTGGAATGTGTGGGAGAAAGTACACTTCACGTTTGTTGGAGATGACCTGATTGGTGAAGGGATGACTGCCAGGAAATTCAGAGTTCACCTTCGGTTCAGATAGGCCCAGAAGAATTAAGCATTTGTTGGAGCCCCAAGAGCAGAATTTAACCCAGTGTTTACCTTTAACACTCCTTCCATTCTGCTGACTGCAAGTGGTGGCTTTTTTTTAGGCAAGAGAAAAGTGGAAAGACCTGAAGAGGCTTAACCTCACTTACGTGAGTTGTTCCTACATGTATAATTTAACACCAGGCTCTATGTATAATTTAACATGTGCAATAAGCCTAACGTTAGAATTGCACAAGTGGAACACTTCAGCTTACAAAGGCAGATTATTTTCTGCTGCAGAAGTTCAGTTTCTTAAATAAAATAAACCTCTTCCAGGCACTTGCAAATGGTACTGAAACCCAAAGGCAACGGTTGCCTGATCTACATATCACTCCAATAGTGGCTGACAGGACCAATGTGTAGGTGCCTTGTGAACTGCTACTTGCATCACAACTGAGCCCTCACTTTTGTCCTGCAGACTGAGCCAGTTATTAATAGCTCTTTTAATAGAGTGTCCTAAGTGTACAATGGTGCTTTTCCAACCCACCAGAATTCAGGCTCCTGCTTCAAAGAGCTTATATTCTAAATGAGATAGATAACCAGGAAGACAGCTCAAAGAGAACAGATGGAAGAGATACAAGGGTGAGGGGAAGGGGGAGGATGCAATGCAGCTCTCATGAGAGCACATCCAATGTTCACTTTTTTGTTTTGAATTTTTGTTTTAAGCAAGGTCACTATTTTTACTCTTAGGAGCAGATAGGCCCAGAGCAGAGATCAGTGAGCTGATTGAGAGAGCGGAGAGATGTTTTTAATGTACCTGGGGAAGGAAAGCTGTTCTAGGCACTATGAGTGGCATGGAAATAATGCTTGTGAGGAGACTTTGGACCAGATGATCAGCTGGTGTAATTAAGCTTACTCTGTTGACTTTGATGGAGCTATGCCACTTTATTCCAGCTGAGGTTTTGGCCCAAAGGGGGCAGTAAGGAGCAAGGAGGAGTGGCCTCAGAGGGTATGAGATGAGAGGAACACATCTTATAAACTTAAGCCCTTTGCTCAAAATTGACCTTTCAGTCTTCATGAGCATTGCTCCTCTTATTCTAATATACTGACAGATCCTGTACCTTAGCACTGACCTTAAATTGGCACGGCCAAATACCCAAAATCAGAGTTGCTCCATTCTTCCCTACCCCGGCCCCTTCCTTCTCCACTTCTTTCTGACATAAGGGTGTCTGCAACAGAATTGCCAGTGACACAGACAATGCAAAAATAGAAGCAAACTTTTATTTAAGACTCCCTTGTAAAAGAAAACTGAGCCTGGAACAACATGAAGGGATAATTCATGGTGATTGCTGTTGATCAGACCCACGGTCTGTCTTGCCGTTCTGCCAAAAGTTTGCTTCTTACTTGTTTGCTGGTCTCCAGTGCTTTTTTTTTTTTTTTTTTTTTAAGAAAAAAAAATCATTAGGTCATTTTGTGTTATTCTGTGATTTGGCTGAAACACTTCTTCGTTGCAATTTGGAACTGTTCATGTGCTGTCTGTCAATTGTCCTTGCTTTAACTTTTTGATTTAGCTATTGCCTCTAAGACCTGAGTCCTGGTTTCAGTATTTCCCTGTAATGGCTGATGCCATCACTTACATTGGCTATGGTCTTTACACTGCTTTAGATAACAGTGATATCACCAACAGTGGAAGAACCACGGAAGAAAATTGAACTTGGGTCATGTCAGCTTGGTGAAGGAGGAACTCCTCTTTAAAATTCCTTTATTTTTTTTTTTAAATTTAAGTTTTGGAGAATTCACAAGGTCCATGGCAGCAAGAGGTGTGTAAAATAACTAAATACCAAAGGATTTTCGTATACCTGTGTAGGCCAAGTACCGTGCATTCTGATCACACTAAATTCCCATTGAAGTCAAGAGAAGTTCTGCATGAGGAAGCTGAACAGAATTAGGCCACGTATGAAGTATAAAGCTGGCAGTAATTGTAATGTTCAGGTTTGGAGTTTTGTGTGTGTTTTTCCTCTTTTTGTTGTATGCAGGGAAGAGGGGTAAAGAAAACTTTCAGTGATGTATATTTTTTAAATAGATTGCAAAATGAAGGCCCTATTTGGCATCCTTTGTGCACCCAGAATTCCCAGTGAACCACTTAGGAACCTGGGCCTGCAAGTCCTAATAAGTATGAGTATTCAATGGATTAGTCACATAAACTTAGGACTTCATAGACTGTGAAGGGGGAGATATAAGACTTGACTTCTGTTGGCCTATAATATGAGTGAAAGTTTGCAGTGACAGGCTCTTGCCTTTTAAAACTATACCTATTTTTTTCCCAATTTGGGATATTAACAAGGTTTTAGTATTTTATTTATTTTGGAGTATTTTAGTTATCGTTTCCAGGGACAGGCTATTGAACAGATAGCCATATATTAGATTCCACATAAAGAAAACTGAATAGCAACATTATATGTGAAGTGGTTTCAACATTACATGAATGCAGTACCAGGTGAGTAAATGTCAGGTTTGAGTTCATTGTCCCAATTAGAGTTGATAAGATCCTGAAATCTTGCATCACAGGACACTAAGAAGAAAACAGTAACCAATATCTTTGATGGACATCTAAGTGGTATGAATTGCCCAATGGTCTCTTGCAGAATATTGCTTTGGTTGCTGAATGATAGGTACAGCAGAAGTGCACTAAATGGGCTTGTGGGTGATCTGTAGTAAAATGAAATGAGACTTCTTTTTAATCTGGCATCTTCACAGATTACTCTTCTTTTTAAAAAAAATTATACATGAATTAGTAGGGGAGAAATTTTTTTTGCATGCGGAGAAAATCCCAGATCAGATGTCTTGGATTTGGCCAATCATATGCCAAAGCTTGTGATCCAGTTACAGTTTGGTTTTGGATTAACACAATTTTGGAGTAGATTTACAAACAGATCTTAGTGTGAAGTGTTCATTATTCTCTGCTGTTCTGGCCTGAATTAATTATCTTAATTATGGCTTTTCTCCCTCTGTTATTTTTCAGGTATCCTACAGAGTACAAATTTATAGCCTGATCGAAACATTTCATTTGTATTTCAGCCCATGTCTGTATGTATCTTTCTTAGACTGGAGTGAGCTACAGAGATGTGGTTGGGAATTGCAATCAAAGCAATTAGAATGAATGTTCTTAATAGCTAATGATAGGCAGTTGGGGGGGGGGGAATGCTGCTTTTCAGAGGAGGAGGAGAGTGAAGAAATGACCTTGAACCTTTAATGTGCACTGTTGCTGCATGTAGTGAGTGTGAGAATAAAGGCAGTAAACAGCAATACTGCCAATTACTAAATAATTTGGAAATAGAATGCAAATGAAAATCCAGAAGTAGAGAATTTGTTTAAATGGAAGATCTTTTTAGTTTAACAGAACACCTTTAAAACATGCTAATGTCATGGACATTATACTAGCCTCACAAAATTATCAGTTTAGTTCACCATGACAACAGATACTGAAGAGACTGATATTTTGCTTGCCCAACCAAGTTCCATCCGTACTGGTTGCACAGTGGTTCCACCAATTCGAAAGATTTTACCAATTTGAAAGAGATTTCCTGTATGTCAAATGCCAAATCCCAACAGAACTGGTCAAAACCTTAAAACTGGTAGAAACTTCTGTGTGTGTGTGTGTGTGTGTGTGTGTGTGTGTGTGTGTGTGTGTGTGTGTGTGTGTGTGTGTGTGTGTGTGTGTGTGTGTGTGTGTGACCCAGAACTCATCTGTCAAAAATTACTCTTCAGGAGTTTGTAGAATTTTGCACTGCTGACACATCCATACAATACAATGTATGTCTGGGTCAGTACTGAAAAACTCTGCTTGCCTGTTTGCCCAGAGCAGGGAATTTAGGCAGAGAAATAAAATATTGGCGTTTTCATGATCAGTTGTCATGATGACGGATGGATGACCATATTTTTTGTTTGGCTAGTAAACTCTGACAGCTTAAGGTTGGTATAATATCCATGATTTTATAATGTTTTATAGTATAGAGATAATATAATGTATGATACACATACATATGTATTATATATCTACACATAGGACAATGTTTACAGTTATGGCTTTTGTCTGATTAAGATTGCTATGGTACTCCCTGTTCTTAATATAGATTACATAGGGAATACCAATGTGATGCTGATGACTTGCAAACTACAGTTGTAAAGTTTTTATTATGGCAGAATGAAACCAATCCATTTCTCATAGGCTTTTTACATTCTCTTCATAATGTGCTGTTTCTAGTTTAGTGCACAGTAATGTGTATATTCTAGTTCTTTATTTAGAGTCAGTGAAACATCTTGCTGATGCTCTTCCATTAACCTTGCCTGGCTGGAGCCAATGGTGGTGTCATATAATATTTTGCTATTGATTCCCTCCTTCCTCTCCCCAAATTGCTACATCAACACACAGGGTGAAATAGCAATTTTGAAAATACCTGTTCGCATTAAAAACTATAGATAAAGGGTGCTGAAAATTTTTCTTACCCTTTATTTTACCCTTTTGGATGAAAGCTATTACTGCAGCAGTTTACCCTCCAGCTAGGAAGGGTGGCAAGTAGCAACCTTTTGGGTTTCTTTTCAGCATAGAAAGTGCAGTCAAGCCAACAGGCCAGCTTCGTTGATGTCCTTATGCAGCACATCGTGTTAACCAGTTTTCCAAAATCTAATTGACGTTTGCTGTCTGACACGTATTAGCCAAGTAGCAGATCAAACTCACAGCCCCTTTTGCTGGAATTTACTCTAAGCGCAGTTCATTAGATTTTTATGTTGTAATTGTGGTACCAGCTATTGAACTGGTTGGTGGCTTCTCTCTCCCATGCTGCTTGTAGTCATCCTCAACTGCTTCCAAAGGGATCTGTATACATACTCACTGTGACTTGTAATGGAAGGGTAGGAAAGAAGAGCACTTGGCCTGGGTGACTGCAAGTGCCTTCCCTTTGCTCTGTGCAGGTGCAACAGCAAGATCTCTTCCACCCCTCCTGGTGGCAACTCGCAATTCACCATGGCTGAAATCCCCTGGACGTTTGGAATGTGTGACTGTGAATCCCAGCCCTGTGATCAGACGACTCTCTACAGCTTTCAAAACAAACAAAAGAATGGCTGAAATGTGTGCTGGTGTATCAGATTCAAAGTGATATGTTTGTCTACTGGGCCTTCTCCAAGCTATGGAGGAAAAAATAGAACAAGATTGGTTTTTCCATATTTTTTCCCTATAGCTCCCAAAAGACTTCATGACAGAGATGTCTTCTCTAATCTTTTCTATCTAGTATGTATTCTCTGCTTCTCCTCCTCCTTTCCTTCTGTTTCACAGCCTCTCTCCTTTGACAGAACACCAGTTTTATTCTCTAGCTCCCTGTTTAGCCCACGTGGGTATCTAGCCGTGCCCCGGCCCGAGTTAATACATTAGAGTTTGAATAAATGTATAACAGCAGGTAGCAAGTGACTGGTGACAGTGTGACATATTGACTTAATATCTTGTGTAATGTAATATGAAGGATGTGCCTTTTGGTGTGTATTTTCATTTTAATTATTTTTGTTGGGTGTCTTAGACAGACACTTGTAGGCAGTTCTGAATAATTGTCTGAAATCATTAACATGTTTATTAAATAAGGAAGCAGAGTGCATTATCTGATGAATCAATTATGTAAATGCACAAAAAGCATAAGAGATGAATCTTTAACTGTTTCTGAACTGCATCCATTTTCCTAAATTATAGATGAAAGTGTTTTCTGCCTGTGTGCTTGCCTTTGTGGTGATCCACGTTACTCCCTTAGAGCTTAAAGTAACAGCAATTAATTGGTGATATTGTGCAGGAAGAGGGCATTTCTGTTGTACAGTAACAAACATCAGTGTGCCTACATCCTTTCTATAGAGGGCTAACAGATGGTCTGGAGTGAACAACAAAAGTAATCTCATCTGAAGGGTCGGGATGACATAATAAACTGACGGTGAAGCTCCAGCAATTTATTCTGTCATCTGGACTCTGGGAAACAAATCTCTAGAAAATCTAGGACTCTAGCCTTGTTAGCAATGTGTTCTCTTTTGGGTCACTTATGATAAAAAATGCCCCCTGCAAATCCACCTGTCCTTAGATAAAAAACAAAAGGTTTCTTGATCACTGTGCACCCGGAAAATTCACCTCTGTCATTTAAAACGCAAGTAAATGGCAGGTGGGTAAGGGACTGTGTGGAGTTGGAGAAGTACAACTATTCTTCTCCCACCCACATCCACTGCATCTCTACTCCAGAGATGAGAGGATGGCCGTTTTGGGACTCCAACGATTGGAGTCTTCCTGCTTTTCCGCAGTTTGCCTGTGTAAACTGGGGCAAATCACGTAACTTCACTTAATGGGAAGAATGGCAGATCCTTACCACAAAGGTGTGTATGTGGAGATGGGCAACTTCATGTTTGTGAGGCACTCAGGGTCTACAGCGATGGGGGCATAGCAAAAGATTAAAAGGCAGACAGGTTCACGGCAGCTCTGCTGTTCTTCCACAACTTTCCCTGGGCTGGAGCAGAGGCTGTTGCTCCCATGCATTCTCAGAGGTCAAGGTGGAGAGGTGAAGGAGACCTGTCTCCACCTGGCAACCTAGTATTTTGCTGATATCCTTCTGGTGCTCCCTACAACTGTGCCTATTCGGTTTTGCCTCTATGGCTATATGCGGGGGTTGTGGAATCTGGATCTGTGTAATCCTGGATGCAGTAGCAGTATTAGCCCCACCCCGAAAGTACTCCTCAGTGGAGGCCGACAGAGAGCTGATGCAGTACACTCATCTGCCCAGGGTAGGGGTTGCAGAGTCCACTTGCCGTGCCCATTTTGCAGCTCCCTGTTCATGCCCAATCTCCATAAAGGACAACTGCCTCAGGGACTTTCTGCAGTCCCTACTCCCTAGGTGAATTTTATCCTTGGAGCAAGTTAACTCAGTTTATTCCCATTGGTTTTACTCCTTACCCAGTAGTGAATGCAGACTTCCATTCGGTTTGTGTAAGAACTTTATGCGGGAACTTCTGTTGGTAGTTGTGGCTGATGTAGCAACATACAATCCTTACACAAACTGAATGGAATGGTTTTGCACATCAGATCCAGTTACTAACTCAAAGTTGTTTCCAGCTCTTGAAGGCCAGCGATTTCTCTCTGTTTCCCAATCCTGACAGCTAGCCTGAGGGGGAGGAGCCTTGTATCCTTGATTGTCTTGAAGGACTGTGCCCTACAATGGCAAGGACATTACACTATGCATTGCCAAAGTTCACTTGGCATAAAATCAACAGCCATGTTACGTAGCTTATACTAAAGAACTGCAATGCTATGTTGTCATGTTACTCAGCTTTCAAATCGTGATTGTGTATTGTAGTGTAGGGCAGTGCATTTAAGTACATCTAAAATGTTTACTGTCTGTTAGAAGGATTTATGGGGTGCCATCACTGTGGTGCCAGGGAATCTTACTGGCTTAGCTGGAGTGAGTAAAGATCTTAATGTGGCTGAATGTAAGATCCTTTGGCTTCTGCTGAAATTTTACCTATAAAATCTCATTTAAAAACAGTCCCTTTCCTGGAATTCCCAGTACTTAAGTAACAGAAACTTAAGTGTGTCATGTTTATTAATTGTCAAGATTTAATCAATCATAACAGAACTAACAGATGTGTCTGGTTGAGTTGAAAGATGAAGATGGAAGAGCTAACAGATATCACTCAGGAGTGAAGAGATGCCAGAAGAGATGACAAATGTGGCTGGACGTGCTCAGGGAAAGATGGCCGGGGAGGGGGTGTCTCTGGAAAACACAGCCCCAGATGCTCAGTGGCAGCCTCAGGGAAACAATATTAAGCCTTGTACATATTTAGAAAAATGAAAGACTGTATAAAATGAACAGGCTGAAGATTGTCATATAACAATGTAGGAATCTGTTTTGTACGTGAGGAAAAGGCCAACTTGCAAGTGAGAAGTAAATGAGATGACACAGTAAGGATTGTAATAGCAGGGGGAATGCTATTAACAAGTCAGGGCTTTGTTTTTGTTCATGTTTTGTTTAAAAATCAACAAAGACTCAAGGCAACTGCAAATAGTGAATTTGTGTATGTCTGTAATTGTGACTTTACTTGTGGTCATGCTTCACTCCACCGTTTACAGAATGGTGAAGGTCCTGGCTAAGGTACTGATCCTACAGGCAGCTCCTTGTGAGCAGACTTCTATATCCATGCAGAGGTTTGAGACAAGTGATGCTCCAGTGTTAGGGCACTAGCCTAGGACCTGGGAGACTTTTGTTTTCAGTTTCCTGCTCCACCCAAGACTTTGGACAAGTCGCTTAGCCTCTCCATGCCCTCATTCCCCATTTCCAAAATGGGGTGATAGCATGTCCCTATCTTACAGGGTGTTCTGAGTACAAATACGTTAAAGACTGTGAAGCTCTCAGATACTACGCTAATGCTGGCCATATGAGTACTTTAGGTAGATGCAAAATTCATTGCAGGATTAGAGCCTAATTTATTGACTACTTAAACTAATCATATTAAAATATCCTTTTCAATGTGTTTTAAATTATTATACTGGCATACTTTAAAACTCCTCATTTAATGTTTATATCACCCTCTGCCTGGGAAGTTAAAGTAGATAGGTTAATTTCATTTCTGTTTGTAAAGGTGGTTTCTGTGCACTAGCACAATACCACTGAGTTTGCATTTCCAGTACCTAAAACATTTTTTCATTCAGTTGTTAAAAATAATAATGAAAATATTTGTACTCTTAGTATGATAAAACATCCCCCCACCCCTCCACACAATAGTTTTTTTTACCAAAACCTGAAATGTGAGACTAGGCTATTAAAAGTCCCTTTTAAAAATAATAAAAGATTTTAACATAATCATGCAAATGAATATACTTCAGATGGTGGTACTAGGTATGGTGCGTTTGTAAATGTTGGTTCAGAAAGTCTGCACTACTCCCCCCTCCTTTATGCTATAAATACATCTTTGTGAGGAAGCTGAAAATGTGGTTATAATATTTTGAAACTGGTTCTAACTTTTTGATACCTCTCTTGGCTTTCAAGATGAAAGGATTTACCCATAGAATTTACACTTCTCTGGTGTGATTAAAAACAGATAGGTGTACCGTAAATTGAATACGATGTGTGTGAAGGTAGGTACAGTTTGGTGTTCTGAGCAGAAGGTTTCTCTCTGTGAAAAACAGCTTTTATTGACAAGCAGGTTGTCATAATTTTCAGTGGTGCCTCCTTTCATTTATTATTCATTATGGGAGATTAAATAGCGTAATTCAGGCATAAACTGGCAGCAGACGCTAATAAGCCATAACCCCATAGAAAATAAGAAACCAACGAAAATATTGAGAGCGTGTTGGGAAATGCTGGAAATATATTCATTAGAAAATATCAAAATTCTCTCTGTTTTATTCCTTCTTGTTTGCCAGCCTGTCTGTTAGATTTACCCTTGTAGTTGGATCAGACATATGTGAGGGGCAGTTTGTGTGTGGGCAGCATACTGCCTAATGTATGTTTGTACCACTGCCCTCTGGAGATATAGGGTTGCCAATCCTCCCGGATTGGCCTGGAGTCTTCTGGAATCGGACTCAATTTCCCGGAGTCTACTGCAACCAATCTGTGAGATTTTAATAGGCTGCCAAAAGTATGGTGGTGCAGTGGGGCTAAGGCAAATTTCCTACCTGCTCTGGCTCCGCGCAGCTTTGGGAAGTGACGAGCATATCCCTTTGGCTCCTAGGTGCTGGGGCAGCCAGGGGGTCTCTGAGCGTTGCCCCCTGCCCTGAGTGCTGATGCCTCAGCTCCCATTGGCTGGGAACCATGGCCAGTGGGAGCTGTGGGGGGCAGTGCCTGCAGGCCGGGGCAGCGCGCAGAGCCGCCTGGCTGCCCCTGAGCCTTGGAGACAGACATGCTGGTTGCTTCTGGGAGCCGCCTCAGGTAAGCACCACCCGACCAGAGCGCACACCCCTTAACCCCTCCCGCACCCAAACCCCTGCCCCAGCCCTGTGAAAGTGAGTGAGGGTCGGGGAGAGCGAGCGATGGAGGGAGGGCGGATGGGGACTCTGAGGAGGGGTGAGGTAGGGGAGTGGCCTCGGGGAAGGGGGTGTGGCAAGGGTGTTTGGGTTTGTGCGATTATGCAGTTGGCATCCCTACGTGGAAAATAGAATGTCAGACCTGCCCAAGTGTCTTTAACCATATTGACTAATAATGTCTGGTCCATATAATAATACCTCATGTGACTAGATCTAACATTTTCCATTAGATCATTTGAGTGGGCCTGTGTTTTTTGGAGAGGACGATCTAGAGTTTTTCCCTGTTGTTGATTGTGGGGTCTATAGGCCATGGTGTTTGGTATAAATAATGACTGTGAAGTCCTGTGCGGCCACAGATTTGTTGCAGTCTCTGTGTGCATGTAGATAGATATATTTATAGAAGAATCACTGCAATGTGAGAAATAAGCCTTTGAAGTGTCAAGCCAAATATTCTGGGGGGAATAAAAGATTTCTTGTCTACATCAGAAGCTTGCATTTCATGTAGAGCTATCTCATTTTGCCCAAAACATTTCCCCACAGGTTAAGAGAGCTGAAAATAATAATAATGGGGGGGAGCAGCAAACATTTTCCCTGAAGTGTTTTTGTGTTGTTTTATCATACAGTTTCTTTCTTTCCACCAGTCCTTTCTCTCATTTATTTCCCATCCTGCCCTACAAAAGAATTCAGTAATTCAGAGCTCTGTTGCTGCCCACCCCAAGCCAATACTCCTGCAGATCCTAGGCTGGTAAGAAATGGGTGACAAGGAAGGGTAAGGCTCTTGGCTTTTTCTGATGGGTGAGCATATCAGATCCTCAGTGTGCTTGGAGTTCAACTACTGGGCCATTGTGAGAAGATTTCCAGGATGGTTACACATTTCCCAGTAAGTTGTCAGCACAGCTACTGCTGCCATGAAACCAGCCAAACCCTTGCGTAGTTTTATTGGTTTGCTGTTAAAAAAGAAAAGGGAAAGGACATGTAGGAACTTGGGGGGAAAAAAAAAGTGTGGGGTGATCTTTTTAGACTGCCTCTCAGGGCCGTCCTTACCCATACGCAAAGTATGCAGCTGTGTAGGGCACCAGGAAATTTGCGGCACCAAATTTCCTGGTGCCCTGTGCAGCTCCATGCTGCTCCAGCCCCTGCTCCATCTCTTCCCCGTGGCCCCTGCACCTGCTCTGTCCCAGCCCTGCCCCCACTCCACCTCTTCCCCAAAGCACCTGTCCTGCCTCTTCCTGTCCTCGCCCCAGCCCTGCCTCTTCCTGCCCCTGCTCCACCCCAGCCCCGTGCCCACTCCCCTGAGTAGTGCAGCAGGGCTGGGCCTGCACTCACCTGCGGCGGGAAGTGCAGCGGCCCTGCCCCAGCCATGCCACTGGTGAGTGCTGGGGGGTGGTTCCCCCCCGTCCCCCAAGCCAGCCCTGCCCCCCCCCACTCGGAGGCCTGGGGCCAGCCCTCCTCCCTTTCTCCCTCCCTCCCCTCCGCGGGGGTGGCTGCTTAGGGCCCCAGAATACCTAGGGGCCGTCCTGATGCCTCTATGAAGGCATCCTGAATGATTTTTGGGTAATCACAGATATAAACCAAGATACAGTGGTGGCAGTGATTTGAAGTCAGAGAAAAATGTAATAATTAAGATGGCTCTTGAAATGAACTCTTTACTTGATTGTAATGTTTTTACAGACTGTAGCAATACATGGAGGTAATTCTCACCAAGAATTGTTTCAGAACATCTCTTTCAGGAAGGAGTCCCTCTTTGCAGGTTTTGCTAAAGGGGCTTTTAAAAAAAACTCTAGTAAATGTTGTAAAGGAAGACCAGTGTTTTGTGTATACAGGTGTTCAAAATGTAACCCTTTATTTTCTCTAGTGTATTTGTACAGTACCTGGCATGATTTGCCCCAATCCAGATTGAAGCATCTAAGTATTGCTGCAATACAAATTAATTGTAGTAATGCCCTGGATCTGCAGAGTATAACACCACAACAAAGACCTTAAAAAACAGAAATTTCCAAATAGTTTGTGGTGATGTTATGAAGCTTTTTGTTTTCGTGGCCATAAACAATTTGCCATTTATTAGGCATCCCATATCAGTCCTCTGATTCTGTCTGTCTGTCCCCTTTTGTGATTAATGAAGAGAGTACATCATGAACCTAAATGACTTTTTAAAATGAAAATAAAAGCCACAAGTTATTCCATTTAAAAACATAATTTATATACTTATGTGTCGCTGATTTAGTAGGAATGTTGCCTTCTGAGGCTTTTGCATGCTGAAATGATGCAAGGTTACATGGTAAGATGTATGATCCATTGAAAGAGCATTTGTGACCTGAGGTACTTAGAGTCACTTGATATAAACGAAGTATATGAAATTTAGCCAGGCTAAGAATTCACCAGTTTGTTGTGAAATGTATTCAAAATCCATTATTTCATATCAACTGATGCCCATTAAGTGTGTGATTGTTTTTATCCTGTTCTTAGATGGTAATTGGCACAATAACTGCAGTTTTTAAGATTCTTGTTTACTGTTCAGAGGATTTAATGATCTTACATTTACATTAGAAGTCATGTGTCACTACCTATAGATTAATCATCATCAATACACATCATGGATACTTTTATATAAGCCCATTGCTATGCTGACTTAATAGAATGTAAATTGTTTTTGTGAGCAAGAGTATGGATTCAAGAAAATGTTTAAATGCTCAAATGGAGTTTCATTTTGCCTTAAGGCTCAATGAGAATAAGTGTTTAATCTCTTCATATAACTTGCATGTTTGGAATGGGCTTGCACTTTGGCATTTGAATAGATGTGCACTGCTGTAGGTAAATGTTAGCATGCAGCAGGCACTGCTGGTAGAGAAACTGGCTGCCAAAACCAGGAATTTTCAAATGTATTGCTATAGTTTTGAATAGGAAGCTTAGACGATCTTTAACAATCTTAAAGAAGCGAGTAGCAATAGATGAAAGAGTGCCCATTGGTTAACAGCATTTGGCCAAATATCAAGACCAAATTGGGAAGCAGAACTTGTAATTTAAATTACTTTTATATTTTATTTTATTTTGAAATATGTGTTAAGAATTCTTTTTAATTACAAGATGTTAAAGCTTCAAAAATTAATATTCTTCAAAGTAAGTCAGAGTAAAATAACTGCAGACTTAGCTGAGCCTCAGCTTCATTAAAACAGCTCAAATGGCTGATGGAGCACTAATAAATTTTGTTCAAAGATAGAGATCTATTAAAATTCTCTGCAAATCTAACTATTAGCTTTGATACTCTCTAATTGGATGTTGCTATCTCTGCTCATGTTGACCAGCGAATTGCATCCATAATAGGAGGTTGCAAATGTGTAGCCTGATCCCATTGTCCTGAAATTAGCAAAATCCCAAGGATTTAAAGGTCCATTTGGAAAGCCCTTTGAAGCAATATCTTAAAGGAGATGCGTGCAAACAAGTATTTTGTCTAATATGGGTAAGTGTGTGAAATCTATTTTGGGGGTTAAACTGGAAACACAGAAGTTCTAACAGAGTCAAATCATCAATGAGGACAAAGGTACCTAAATTATTGACAATAAATTCTATGTGCTCATCTGGTAAGAATCGTTAGCATTAAATGCAACTTGTAAATCACAGATAGTTTGTTTTTTTTTAATTTTCCATCTCTTCTGTTTTTTTGTAATGTAATTACCGATACTGTTTTTTCTCAAAAGATGAGAGGATTTTTTTCCTACACAGTAAAATCAATAACCAATTTTAAATCACCATTTTGAGAGCTATCAATAGCGCATAGACCATGGAGAAGCCTGGACAGTTAGTATTTATTTTCATAAACTACGGTGTATAGGGCAGAGCCAGGATAGTGGTTGCATTATGTCGTCTACTGGAGCAAAAATCAGGTCAATTATTCCTTTCTTGAAGATTGTCTATTCGGTCTCCATCATTTGCAGTACAAGAGCATTTTGCATTATTTTCAAGGTCTACCCTTTGGTTTTGGGAGCTGTTACTTTCAGGACCTACATCTGCTTATTATCCTTTTGATGACCATGGGCAAAGCATAGACAGCAGATACAAGGGTAGTGTATTGCTTTGGCTCCCAAGCGACTTCAAGGCTTTTGAAAATTTTACCCTAAACCCACGTGTAGGCGCCTACCTAACTTTCAGAAGTGCTCAGAACAGATCCCAATAGGCTGGTGTAGCTAAGTTTTCCCTTCCACCTCATATGTGTGCACGTGTTATAAACCAGGTGTTCTTACAATGCCAGAAAGGGTCCTGCAACTCTGATTGCTTCATCTGAGCCATCCCGTGCAGTTGTGGACCTAGCTTAGTTCCAAAAATGGAATGGGCCTATTTTTGAAATTTGGTTTGGAAGAAGCCAAAATCCTTTGAGAACTTTTCCTCTGTGTCTTAAGATCAAGATGGTGGAAATATTGTAAAAACAATGGATTTCTTCCATTTGGGTCTGAAATTTGGCAAGAACAGCATATAGATCTTAATCACTCTTGAACTCTATTCCTGACTTTGCACTCCATCAACCCGCAAGCCCTGTGCTTAATCAGAATTTGAATATGACCATCATCTCCTTGGCATTCCTTCAGCTACTAGTGATACTTATTCTTTCAATAGTGGATATATTCAGTCTCATTTCTTAAATGACATTCCACAACATTTTCTCATGTATGATGTCCCACCCAGTCTTTAACTGGCCAATTTATTCTATATACCACCAGAATAAATACTCAGAATTGTGTGAAATAATTTTTGGATTTTTTTTTAACCAATGTTTTGAGAGATGATAAATTTCATGCAGTCACTGAAAAATAACAGGCAAAGATGTGCGGAATTTCCCCATCATTTGAATGAGAAGCTATACTTGGGACTTTGCTTATATCTGAGCTCCTTAGTGCTATCATTAGTATTAATGTTTGACCTTAGGCACTTTGATGTTGAGAGAGGTTCTTTAATACAAAACGTTAACAAGAAACCCCTGGGATTTGTAGATGTAAATAGAAAATACTGTAATATTTTGTGTTGAAATTCATTCCTGCATCCAGCACAGAAGTTTTATGTAAGCCCTTCCTCATCAATTCAGTCTTTAATATGGGGACTGAGGGCCTTGTGCAGTTCTTCTGCACTGGAATGAATTTTATCTTTGGAGAAATTATCTGGAGTGAAAATGGATGTATGTTCAGTGAACTATTGTTTTCATTTGGAAATATGGATTTATAGGGTCAGACACCTTGCATAGAATCAATAGAATAAAAGTGGGTGTAGAAATACTTAGCTCCCTAATGGAAATGTTATGAAGTAATTAATATTTGTTCAGTACTTCGTAGGTTCTTTGTTGTTTGTTTGTTTTTGTTTTTACTTTCAAATTAGCTACTCCCATGAAAAAGAGTTTCGTTCACTTTAACTGAACCTGTTCACGTTTCTTATGAGTTGTCCTTTTATCCCTATCTCTTCCATTTCTTCCCCAAGGAGATAAATTTTCACTTCATCCTTCTGAAGGAGTTTCTTCATGTTTAAGGTGGGGGAATTGTCTGGGAGCTGGAGGAAAAAATAGACTTGCAATATTTCCATGAAGATTTGTAAAAGTGCCAAATGTGTGTTCTGATTTTATGCCCAGCTGGAAAGCCATTTAGTTTTAGAGACATATGAATTCTCAGATTATTCATTGTATCATTTTAACCCATTTTAATTCATAATGCTAAGTGATTTAAAAAAACCCAGTGAATGTGAATTCTGCCTGATAGCCTTGTTAGCTTTGCTCTCCCATTCGTTAGCATCACAAATGAGTTTGCTCTGTGCTTCAAATATTCTTCATGCTTATATCCTTTACTGTCTATTGGTATATATACTAATCACAAAGCCAAAACAGGTTTTAAAGCTACTTGCCTTAGGGCAAGGTGCTCTGAAGATCAGTGCATTTCTTGTAGCATCATCACTTGAATTTTCCCCATTGTTGTCGATCATTTAATCAATATCCTGGTTTTGTAGGAATGATTCTTCCTTTGGAGTGTGAGATGGTATCTTGTGCTTGGATGTTTAAAAATAAAATTAGGATTCAATAAATGGATCTGTGAAGATTTTCCCAATTCCAAAAAAATAATTAAAAAAAAAAAACCTTTTTGTCTAGATAGATCTTGGGGATTGGGCCTGGCAACCTAATTACATTGATACACAAGAGGAAGCATGGAGTTTAGTGGTTAATGTATAGGTGTGGGAGGTAGGAAATTAGGATTCTGTATCCACCTCAGTCACAGACATAATGTGTTACCATTGACAAGTCACTTAATCCCACTATCCCTGTTATGTCAGTTAATTAATGTTTGTAAAATGCTTTGAGATCCTATGATAGAAAGTACTAAGTAAGCACAAAGCGGCAGCAGTGGTGTTCATTAAGCCCTATTGTCTTCTTTATCAAATTGTGAAATAATTTGTAAAATGTCAAAGGCCTGCAATGTTAAATCAGATTAAAGTAAAATAAAATGTACTGTCTCTATAGATTATTTCCAGAAACTTAATCAAAGGGGAAAATAGGTATAGCTATATAAGATTTGACATATTTCACATGTGTTTTCTCATATATACTTGTTTTTGTCCTAACTTCTGTAAAGATTTTTGAATTATTAACATGGAGCTGGTTGTTTGAATTTGGAAGATTTTGTATACAGTACTGTTCTGATAATCCCCTTAGCAATTATCACTCCAGAACATACTGTCTTGTACAATGTGCAACATGGAGTGTCTCTTTTCATTTATAAAGATATTCTTTACATCAGACAAAACCTTATGCCTGTAATCCTTAGTAGATCCCTGTTTCATCAGTGACACACTCAGAGTTTCATTTGTTTAATCATTTGAATGACGAAGATTTAATATTCTTCACTTGTCATTTTCTGAAGTAAATTGGCTGGTAATAGTCATATTAAATCTACTTAGTCATGAGAACCAGATCTGGTTCCTAGAGCCACCCTGGGAGGCCTTGTTGAGTGCAGACCTGAGGTTGGAGGGCACAGTCACGAGTACCTGTGATACCAGGTCTGAGACTCTGATTTTATTGCTGTGTGGAGAATGCCCCTTGCCACACTTTTCCTGGATAGGTGTCTAAAGCTGTAATATTTTTATAACTGGATTTTAATGGTCATCTGATCTTTTTTATTATTATTATTTTCTAGTTCCGAAGGGGCAGTGATGGAAATGAACTTCTGCATCTTGCTGGGTAACTTATACAGAACATAGGAAAGTACACTGAGAAAGTGATCCAAGGGATAAAACCTGTCTCTGCTTGTGCAGGGGCCCTCTTGCAGTGGAACTGATGTGTTTTGCTGCATGAGGCACTGTGCGCTCTCCCACCCCACCCCACCCCGCAATGGATTCTAACCCTGCAGGGGTTTCTGTGTGTCAGTATGCCGTTGGGGTTTGAAGTTGAGCTATGGTAGGGATGGAGAGGGACCAGAGGATCCATGATGCTGGGGCTCCTCCATTCTCTCTTTGCCCTTTATGGAGGCAGCTCCTGCCATTAGGCTGGATGGAGTTAGTGGCTGCAGAGCATGCCTTGGTGAGGAGCGATCTTTTCCCCTGCTTCCCTCATGAGGCGTTTTCCCAGCATCCAGCTGGGTTACCTCGGGTGGATGCAGGACTGTTGTGTGTTAACAATATATTGCTTTATCCAAAACTCTGTAGTCTGGTTAATGAATTTATTATTGTTTTCATTTAGATCCTTCTGGATAAACCTATCAGACTTATTTAAAGTTTTCCCCATCATTGCTAAGGATCAAAACTCTGGATCCACATACTCCAAATTTGGGTAGAGTTCAGGTATGATTCTAAATTTAGGTCCTTTGGCCTATCTCTAATTAATACTCTTCTATATTAAACACTCCAGGTGCTCATCACTTATGAAAATCAGGCCACACATTCTGAAGCCTAAATACAGATCAGGAGCCTAATATTAGGCACCAGTTTTTGAAAATCATCACTCTTATGGCTAATCCAGCTTCAACAGAGCAAGAGAAGCATTTTGGTTTTATTGACTGTCAGAAGTGAGGCTTGCATGCTAATGAGGTTTGGCTCTTTGGTAACTGAGACTGGGGAACTGGATGAACACTCAAGTAAGAGGGAGAAGGTAGTCAGTCACCCCCATCACCCTCTCCTGAGATACTCAGCCACCATTGTCATGATAAAAGCACTGTTCATGCTAGGATTGAAACAGTGCTAGCAGTAACTGTGTTTAAACATGCCTCTGGTGCCAATGATGGATAGCACTGCAGGAAAAGTGTAACTTTCCCAGTAGTCTTAAACTGTCTCTTGTATTACCAAGCTGGGAGAAGGGGTATTGAAGAAACTGTTAAAGAATTGGACTGGGTTAGATACTAAGTAAGGGATGTGGGTTAAGGTGAAAATTAGGGGGGAGAGGGGATTTTTTTTTTTAAATATAAGAGAGGTGAAGGGAATGGCGAAAAAAGAAGGCAGGAAGAGATTAAAAGGTAGGAAGAGAGAAAGCAAGGCAAGGTGAGAAAAATGTGAAACGGAACCAAAATAGACTCTGGTTTTCAGAGTTAAAGATGACAGAAATTAAAGTAGCTATTCATCTCTTTAGCTTGGCTGAATACAGAGGAGTGGAAAAGCTAAGGTCACTTTAAAGGCTAGGTCAGCAGTGTGACTTCATTGTTCTGTGCTCTTGCTGCAATGCAAGAGCCTGGAAAAAAGGAGCAAGATGAATTGAAGACATACTGGAATATATAATACCTTTATAAGAACAAAAAGATTCTGCTGATTCAGCATGAAACATGAGTAGAGATGCCTTAGAATGAATCAGTTTTATTCATACTTTTGTAATGCTCACCATGCAAGGGATGGATACCCCTTCAACTATATTATCATGTACTCTCCCATAGGAACACGGGAATTACAATATTGGAGCAGACCAGTGCTCCATTCAGTCCCATTTTTATCTCTGACCATGACCAGTAGCAGCTTTTTCAGAAGCAAGTGCAAGAAAACCCAAAATGGGCCAGTAATGGAGTAGCTTGCCCACAGGTGAAATTTCTTTCCTCTCACTTAAAGGTTGGCATATGCCCTGAAGCATGAGGTTGTATCTCCCTTCCATATTTGTGTAATCTTGTGTAACAGAACTGTGAAAGTCTAATCCATTTTGAATTTTGCCATGCTATCGCCTCACTGATGTGTGTGTTATCGCTTTCCTCTGCCCCGTGTCTGTCTTTTCTGTTTAGATAGTGAGCTCTTTGGGGCAGGGATTGTTTGCTACCCTGTGTTTGTACGTTCCACAGATAACACTAAATCACATTTCTTTTTCTTACATGTATGTATAGACAGACAATCTGATATTTGGAAACAAATGCAGTTTTGCAAGAGCTATGGAAAAATATACAGTAATTCATTTAGGGCATGACCATTTTCCCAGTTGAAGTTACTGGGGAAATGATTAGGTCCTTCATGTAAATCCTCAAGATATGTCACTTTAGATCTCGGGTTTTTCAAAACAACCAGAAAGTTCATAGTAAAAATTAGGCAACTTGGTATTTCAGGAAAGGATTTGATTCCAAACACCATTGTAAGCTGGCTAGCAGTTGCTGTTATTTTTTGTAATAATACACTTTCTTCAGTAAGAAGAGTTCTATATTTCTCACATTCTCTACATCCTGTTTTCTGTCTGTGAATAACATCCTCTACATCCTGTTTTCTGTCTCTCTTGCAATGACCACAAACTTTAATTCAAACCTTCCTTGTCCATTGTCTACTGATTTTTTTCAATATCTGATTTCAGTGATACTATATTTCACAAGAAAAGGGTGCATGTGTGTGTGTGGGGGGGAATGTTGGTGAGAGTGGTTATCTGGCTTTCATCTCTCCTTACAAATGGTCGAAAGATTTTTCCAAGAAATGTTGGACTCCTGTGAAGTGACAAACAAAAAAGAAACAAATCAGTTGAGCTTTCATCAGTTGTCAGATTTCCTGGATGAAATATAACAGGTGAAGTACAGAGTGACTGGCCAGACTTGTGAAACCCTCAGCATTCTTCAGGAGTCAACAGGCCAATAGTTAGGGGAAATGGAGGCCAAGGCCCTGGTGAAAATCATAAACTGGAACTGAAGTAGAAGGGCTGTAGACACTTGTTTCATGAACAGTAGATTACCAAGGAGGGAGAAGCTGAACAAGTGGTGGTTGGCAAGGATGTGTGTCCCAAATCAAATGCACTCTTTCCCTGCCTTTTCTTGGCATCAGACATTCTTACAACCCTCCTGGTTTTAACTTGAAAGAGAACTATGAGGAAAAGGGAAGAGGTATTTCACAATGTCCTGTCTGCAGAAGAAACCACAGGAATTGATCCCGTCAAAAGCTGATATCAAGAAAATGAGAGAAACTTCCTCTTTAGTTGGTCACAGTTCAGAGTGGATGTGGTCTGTTTAACGTATGGACTGGGTGGCAGTGTCTATGCAGCAGGGTTTGCAATCTCTATTCTCACTTCAATAGGAGAAAAAAAATATAGGCGTTCCCTTTTGTTTTTGGAAAATGGTATAATCCCTCTGCTGAGATGTTAAATATATTGAAGGACTCTCTCCTGGATTGTAATGAGAGACAATCAAAAGTACAGACCCAGGTGACTAATCATAGGGAGTTCATAAATAGATGTTGGTTATGACCATCCTGACCTTTCCATGTTCCTGAATAGGAGTGATGTCACAGCTAAATGGGATAGGGGTTCTGGGATAAAATAAAGATAGTGTTATGAAAAAGGCTGAAAACCCCTAGTTTAGATACTCCAACATTGGACAAGAACCATGGCAATTTCTCATTTCAATGTAGGTACTCTCTGGTCAGAAAGGAATTGACTATAAAGAGGGAATATGAAAGGAGCAGAAAATAATGGATACAGGTTTTTTTCCCCCTTCTCGTGTCCTTTCCTCTCACTGCTACTGGGCAACTTGGAACTAGAAGAGAACTGTGTGTCTGTTAAATGCTGTTCTATTTCATAAGAGGCAAGAATTCCAGTTCTTGGGTCATGCAGTACTCTGTTAGCTAGCTAGTGTAAGGGCCTTAGTGTTCCAGCTCACCAGTACTGAAGGAGTAATTGCACAGTGTTGAGATGTCTCAGACTCCAAATAAAATATTATTTATGTAGGTAGATGCATAGTATATAATTGGATGAGGTTAAGGAAAGAAAAGATCTCTTGAAATTCTTGGTGGTTATGACCACATCATCAATACTGCAGTCTATTAAATTGAGAATCTGTTTCATAAGAGTGACATTCAGTACTTTCCTTGTTCACACAAACAAGAAAAAGCCCAACCAGGCTTGACATACAGGAAATTGAGAGACCATGAAGGTGCATCTGAGGAAGACCTAGACACCCCCCAACTCGGATAATAGTATTTAGTTGATTTAAAGGTAAATTTCTTCTTGAGCACCATCTGAATGTGTGTCCTTTTGGGCCCCAGTCAGAGTAGTATCATCGGGACAGAACATGACACCAGCACAGGATAAAATTCCATTTCCTAAACTTTGCATTCCTTATTCAAGCAACATTCTCATTAACTTATCCCATGGGCCAATTTCTACAGTACTTGGACCTTGGTCAGTCAAATCTCCCCTCAGCTTCAATGAGAATTGCAGGATTGTATTCGCAGAAGTGTTGTAAACAAGAAGTAATTTTTCCGCTCTACTCTGTGCTGATTAGGCCTCAACTGGAATATTGTGTCCAGTTGTGGGCACCACATTTCAGAAAAGATGTGGAAAAATTGGAGAAAGTCCAGAAAAGAGCAACAAACTGATTAAAGGTCTAGAAAACATGACCTATAAGGGAAGATTGAAAAAATTGCATTTGTTTAGTTTGGAAAAGAGAAACATAACAGTTTTCAAGTACATAAAAGACTGTTACAAGGAGGAGGGAGAAGAATTGTTCTTCTTGACCTCTGAGGATAGGACAAGAAGCAATCAGCTTAAATTGCAGCAAGGGAGGTTTAGGTTGGACATTAGGAAAAAATTCCTACTGTCAGGGTAGTTAAGCACTGGAATAAATTGCCTAGGGACATTGTGGAATCTCCATCATTGGAGATTTTTAAGAGCAGGTTAGACAAATACCTGTCAGGAATGGTCTAAATAATACTTAGTGCTGCCATGAGTGCATGGGACTGGACTAGATGACCTCTCGAGGTCCCTTCCAGTCCTATAATTCTATGATTTCACCCTAAATTTGTACTGTAGCATGAGGTTTCTGTCCTGAAGCTTGGCTGTTTTTCTGAAAATTATTCCTGCTCTACTAGAATGCTGTGTCTGTAACGTTTCATTGTGAGATAGAGTTCCCGCTATTTTAACACATTTTACAGTACACTGTCTTTCTTCAAATGGGAGTCCAAGGAATGTTTTAGTCTTTTAAGATGAAATATTTTGGCATTGTACTGGGAGATGAATTACTGTGATTTCCAAGGGTAATGTTACTGCTTGGGAAAAATCACACCCTTAAAATGAAGAGTTAGGTGATTAATCAATGGGCATTCCAACCACTCCATACTGTGTATCTCATTATCTTGTGGGTCAGAATTCAGTAACCACCTCCTTCCCAATAATGCTTCCATCAAAGGGGGAAAAATATGCAAACTATTATTAATTTAATATGCAATTAATTTCAGTTGAGTAGCATTTTATACACCAATCGTCTGAGGCACCTACAAGTGCATAGCTGCTTTCATTAAAAGAGACACTTGCTATGTTGACATGGTCGGCAGACAGTTTGAGGCTAGCATTGCTCAGGGAAAAATGGACCATGTTTGGAAATGCCAGAATTTCAGAGAAGGAAAATCACCATCACCAAGTTTTGATGCTCAGAATACTTGACTTCTGTCAGAGAAAAAAAATGATTTTCTTGAAGTATTCCCACGCAGAAAGACCCCATTTAGTCCTCCTTGAGTGCATCCACGTTTTGCTACCTTCTCCTCTCTCTGTGTGGAACCACATGGTTCTACTGCTGAATCTCTGGCCTGCAGCAGCAACCCCTTCTGCCCCCATTTCCCACTGGCGTTAACATGTTAACAGGCCCATCTGGTTTTTGGCATCTGTTTCTGTGATTATGAACCAAATATATTGTCACTTAGAAGTCATTCCTTCCTTAGGTGTAGAATACAGTGGTCACACTTTTTTTTTTCCCTGCTGTTACCAAACCTTAGTATGTGAGACCAAAGATTTTCCCGAGTATACGAAATAGTTATTAACCCTGGTATCTCCCTGACAAACCTGACTTTTCATTATGACCGCTGTAGTCATAATGAGAGAGCCTGGTATAGCCCTCCAGGGCTCTGTGACAGAGCATGCTGGGCTGTAGGCATACCTTACCAGGACCTCATAGGCTGTCTAAGAATGCATGTCAGCAGAAAAATAGCTGCTGAGACACTAATGCAAATAACTTGTTTCTAGCAACTCAATGAGGTCAGTGTTGATGCTTATTTTTTAATCTCAAAGCAATAAACACTCTGCTAATTGTAAATATAGCATGCACACACAATTTGCATGACACCAAATATTGATTGCCATGCAGTTTTCTGTTAAATGTCATATTAATTTAATAGTTTTTCAGTAATGGAAACAATGCTGATGTGAAAATCTAGCCTTTTTTTCCTGCTGGATTGTCGGTTACCATCTGCCTTTTTTTCTGCCTTTGTTAAAGCGGGGAGTTTAAATTTGTAACGGAAATGTAATTAATATGTAATTGAGTTAGGGTTGTCATTTAAAATCTTTGCCATTATTTTTCACCTCTAAGTTGCGTGTGAGGGTGGGATGAGGGAAAGGGAATATCACAAAGTGAGAGAAGATACAGAATGGGAAAGACAATGAAATCTCTTCCCCTTCTTGTTCTAATTATCAGAACTCCCCTGACAGTGAACCAACCATATTTGATATTGTTAAACCTATTGCTTTTAGAGTTAAATAGGGGTTAAACCTACTGCTTTTAGAAGTAAAAATGTGCATTCCTGGGAATGACAAGGTGGGTGAGGTAATATCTTTTATTAGACCAACTTCTGTTGATGAGAAAGCTCTGCATAAGCTCAAAAGCTAATCTCTCTCACCAACAGAAATTGGTCCAATAAAAGATATTACCTCACCCATTTCTCTAATATTACCTCTCTAATGCCCTGGCACCGGTGCAGCTACAACACTGCATACGTTCCTGGGAGTCTCATTTAATGTATTTATTTATAGGAAATATACCATAGCTCCACTGATGTTAATGAAATGTATCTCCCTGAAAGAGGGACGATGTTCTCACGTGTAACGAATGCCACGGTGGAAGGTAATGAACAAATCCTATTCCACAGGGACACACTACAGATGTCTTTCCGGTTCTAACATACAGCATCTATGACTCTGGTGTTGTTAAACTGTCCCTACATTTTGGCCAAGGCTGCCATTATAGTCATAACTTGCATTTATAATTGTGCCTTTGATCCCCAGCATCCCAGAGTTCTTTAACAGATATAGGGATGGGTTCCAATTCTCCAAACAGCTACAAGTGGGCACAGAGGTTCTCCTGTCTGGTGCGTTTATCCACACTGGGGTCATGGTTTTAATGCACAGTAAGTAGAATTTGCCCAATAGAGGTGGACGTTCTTGACAGTGTATGGAAGCAGAAAGGAGAAAAGATAAAGAGAAGGGAAGAGCATGGTAATGTTTTTATGGAGATTGCTTGCAGGGATCCCATCTTCACTGGGTGTATCCAATTATCCTCCGACCCCCGCCTGCCCCTTTAAAGTTTTTTAGGTTAGCTGGTAAACTTTATTTACCTTTTCAGAGTAAGATATCTGTAAAGTTAGTGAGTGACTGCTAGACCCTTGATGAGTTTGCTGATGAACTTTATAGGATTAAGTTGAGCAGTTTCCAAGTTCGATGTTTTCATCGAGGAACTCAACATATTCTGGACCAAACTTTGAGGGGGAAAATAACATGATGGTCACAAAAGAATTCCAAAGGTCTTTGAAATGCTCTATCAACTAATTCCAACTAAGAACAGCTATATGTACACTGTTTTTTTCTATCCATTTATCATCCAGCTAACAAGCTTGTGGCATATATGTATATTTTGTCTATGAATCAGAGACAAATGTTTAGAAAGTCTATCGGGAATCCAATTAATCAATCTGATTCATTACATTACTTAGTAGTAGTGATGGCTGAGCCTCAAAAGGTTTGCCATTTTCTCTGCCTAAAGTTCAGTGGATTCCAAGCCAAAACACGGAGATTAATATCTTAACTTTTCTTATCCAAAGAAACTGTCAAATGTCTCTAAAGATTTCAGCTGGACTAAGAACAGCTTTTTTTTCTTTTTTGTGTGTTCTGGGAGTTCTGTTGGAGGAGAAGGTATTTGTATTTGGTTTTGTATTTGTATTATTTGTATGTGTAGAGGCTTGTAGGGGCTTTGTGCTTGGAGAGAAGCTGAGCCCTGATTAGGAGGCAGGGCTTCTCTGACTAGGGGTCCTAAAAGGTAGCCAGCCAGTCAGGCAGCGGCACAGACAGCTGCAGCGGCACAGGAGCCAGCAAACAGAGCTGTAAACAGGGGAGTTTGAGTGGGAGTTCTGTTGGAGGAGAAGGCTATGACAGATACAGAGGCAGCAGTGGGAGGGACCCATGTAGTTGAAGACACAATGGAGATGACAGGATGTGGAAGCTGCGGTATGTACATGATCCTGGAGGGGGTACCTGGAAAGAGTTTTGTCTGCATGAAGTGCCGTCTGATAGAGCTGATGGAGGAAAAGATCCGAGGATTGGAGATGCAGGTGGAAAGTCTGGTTGAGTTTAGAAGGGGGTTCGAGCAGATTAAGGAGCAAAGACATGAGGCAGCTGAAGGGAAAAGCTCAGACTTGCAGATGGAAGCAGGACTGAAGAATTCTGAGGGGAGACTGCTGGGTGAAGAAAATGGACAGTTGAAGCATGTGACTAAGAGAACCAGGCAGAGGAAAAGACGGGCTAGTGAAGGAGAAATAGAGCTCAATAATAGGTTTGCAGAGTTGGAAAATGAAGAAGGGGCTCAGCAGGTGGTCACTGAAGTGGAAGGGCAAGGAAGAAGAGAAGAGCGGCTAGTCCTATGGGAAAAGGGGAAGAGTCAATGGAGACTACACCAAAGAGGAGCCCCAGGAGGATACAGGATGGGTTGAAGAGGATTACAAGGGAGAATAGGAATGGAAAGAACTTGCAGCCAGAGGGAACAGGGGATAGACCGGAGAATCGCACCATCACCAGGAAAAGGCAGGTCTACGTGATCGGGGACTCCTTACAGAGAAGAATAGACAGGCCTGTAACCAGAGCTGATCCAGAGAATAGAAGGGTGTGCTGTCTTCCAGGTGCTAAGGTAGGGGATGTGGACCTGAGGTTGAAAAGGATCCTAAAGGGAGCGGGAAAGAATCCACTGATTGTGCTTCATGTGGGAACAAATGATACGGCTAGATTCTCGCTGGAATGTATTGAGGGAGACTATGCCAGGCTGGGGAAGACGCTTAAGGAAATCGAGGCTCAGGTGATCTCCAGTGGGATTCTGCCTGTTCCTAGAGAAGGGCAACAAAGGTGTGACAAGATTATGACTATCAACAGATGGCTCAGGCAGTGGTGCTATAAGGAGGGCTTTGGGATGCATGGCCAGTGGGAGGCATTCATGGACAGAGGACAGTTCTCTCGGGATGGACTTCATCTGAGTAGGGAAGGAAATAGACTTCTAGGATGGAGGCTGGCACAACTGATTAAGAGAGCTTTAAACTAGGAATTTGGGGAAGATGGTTGGGAGATGTCCAGGTAATCTCCACGCCGGATTTTAGCATTGAGAGGGAAGAAAACAAAGTAAGAAAGGATACAGTCGTGGGTAGGAGAATGAACATAAGGAGGAAGGGCAGAGTGGATACCAGTCTAATAGGTCATACTGGCTGTAGAATGTCCGTGCCTAATCGGGTAAAGAATGTGAGCGAGGCCAAACAGCAAAAATTAAGATGTTTGTACACCAATGCGAGGAGCCTAGGTAACAAAATGGAAGAACTAGAGCTACTGGTGCAGGAAGTGAAACCAGATATTATAGGGATAACAGAAACATGGTGGAATAGTAGTCCTGACTGGACGACAGCTATTGAAGAGTATGTGCTGTTTAGGAAAGACAGAAATAAAGGTAAAGGTGGTGGAGTAGCATTGTATATCAATGATGAGGTAGAATGTAAAGAAATAAGAAGCGATGGAATGGATAAGACAGAGTCCGTCTGGGCAAAAATCACGTTGGGGAAGAAAACTACTAGAGCCTTCTCTGTGATAGTACTTGGGGTGTGCTATAGACCACCGGGATCTAATTTGGGTATGGATAGAGCCTTCTTTAATGTTTTTAATGAAGTAAATACTAATGGAAACTGCGTGATCATGGGAGACTTTAACTTCCCAGATATAGATTGGAGGACAAGTGCTAGTAATAATAATAGGGCTTAGATTTTCCTAGATGCGATAGCTGATGGATTCCTTCATCAAGTAGTTGCTGAACCGACTAGAGGGGATGCCATTTTAGATTTGGTTTTGGTGAGCAGTGAGGACCTCATAGAAGAAATGGTTGTAGGGGATAATCTTGGTTCAAGTGATCATGAGCTAATTCAGTTCAAACTGAACGGAAGGATCAATAAAAATAAATCTGCAACTAGGGTTTTTGATTTCAAAAGGGCTGACTTTCAAAAATTAAGGCAATTAGTTAGGGAAGTGGATTGGACTGAAGAACTTGTGGATCTAAAGGCAGAGGAGGCCTGGGATTACTTCAAGTCAAAGCTGCAGAAGCTATCGGAAGCCTGCATCCCAAGAAAGGGGAAAAAATTCATAGGCAGGAGTTGTAGACCAAGCTGGATGAGCAAGCATCTCAGAGAGGTGATTAAGAAAAAGCAGAAAGCATACAGGAGTGGAAAATGGGAGGGATCAGCAAGGAAAGCTACCTTATTGAGGTCAGAACATGTAGGGATAAAGTGAGAAAGGCTAAAAGTCAAGTAGAGTTGGACCTTGCAAAGGGAATTAAAACCAATAGTAAAAGGTTCTATAGCCATATAAATAAGAAGAAAACAAAGAAAGAAGAAGTGGGACCGCTAAACATTGAGGATGGAGTGGAGGTTAAGGATAATCGAGGCATGGCCCAATATCTAAACAAATACTTTGCCTCAGTCTTTAATGAGGATCTTAGGGATAATGGTAGCATGACAAATGGGAATGAGGATATGGAGGTAGATATTACCATATCTGAGGTAGAAGCGAAACTCGAACAGTTTAATGGGACTAAATCGGGGGGCCCAGATAATCTTCATCCAAGAATATTAAAGGAATTGGCACAAGAAATTGCAAGCCCATTAGCAAGAATTTTTAATGAATCTGTAAACTCCGGGGTTGTACCCTACAACTGGAGAATTGCTAACATAGTTCCTATTTTTAAGAAAGGAAAAAAAAGTGATCAGGGTAACTACAGGCCTGTTAGTCTGACATCTGTAGTATGCAAGGTCTTGGAAAAAATTTTGAAGAAGAAAGTAGTTAAGGACATTGAGGTTGATGGTAAATGGGACAAAATACAACATGGTTTTACAAAAGGTAGATCGTGCCAAACCAACCTGATCTCCTTCTTTGAGAAAGTAACAGATTTTTTAGATCAATGGATCTAGATTTCAGTAAGGCGTTTGATACAGTGCCACATGGGGAATTATTAGTTAAATTGGAAAAGATGGGGATCAATATGAAAATTGAAAGGTGGATAAGGTATTGGTTAAAAGGGAGACTACAGCGGGTCATACTGAAAGGTGAACTGTAAAACTGGAGGGAGATTACCAGTGGAGTTCCTCAGGGATCGGTTTTGGGACCAATCTTATTTAATCTTTTTATTACTGACCTCGGCACAAAAAGTGGGAGTGTGCTATTAAAGTTTGCGGATGATACAACGCTGGGAGGTATTGCCAATTTAGAGAAGGACCGGGATATCCTACAGGAGGATCTGGATGACCTTGTAAACTGGAGTAATAGTAATAGGATGAAATTTAATAGTGAGAAGTGTAAGGTCATGCATTTAGGGATTAATAACAAGAATTTTAGTTATAAGCTGGGGACGCATCAATTAGAAGTAACGGAGGAGAAGGACCTTGGAGTATTCGTTGACCACAGGATGACTATGAGCCACCAATGTGATGTGGCCGTGAAAAAAGCTAATGTGGTCTTGGGATGCATTTGGCGAGGTATTTCCAGTAGAGATAAGGAGGTGTTAATACCATTATACAAGGCAGTGGTGCGACCTCACCTGGAATACTGTGTGCAGTTACTAGAACAGATACAGAGAAGGGCTACTAGGATGATCCGAGGAATGGAAAACCTGTCTTATGAAAGGAGACTCAAGGAGCTTGGCTTGTTTAGCCTAACCAAAAGAAGGTTGAGGGGAGATATGATTGCTCTCTATAAATATATCGGAGGGATAAATACTGGAGAGGGAGAGGAATTATTTAAGCTCAGTACCAATGTGGACACAAGAACAAATGGATATAACCTGGCCATCGGGAAGTTTGGACTTGAAATTAGATAAAGATTTCTAACCATCAGAGGAGTGAATTTCTGGAATAGCTTTCCAAGGGAAGCAGTGGGGGCAAAAGACCTATTTGGCTTCAAGATTAAACTCGATAAGTTTATGGAGGAGATGGTATGATGGGAAAACATGATTTTGGCAATTAATTGATCTTTAACTATTCATGGTAAATAGGCCCAATGGTCTGTGATGGGATGTTAGATGGGGTGGGATTTGAGTTACTACAGAGAATTCTTTCCTGGGTATCTGGCTGGTGAATCTTGCCCACATGCTCAGGGTTCAGCTGATTGCCATATTTGGGGTTGGGAAGGAATTCTCCTCCAGGGCAGACTGGCAGAGGCCCTCGGGGTTTTTCGCCTTCCTCTGCAGCATAGGGCATGGGTCACTTGCTGGAGGATTCTCTGCACCTTGAAATCTTTAAACCATGATGTGAGCACTTCAATAGCTCAGACATAGGTGAGAGGTTTATTTTAGGAGTGGGTGGGTGAGATTCTGTGGCCTGCATTGTGCAGGAGGTCAGACTAGATGATCATAATGGTCCCTTCTGACCTTAATATCTATGAGTCTATGAGTTATCGATTCTGCCTGAAACTGAAACAGAAAGAGGATAGACACACAAAAATAAGGGTGAGGGGGAATTTGAATTAAGGTTTGGGTCCTTTTCAAATTTTATGAGGCCATTTACATAGTCTTTTATTTTGTCTCTTCACCCACCCCTATTTAATTGCTTGTAGAGATCTTTGAAACTCTATTACTTGATTCATTAGAGATTTGCCTGCTATTTTCCCCTCTCTTCTTTGTCTCTTTGGGATTCTGTGAACTTTTTTCCTGTACGCTGTGCCCACAGCAGATTTTGTCTGAGTGTTCTTTTCCTCATTAACATGAATCCAAGTGAGAAACCCCGGGACCATTTGCAATGACACTGTCAATGCTTTTTTCTTTTATAGCCCAGAGGAATAAAACTATGAAAAGCATCATTTCATTATTCACATTATGATAACCTGCATAAGTTATGGATCATAAGCTAGGGGAATCATTTTCATGCTGTCCATTGTCAAATACCCAAAGTTAAAATTATGAGAGGAAAAACAAAGAAGAAAAAACTCTAATGATACCACTAGTAGCTTTTTGGCATGTCAGTTTCTTTTCCATAAGTTTGTCAATTTAACATGTTAGTGTGCATAGATGAAGTGGAGATGAGCAATGTGGCTTTTTAAATTTTTGCATATATTGAAATTGGTACCAGTATGTTTGATGATGAGATGTTCTGGGACTAGATCCAATGCCCACTGAAGCGAATGGATGCCCTATATTGACTTCATTTGGCATTGGATTAGGCCCTAATGACCTGATTCAGCAAAGCACTTTAAGCATGTGCATATGTGCACTGACTTGAGAAAATGCTTAGTCAAAGATACACTTAAGTGCTCTGCTGAATTGGGACCCTAATACACAAGATGAAAGAAATATTCATTTAAGTATTCACTTGCAAAATGAATTTAAAAAGCCATAAGTATTTGTTGATAAATAATTTACCACCTTGCTGTGAAGTAGCTTTAAAAGGTCACTGTCTGATTGGTTTGTGTGTTTGTTTTATTAAAAAACAATTTATTTTCAGTTGGGGCCTCCCTACTCACTGTTCTTAAAGGCTGTGCCTTTGTAGTAATGTTGGCACTTGCCCTAATTCTCTTCTCTCCCTGGGAGAGTTTACACAGTCCTGAGTGAGCTGCAGTCTCTAGCATTGGGTAAGGCCATGTCTAAACTACAAACTTTGGCCAATGCAAGTTATGTTGGCATAAAGCCACCACCATTAGTAGATTGCTCTTGTGCATGCATACTTCGCTCCGTGCATCGGCGCTGCATGTGCTCACCTGGAGTGCTTGTGTTGATACACAGTGTGGTGCACCATGGTTAGGTATTACAGTGTGCAACTCACCACCGTCCAGCACGCTGTCTTTTGGGAAGTTTTGGCAATGCACTGTCGGGCAGAAACGAGTCATGCAATGGGGACTGGGAACAAAGGGTCAAGTTCACATCATGCGACTTTCTCCGTCCCATAATTCTCATGCCTTTTTTAAAAAACCCACTCGCATGGCCTTCCTCGCTGTCTGCCATCTCTGGCAGAAGCATGGAACCGTGCACAATTCTGCACTATTGTCATGAGCACAGGACGCATGATCCCACGGTACTTGCAGAGCCGCAAAGAGAAGCGAATCAGTGGGGACTATGATAGGTTTCAGAGTAACAGCCGTGTTAGTCTGTATTCGCAAAAAGAAAAGGAGTACTTGTGGCACCTTAGAGACTAACCAATTTATTTGAGCATAAGCTTTCGTGAGCTACAGCTCACTTCATCGGATGCATACTGTGGAAACTGCAGAAGACATTATATACACAGAGACCATGAAACAATACCTCCTCCCACCCCACTCTCCTGCTGGTAATAGCTTATCTAAAGTGATCACTCTCCTTACAATGTGTATGATAATCAAGTTGGGCCATTTCCAGCACAAATCCAGGTTTTCTCACCCTCCGCCCCCCCCCCCCCCCACAAACTCACTCTCCTGCTGGTAATAGCCCATCCAAAGTGACCACTCTCTTTACAATGTGTATGATAATCAAGTTGGGCCATTTCCAGCACAAATCCAGGTTTTCTCACCCCCCCCTTTTTTTTTTCCCAAAAAAAGGAGAGTGATCACTTTAGATAAGCTATTACCAGCAGGAGAGTGGGGTGGGAGGAGGTATTGTTTCATGGTCTCTGTGTATATAATGTCTTCTGCAGTTTCCACAGTATGCATCCGATGAAGTGAGCTGTAGCTCACGAAAGCTTATGCTCAAATAAATGTGTTAGTCTCTAAGGTGCCACAAGTACTCCTTTTCTTTTTGGGGAATATGATGATTTCCTGGAAGACAGATTTCTGTGGTAAATAGTGAAAACCAGTTCAAAGTTGTTGTTGGCATTCACAGAGTGCCTCTTCTGGGCCTTAGAAACGAGCACCAGCTGGTGGGATCGCATCATAATTCAGGTTTGTGATGACGAGCAGTGTCTGTAGAATTTACAGATGGGCAAGCCACGTTCCTGGATCTGTGCACTGAGCTTGCCCCATCCCTCCAGTGCAGGGACACCAGAATTAGATCAGCGCTGTCAGTGGAGAAGCTAGTGTTAATCATACTGTCTAAACTTGCAATGCTGGATTGCTATTGGTCAGTGGGCGATCATTTTAGGGTTGGACAATGTGCTGTGGGAGTCGTCGTCATGCAAGTGCTAAGGGCCGTTAATGATCTCCTGCTACGCAGGACTGTGACTCTCGGTCATGTGCAGGATATAGTGGATGGATTTGCAGCAAAGGGGTTCCTGAATTGTGGGGGTCAATAGATTGCACACACATCCTTATTTTGGCACCAGTCCACCTTGACTCAGAGTATGCCAATGGAAAGGGCTGCTTTTCAATGGTTATGCAAGTGTGGTGGATCACCGGAGGTGCTTCACAGACATCAATGTTGGATAGTGAGAGAAGGTGCATGATGCTTATATCTTTTAAGAAAACAGGACTGTTCAGAAAGGTGCAAGCAGAGACTTTTTCTCAACCAGTGGCTTAACACTGGTGGTGTTGAAATGCCAGTAGTGATCCTGGGGGACACACCTACCCCTTGCTCCTTTGGCTGTGAAGCTGTACACCAGCCACCTCAACAGCACCCAGGAAAGATTCAACTACTGTCTCAGCAGCTGCAGAATGACCGCTGAATGTGCATTTGGTCAGTTGAAGGGACGCTGGCATGGTTTACTCACAAGATTGGATCTCAGTGAAGAAAATCCCAGTGGTCATAGCTATTGCTTTGTCCTGCATAATATCTGTGAAGCAAAGGGGGAAGAGTCATAGCTGGGTTGAGGGCGGAGGTGGAGCAGCTGCCTGTAGAGTTTGAACAGCTAGAAACAATGGCGATTAGAAGAGCTTAGTACAGAGTTATGAGGCTGAAGGAGGCCTTGAAAGAACATTTTAACTATGATTCATGATGATGTGTTGTGGGTGGACTGTGCTCTGCCTTGACCTGGAATTTGGGGGCCTGTTAGGAACTATGTGGTGCATGTTATATATTTATCATAGTTACACTGTGTGTGTATGTGTGTGTGTGTGTGTGTGTGTGAGTTCTGTCATACTGTACAATAACAAGTAAGTGAGTGCTTCCAATATTGCCAGTCATTCTGCGGCATATGTTGTGAACTAATAAAGATGAATTATTTTCCAAAAAATATAATTGTATTGAGTAACAAAACCAGTGCAAAACAAATCTGTGCAATTTTAAAAGCAGATACATTTAAAAACTTAATAAATTAATAGAACAGAGCTTAACAAGGGGAGTAAACATTTATGTCCATTTTGGTTATATCCATAGAGCAACCGTGGCTCTCCCAGATGAGTGTATGCGAAGCTGTGGTTGTCCTTACTGTCCCCCACTGTAGAGTGGTAGGTATAAGGATCTGGCCCCTGATGTCACATGGAATGTTGAAGGGAAGTGCTGAAATGGAGTTCTCCATGGACTGCAAAGGGATGTGAGCCCGGGTGTGGCATTATGCCCCATATTCTTCATAGTAATATTATGATATGAGTATGGCATAATTATGATGTATTTTGTGCAAGATAAGGCATGTGAGGTATCATTGGAAAAGTTATGATTCACTGAATACAATTATCCTATTTGTATGCATGTATCATTTTTGTATCTGAAGTTAGGAATATTGTCTATGCACCTATTACAAAGGTTTTACACCTGGGGAACACACACTAGACAGAATGCATTAAGTCTAGATTGCTGGCTGGAAAGGGCCATAAGAACAGTAGGTCTTAGAAGATGCAAATCTTTCACTGGGAAAGCCTTCCTAGGCAAGCCTTCTTGGGGATGCTGCAAACAGCCTTTGCGTTCTGGTTGCATGGTCATGGGATGAAGTCACCTGACACTGGACTTGATGATATTAGTACTTTTGCACTGACTGGGTGTGAGAATCACACTGGAAGACAAAACTTTGCCGCCATATGTAAAACATATTTAAGGCAGGGCCGTGACATAATCAGGGTTAGTTCTTCACTGAATCCCCACCCAAGATGACTGCTGTAAACATCTAAGAAAAAGCCTGAAGGAGTGGAGAAGGACTGAGCCCAGACTAGAAGGTTGTCTAGCCTGTGAATGAAATATCTGAAGTTTTAAGCTGCAGCCAAGTGCAGCTGGCCTTCAAGAATCTCTGCAATCTGCCTAAAACAACATTTAGGGTGAGATATTACTACTTGTAACCAGTTTCTTTAGTATCTTAAAGTTTAGATTGCTTGTTTGTTTTATTTGCTGGGTAATCTGCTTTGATCTGTTTGCTATCCCTTATAATTACTTAAAATCTACCTTTTGTAGTTAATTAACTTATTTTGTTTTGTCTAAAACCAGTGTGTGTGGAAATTATAACTTTGGGGCAGAGAGCGGTGCATATCCCTCTCCACATTGAGGGAGGGGGTGAATTTCATGAGCTAACCCTGTATAGTTCTCTGTGCAGTGCAAGACGGTACAATTTTGGATTTACCCTTTAGAGGGGGGGTGTACTTGAGTACTGGGCAATTCCTTAGCTGAGCCTTCCCATTCAGAGCTGATCTCAGCTTCTGTGTGTTTAGCTGCAGCTGGATGTGTCTCTACCTGTGTGTATGCTGGTGAAAAAGCAAGCTTGGAGAGCTTGGCAACTTGTCACAGCAGCACAGTGTAAAGGGGAGCCCAGGCTGGTGGGTCAGGCAGGCTCAGTGGTACCCCAGTTCCAAGTGGCCCTCCGGCAGGGAACCCATCTCACCGGGATTG
Source organism: Natator depressus (assembly GCF_965152275.1). Lineage (NCBI taxonomy): Eukaryota > Metazoa > Chordata > Testudines > Cheloniidae > Natator > Natator depressus. Next base: position 52,343,139 of record NC_134243.1, read on the forward strand.
CTGAACCTGTAGGTGCACAGGAGTCTGCAGCATCTGTTTTTACTGCTGTAGAAGCCCCATTATGTCCTGGAGCATTTCCCTGTCCTTTTCCTGCTTCTTTCTCCTTTCCACTCTTTCCTTCTCTTTCCAAGGCTGTCTGCAATGTTCACCCTCCAGTCCCTTTGCTCATGGTCTGATGCGGCCCTGGCTTGCCTAACTGGCACCATTTTCCGCAGGTGGTGGTGGTTTTAGCTGATATCTCACTCCTGAAGGTAGCAAAGGCAGGGAACTGCTGCTGCTGGTGTCCTGAAGCTGCCCAGGCCTGTACGCCATTAGTCTGTGTACTGCAATGGTGCCTGCTAAAATTCTTGCAGACTGGCATGGGAAAATGTCCTCATCTGGAGGAAGAAATAGGGCTGCCAATACTAGAAATGTTTAGGAGAGGATTGCAGAGTACCTCCATGAAAGTTTCATTGAGATCTTTCAGGTGTATTCAAGGGACATCCTTGTGTACATAAAAACACTGCTCCCCAACCTATAGGGAAATGAAAAGCAGATAATAACTCCACCTCTCTTTGTACAGCTACCTCTTCTAGTACAAGTAAATGAAAAGGTAATAGTGCTGTCCTGCAAAAGTGGAGATGTCATCATTGTAATGGGAAATACATTGACACATTTACCTGAGGTGCCTTCCCCTGCAATGGACTTGGCAGTACTTGACTGCTAGGACTGACTGGTCTGTGGTGGAGTCTCAAACAGGACCTACCTTGCGGCATAGGGGGACTTGCCGGTCGCATGTTCCTCATTCTCCTCCTTTTCCTCGCTTTATCCACAGTGGTCCACCAAGTATGGCATGAATCCCTTTGTAAAAGCAGCAGGTCTGTGGCTTAGCACTGGATTGACTGTTGCCCTCCCTGGCCTTCTAGTATGCCTCCCACAGTTCCTTCGCTTTCATAGAGCCCTGCTGCTGATCCCTGTCGTACCCCTTCTCCTAGATCCCCCAAGCAATCGGCTCATAGGTGTGCACATTTCTATGGCTGGTCCAGAGCTGTGCCTGCACTGCCTCTTATCAACAGGCTCAGGAGATATCTCCTGTCTACTTCAGGCCAGAGTGCATCTGGAGCACGGTGCTGGCATGGTAGTGGAGAGCTCTTAGGTGCTTGCCAAGCTGGACAATCAGGAAAAGCATTTGAAATATGTGTGTGGTTTTAAAGTGTGTATGTATGGGGGGAGATTTTTTGGTCTCTATGACCCCTGGGCAGTGGTTTTCACAATTCTGACCAGAGCGATCATTGTGGGACGGCTGCTGGAGGACTGTGCGGGTCGATATAAGTAATGCAACCTCTACATTTGCACTGCGTCGACTGCAGCACATGGATCATGGCTCAGTGCCATTCGGGAACTTGGTATTACTGTGTAGCCGTAACAGGGCGCTTACATCAGTGGGGGAAAAAACTGTGTAGAAGCAAGCGTAACTAGGTCGACACAAGGTGGCTTTCGTTGACCTAACTTGGTAGTGTAGACTAGGCTTCTGAGAATGCCACTGTTGAAACTTGAAAGAAGTTTGAAGGGTCATAGCTTGGTAGGGTTGACAACTGTATAATTGCACAAACCCAAACACCTTTTCTCGACCCCTTCTCTGAGTCCCTGCCCCTGGTCACTCCCATCCTTCCTCCCTCTGTCTCTTGTTCTCCCCCACCCTCACTCACTTTCACCAGGCTGGGGCAGAGGGTTGGAGTGCAGGGCAGGGTGCGAGTTCTGGGAGGGAGTTTGGGTGCAGGAGGGGGTGAGGGGTGCTGGCTCTGGGAGAGGGTTTGGGTGTTGGGTGAGGGCTCTGGGCTGGGGAAGGGCATTGGCGTGCGGGAGGGTTGAGGGATCTTGGCTCCGGCCAGGTGGTGCTTATCTTGGGCGGCTCCTGAAAGCAACTGGCCTATCCCTTTGGCAGCAGCTCCTTGGCGGGGGGGCAAGCGGGGCAGGGGGTCTCCGCGCCCTGCCTTTGGGCACAGTTCCCGGCCAGTGGGAGCTGTGGAGTCAGCACTCAGGGTGGGGCAGTTTATGGAGGCCCAGGGAATGCAGGGACATGCCGGCCACTTCTGGGAGTGGCGCGGAGCCAGGGCAGGCAGGGAGCTTGCCTTAGCCCCACGGTGCCGCTGGACTTCTAGTGCCTAAAATCTCCCAGTTTGGCTTCAGTAGCCTCCGGGAGATAGAGCCTGATTCCGAGAGACTCCCCACGAAACTGGGAAGGTTGGCAACTCTATGGCTTGGTGGTAATGAGTCTATTGCTGGTAAACATGGTCTTCTGAATAACTAAGTAGCAAACCATGTGGTTTGACCTGCACAATTAGGGCAAAACCAGAATAAATTAGGTTGTGAATTTAAAGGACAATAGCTGTTCTGAAATAACTCTTCTGTGGACACTCATTCCAGAATAGGTATTCCAGTCAGTTTCCAAGTGTAGACGAGCCCTTACTGAACCTTATTATATTAAATATATGTTTTAAGTAGTCTATTTACATAAGAAAGGAGATGTGGGATGGTCACATCTTTTTGCATTTCCAGCGACTGACCTGCATTGATAATGAAGGCAAGCAAAGCACAAACCAGATGCCAGGTGATGCACACAAACCTCTAACCATTGTTTAAAATTCAGTGGAGTTTCATGAAGTGTTTTGAATCATTTTATGATTGCTCACAGTCTTAAATGTGCTCATGTATGATGGATGTAGATTAGCCTGGTCATAAGATACTCTATTACCTTGTTTTAAAGTGCCATTTTTTCTCTGCAATGGAAAGCTTTAACAGGTGAGGCTTGAATATCCTCAGTCCCTTGTTAGATCCCTCAGTATGTAAACATATATTGCATTTTTCTTTTGGGAAAACAGGCTAGACTGTTTGCAAACACCTTGAAACCTAAGTGAAATCTTGAAACTTTAAGATAGAATGCATCCACTTACTAGTAATCTTTTGATTGACGCCAGATCAATAGCATCAGTCATGTGTCTTCCATTAAAGATGGTTGTGTGGTGGTGTGCTGTGTTGGGTGGAAGTTCTCATAAAGGTTTCATGCATTTATTATTACGTTGATGAGTCAGAGCGGTTCTTAGTTAAAGCCCAATTTTTATGTTACATCAAATGAGCTTATCAAAAGTGCTCAAACTTATAAATAGAAACAGTAGTCAAAATGAGCAAGGAGAGAACAGAAATTCTGGATTTCAAAGGTGCTATGCACTCTCAGCTCCCACTGACTTCTTCTAGAGCTGCAGATGCTCAGCCCCTCTTAGATTTTTGCTCTTTGAGCTTGATCACCAAAAATAACTGGAAAAAAAAAAGACGCAAAGGTTTTCAAGTGAAGTATCTCTTCCCTCCTGCTCCCCTCCTCCCATAATTTTGGCATTTTCTAACATCTGAATCCTTGACTTTGAACCTTAACATTCTTTCAATGTGTTTTGATTTGTCTGTGTGTATAATAGTAAATAAAATAATGCAGTTGTTAGACAGATACTTTGTCTTTTTCGGGACCAAGACAGGATGAAGGATAAGTAGTTTAATCTGAATTTTGTAACTGAATTCTGGAAGCATGTCTGAGAGTCAGCACACCGGGGTTCTATTCCTGGGTTCTGCTGGTGACCTGCGATATGACCTTAGGCCAGTCACTTCACCTCTCTGCCCCTTTTGTTTCTCTTCCCACCTTTTGCATTGTCTGTTTAGATTATAAACTTATCATGGCAGGGACTGCTTCTCACTAGTGTTTGTACAGAAGCTAGCACAATGGGAGCCTGATCTCAGATGGGGACTCTTGGTGCCGCTGTAATATAAATGAAGGTTTCGTTTTTGCAAAAAATCTGGGGTAGAAATCTTGGCCCATTTGGCCTTGTTGTCACTAGGAAAAAAGGCCTGTTCTTACCTTACGTTAGCTAATGTGTGGTAGACAAGGCAGTTTATAGCTTTCATGCATATTAGCTGGCCAACCTAAAAATGGGTGAAAGCTATAAACTGCCTTTATTAGAAATGTATTAGGTGTTAGTTACCTCGGGGTAAGAACACACCTTTTTTCCCTATATAAGGCACCCCCATTGAAGTTGATGGCAGCACTCCCATTGATTTCACTAGGGCCAGGATTTCACCTCAGGTTTGGATCTCATGTTGGGTTTGTCTTGCCAGAAGTAATGTGTTATAAAAATGGGCTATTTCCGTTTAATCTGACCTTGCATCAAGAGAAGTACTGGAATTCTTCCTTGGACCTGGCCATCATTTAATAACAGGCTGGCTAGACCCAGCTGCATAGAATATGGACTTTGAGTCAATGGAGGCCTTACTCCTTTTTGATAGTCAGAGCAACAAACAACCTTTTCTTTAAATAAATAAAAATAAATGAAGAATAAAGGAGAAATCATTCTGTCTCTAGTTAATCCTGCAGATCAATTGTTACCCCATCACCTCACAACTGCAGGTAGACAGTTTTGGTTTAGGCAAAACTATTTTTGCTCATTATAAAGGTAATTTATTTAAGTAAATTGGAGATCTTAGAAGTTTTCTCTATGCTTGTCAGAGTTTATATTGGATGCAAACTGACGGAGCCTACAGGCTGTGGGGCTAATCATAGAGGAAATCACCTAAGTGGGTTTGTTAATTTTCTTGGTTCCCTTGGTGATCTGTCTGCATAGCATGAAGTTCTTCAATCTGACTTGGAGAACAGAAGGATATTTTTTGCATTGCTGACCGTGACAAGGGAGTGCAGGTTTTGAAATTTAGGAGGCATAGAAAGTTGACAGGTAAACAGAAAAGAAGGTAGAATGTCTGGGATTCGTTGCCTGCTGCTAAATCTTCAAAGCAATTATTTGAAATGTACATATTTCCTTGTTCCTCCTAGGCAGAAATAAGCTTTTTAAAAAATGGAGAGCATGGTTGAATATAATTGTGCTTAGTTTAAAAAAGAAATTGAAATGAATTAGCACAGCGTTCAATAGAAAAAAACAGAGAAAAAAATCACCTTTTCCATCAAATTTGATAAGATCTAAGAGAGTTTGACGTTGTCCCTTTTTTAGATTCATAAAACACACTGTACTTGCAAAGTGGCATTTCATGGAGGTTGCAAGGCAAATTCAGCAAGTTTAAATGAAAGGAATTTAATCTCCTCTTGCATGCAAATGATTTGGAGTTGCAATGTTCGCAGAGTCCTTTGTTTGTGTCCCAGTGATTTCTGGGCACAGGTTTTCGAGGTGTCTGGAGCCAGTATTTTATAAATGTGAAGTGAATTGAAATATGCTACATGATGCACTGCACCTAGTATTATACTTCTAGAGAGTCATTCAGGATAGTCTTCAGCAAACACATACGGAACGTTTAGAGCGTCAACAAGTCTCTAAATTGGAGGAAAGTAGCAGTGTATTTAGCCGTCACTTCACATTGTTCTTTCTAGACGGAAATATTGTTCAATATTAAAGATTAAAACAAAAGCAAAACATAACCAAGAGCTCTGTTACTGTAACTCTAAATGTCATGCACCCCATACATAAAGTATTTCTCAGTTTAATTATGGAACTTCTGGATTTCAAGAAATCCGTTACAGATGCAGGAGGGATGGCCCTCCAGGGATAGATGTAAAGATGTTTCATGCCAACGACAAGGAATTGTTGGGGATACTAATTGCTTTGAAGGATTTAAAAAAACACAAAATAAATAAAGGACAGGGAAAAAGTCAGCATGATGTAAGGAAAGAAAACAAAAGATGATTTGAGTGCTGCCAAGCAAAATAGTAGTGGAATGGGATCATTTGGTGCATGCGTGTGTGTGTGTGTGTGTGTGTATATAATATATATATGAATGATACATGATGGTGAGATTTAACGGTTTTATCAGTACTGCAATTTTTTTTCTGAAACGGCAGAACCATTTTAGCTGAAACTCTCCCCCTCTCGCTTCTCTGCGCTCCCCTCCAAAAAAAAAAAAAAAAAAATTCTAACCAAACCAAACCAAACCAAAAATCAGCCTGAGGCAGACACCCAGTATGGAAAATTTCAGTTTGAATGGTTAATGTTTGACGAAGTTTTAAGATCTCTTTTCATTTGCTTTTAGGGAGCTTTAACTATAGATGATGTCTGCACCACCTATAATTCCTCCCCTACTATACCACTGCTTCTCTTGGCAGCTCTCAGACCATCTTCTGTTCTCAATCTTTGTATCAAACCGATCTTTTTCTGGGTGCTGAAAGTACCGGAGAGACCGGCCACTCTTTTTATCTTTCACACTAGTCTCCACAACAATCCCGTGTGTATGTATCGCCACACAGAGACATGAAATGCAAGTGATACACTGAAAATCCCTGTAAGAAGAAAGAAACTGATGAAACACAATGATTTTTGGGATATACTGAAGCTGTCAGACTTCACCATGCAGGGAAGGTAGCCTTGGAGTTAAAGGGTAAATGGCATGAAGGGAGTTAGGTTGAGTAAGGAGCTGAAAGCAAGTGAGCCAGGGTTCCCCTGTAATGGCCCTGATGTTACTGAACAGCAGATGATGCTGTGCACAGCTTGAGGTAGCACTTTGATTTTCTTTTTGAGGAGGAGAGTTACATGCTCAGTGGGGAGAGGGATGAAAGATCACATCTCACCATTTTTGTGCATTTGGAAGGATTTACATTGGCTAGCTCCAGCATTACTGTTTGCCAGGGTTCATCTTGTCGAGTTGTCACAGGAGGAAGGAATGTTGGGGCCCATTTACCAAGGGCCTCCCTTTTCGCCTGTGGGAAGGAAACTTCATTGTAATGCCCACTCCTGCATCTTACCCAGAAACCCCCTGGCACAAAACTAATTAAAACTTACTTTGCCAGGTTTCAGGAGTGGCTGGATTTTTACAGAGATGGGCACAAATTTTAGATTCACATCCCAACTTCCCTCAAGTTCAGGGTGATGTTATGGATCCAGCGTTTTTGTTCAACTCACGAAAAATATTTTTATTTATTTATTTATTTATATTACCGTAATGCCCTAGGAGCTTGGATACAAAGATCCCCAGTTGGAGTCTATTTGGAACTGGGCCTTTTAGTTTAAGCCAATCTTTATTTATTTTTTTCATTTTGCAAACTAAATGTAATTCAGGGGTGGTGTGTGAGAAAAGGTACAAGCATAATGTCCAGAGAGCTGTTTGGAACTGAAAGATCAGTCTGCAGCTCCCACAACTGATAAATGTATCAGTCAGCTTCATCAAAGAGTTTGTAAACAGGTAGCCTTGACTTGCAAACTCTGTGTCCTGTGGGAAGACCCTACTTTATTCCAGACTGAACTAAAGTAGGAATACATGCTTCTCTTCCCTAGACATCTTTTACTGTTTGGGGTATTTGACAAAAAATAACAGTGAAAAACAATGTTCAATTATATATGTAATCAGTGCACCTTTAGCAAGTACTCTATGAGGTAAGACTCCAAAGCTGGCAATAGTATTAGGGGATTAAATGAACCACTGCTGAGGATTTGGCTAAACCCCAAAGGTTTAAATTGCTCACAAGAACAAGGGGGGTGAAGGGGAGATTATTCTGCTTCGTCACTGCCCCAACACATTCACACAGAGACAGCACTGCACACTTGGCAAAGTGGATCATGGAGTGTAGGTGATTTTCCTCTGACTCAGGCATGGTACACTGCTGAAGGCAGAATACAGAGTTTATGGATCAGTGGTCTGATTCAGACTCGCAAATTCTAGGTTCCTCCACTCCACTCCAGTTGGCTGCCCATTTGTCAGGATATAATCCTAACTATTCCACAACAGGATATATTATACCACAGAAGGCAGAAAGAAACAAAATAAGAAATTTTGAACTTTTTAAGCTTGAAAACATGCTGGTTCAGAGTCATAGTCCAACGTCTTCATCTGCATTTTGCCCACAGTTTTGCGTCACAGCTCCAGGAGGACAATTCCAAAAGTCTTGCAGCTCCCAAATCAGAGCTAGCTTCTGCCAGATCAAGGGGCTGAAGGCCCTTCTGTACCCTTCCTTCCCCCCCATTAGTGATCAAATGTCTAGATATTGCTTTTGGAGCTGATTAAAAACACTGAAACCACAGTGTAAGATTTTAAGAGGGTAGCTGGAGTGGAGCGAATCCCTATGCTCCTCTCTGCTGCCATTATCAAAAGAAATGAGCTGTGAGCAGATGCTGTCAAACTATGTCCCCTAAAAAAGCCCAAATGACATTTTCTTCTTTTCCAGAGGAAGAACTTTCTCTTTGTACAGTGTGTCAAGTTCCAAAGCCTCAAGCCTTGGCTGAGCCTAATGCCAGTGTCATTAAAAGAATCTGTTTTCAGTTACTTATCTATTTCTGCTTGAATGTGGGGATCGTTCTCCTCATGTCTGTTCATTATCCTCTGCGTGTCTGCTCGCGTCTGCTGACTTTCCCAAATTAGTTGTGGCTTGTTCCTAGAGATGGGGATTTGTTAGGGTGAGCTTTGTAAAAATGCCTTTGGTGTTCTTTTAACAGAGGGGGAAAAGAATAAGAGAAGAAGAAATCCAAAAGGCAGCCAGAGATAAAGATCACCCAGTGAAAGGATAAAAATGAACAATGCTTCCTTTAGCGAGCCTAAAAATACAGTACTTCTCTCTCACATGTGCTTTAGTTATTGAAATAACAACTTGATTGTACAATGCCAGAATTATTATGGCCTCAAGAAAATACAAAGTCCTGGAACTTTAAACAAGATGCCAGGTCAGAGGAAACATAACTTCAAGTTTAAATTAGATCCAATATTCTCTGTAAAGAAGTGTGTGTGTGTGTGTGTGTGTGTGTGTGTGTGTAATATAGAAGGTCTGGTGGTTAAGGCATTGGGCTGGGACTCGGGAGATCCTGGTTCTGCAACAGACTTCTTTCGTGACCTTGGGGCAAGTTGCTTAATCTGTCTATGTCTCAGTTACCTGGCTTTTTTTTTTTTAAAGTAACATGAGAATGAGAATTCTTTGCTAATTCATGGGGGAGTGGTGAAGATAAATTGATTGTAAATGAGATATTGGATTTATTGCTGACAATAGCCATGATTTACATGGAAAGAGACCGAGGAAAGGATGTGGAACTGACGGAGATGGGGGTCGGGGGAGGAACAAAGAGTTTGAATTTTCTTCCAGTGAGAGATTGAAGGAGCAAATCCGGTTTGCTCCGTTCATTACAGATCCTATCGAACCCTTCGACACCCCATTAGGAAGCTGCTTATGCACGTGCCCCACTGCAGCCACGTGAATAGTTTCACTGGTTGCAAAAGGATCTTTACTCACAAAGAGTTGGGCATGTGCTTAAGTAGTGCTGAGCTGGAGTGCCAAAGAGCAGGAGTTTACCCACATGTCCTGGGTCCACATTTCCCATCCCCACTGCTGTGTGACAAGTTATGTCCAGTGGCATGCTGCCCAGTCATACCCTGTGTCCTGCACTTTCAGGTGAAGTCGGGTGATACAAGGCACTGTGGGCTAGCTCCTCAGCTAGAGTAAATCAGCCTAGCTCCGCAGAAGTTAATGGAATTACACTGATTTACATCAGCTGGGGCTCTGGCCCTATATAAATAGAAACTAACAGCTCATTGGTTAAAGAACAAATTACCCCCCAATCATATTCGCTTGCAGTTTCTTTTTCTTGACTCCATTGTAAGACTTGCACTGTGAAAGTGGTGGTTATTTTATCAAGTTATCTCAAAAGATCATCCTGCTCAGCTAGAAGGGGAGATCAGAGGAGCAGGTATGCAAGAGGCTTTGGTGTGGTTTTGGGGGAGGAGGGGGCCGTTTTACACTTTAATGCCAGTATTTCCTAAATGATTTCAAGATGGGGAGCGGTGTTCTCTGAGGCAATGACTTTATTAGTTCACTGACGCAATAGTGTGCGTATTGTGCTAGCTTATTCAGCAAAGGACTTGGGGAGGGAACCTTGGAGTGGTTTCAATTTCTAGATTTTTTTTTTTAAATCACTATATCCAAGTAGACAATGTTTAGGCATAGCCAGTTCATGTTTCTCAATCCAGGCTGAGGGCAGGTCTACACTAGAAGCATCGATGCAGCTGCACCGATATAGCGCGTCCGGTGAAGATGCTCTGTTCCAATGGGAGAGCGCTCTCCCAACAGCATAATTACCCCCACAAGAGGCGGAAACTATGTGGGCGGGAGATCGTCTCCCGCTAACACAGTGCCAGTGTGGATAGCACTGAGATCACTGTAACTTGCATCGCTCCCGGGGGGGAATGTCTTTTTCACACCTCGGAGCGACATATGTTAGATCGACTTAAGTGGTAACGTAGTCCTGCCCTGAGATCATAAAGCAACATATCCAGCTGAAAAAAACAGGCTTTCCTAATGGCAGCCACTGCAACTAATTGTTCATCCTAGGTAAGGATGAGCCCCTTTTTACTGTCTCTCTGATGATGGCTTTTTGTTTCCTGCTACAAGCAAATCTAATTTGCAAGTGAAAAATTTCATTATAACCGAAGTTGCCTGCAAGGGAATTAAAGCCCAGCACATTCAAAAGAGTTCAGCAGAACATTCAATTGCCTTTTAAACAAAAGATTTACGATCCCAATTCGCAATTAAAATAACAATTGCTCTTAAGTGGTGCTTATTATTTTTAAAAGGGTAGACGTTACAACAATAGAAATTCAAAGGGAATAAGTCAGCTTGTGAGCAAAACATACGGTAAGTAATTGGCAAAGCTCACTTAATATTTCTTGTTTGCTATCCAAGAGCTATTCACAATGCCACTGTAACAGTATGTTGTTGGTACAACAATGCTGACAGTTTTCAGAGATGAAAAGGAAGAGAATGGAATAAATCACACACATTTCACCACACTGTCTGATAACACTGCAAGACTGAGCACGGCTAGTACCTGTGTTACTCCAAATTGTTCTGTTATATTAATTAATCCTTTCTCTGCTGACCTCTGCTGCAGTTTCTGTACAATAGCAGGATGTGGCTTGTTGCCCTTTGAAAAGATGAGGCTACAGTAGATGATACCTCTGGTGTATGGGGCAGCATAGGAGATGCACTGTATCCAGGAAACCTGGATTTGTTCTGGAAATGGCCCACCTTTCTCCCCCCTCACAACAAACCCACTCTCCTGTTGTAGTGATAAACACCCATTTTTTCATGGTTTGTGTGTATAAAAACATCTTCTGTATTTTCCACAGTATGCATCTGATGAAGTGAGCTGTAGCTCACGAAAGCTTATACTCAAATAAATTGGTTAGTCTCTAAGGTGCCACAAGTACTCCTTTTCTTTTTGCGAATACAGACTAACATGGCTGTTGTTCTGAAGCCTAATGGATGATATAGATGGAAATCTCTGAAAGACGTACCGTGACTGAGAGGACGGTCTGGTCAGATGAGGCGCCCCCAGGGCCATGTCTTAAATACACCTTTCCAGTTTTATGTGTTATATATTTTTCTAAATTTAAAAAAAGAAAACTATGCAGAAGGGTGTTGGTTTTTGTTCTGTTTTTCGGCAATAGAGCGAAACTGGTGGGTTAGGAGCACATTTCACCCAGAAGAAACTACTCATCTGAATTAGGATTTCTTACTTATGAGCTGTCGTGAGATTTGAATGCTTCAGAAACTGGGTAGTGACTGGTTGGGGAGGACATTGTAATTTCACATGATATAGGGCCCTGTCTTGCACATGGTGTGGGATTCCCCTCCAAACACACACGCTTCAAAAGAAAAAAGATCCTTTTATATCCTTTTAATTTACTCTGACTTGTAATAAACCATGCAGTCAGCAAGTCAAGGTTATGACTGTTAGTCTGCCCTTTGAGTTGTAACGTTCTGCATCTGTGCAACACAACACAGTGGAGAACATACAAAAGGGTCATGGAAATCTAGGTGTAGGTTGCTGAAGAAAAGGACTAGGAATAATAGGAAAGTGTAACTGCTTCCTGAAGATACAGTACTCTGTATCAGAGCCACCTTATTGACAAGGAAATGCTCTTGTACCTAACAAAAAACAAACAACCCAGCATTGGGGAATATAATCTGTTCCAGAGGGTGTTAAGATTTGGATATATCTAGTTTGAGGTATATAGAACTATACTTTAAAACATTTATTGTATGTTACTTCAAAGATCTTGGAAAGACTCTTGTTCAGGAATACAGAAAAATTCCTCTCAGAATATAATCCTCTAACTCTGTTACTTTTAGTGGCCTCTATTTCTTTTTGCCATTATCTGGAAACCTCCAGTGACTGACATACATGAGTCCTGCTTTCCTGAACAATTTCTACTCTAGAGATACACCCAGGGTTAAACTTTCAGTTTGTTTTAGCTCAGCATTTCAGTGTGCTTATTTTGTGTGCATACCTGTTTGCTTTGCAGAGCGTTAGGTATCTACTTTTAGAAGGCCATGTTTTGCAACATTGCACTCATTGGCAAAGAGAAGTCTTAACATTTTATTTTATTCTTTGTTCAAGAGGCTCTTTTTTGACCTGTAAATTTAGGAGTTTGCTGAGAAACTGACTCTAAAGGAAAACAATGTGTGCACAGGTAGGAGATCTAAACGGCTTTTGGTATGTTGGTTTCTATAGAGAGACAGAAAAGGGCTCAGGAAGGGATAGCATTACAAGGTTTCAAAGGCAACTGTCCTGACTCTAACCTTTTTGCATATTTAATATTATGCTGTGGACTGCTTTGTGTAGACAAGACAAAATATTGGTCTTGCTTTTGTCCTCAAAGGAGCACTTTGATTCCTTACACCGTATTTCCAGTGAGGTTGCAAATTGCTTCCACTGTGATGCAACCTTGGTGTGACGGCACTTTGGATGTCTGCCCTAAACCTATTATGAATTTATATTTCCATCTGGAGCTCAGACTTGCAATGTTAGGCTGCCAAGGCTGTATTCAGTGTTGGTTCCATCAAGCAACAACAGTCCTTTAGTTATCTGATCAAAAAAATGGATGGACCACTGAATTATATAGACTTACCTGATGCTGTTTAACGTCCACCTGTCCCCAGCAAGTAATTGTTCAAAGCTTTAAATGTTTACTGTTGAGCTTTGAACTCTAGTGCATACCTCAGGCATATGGATTATATACCTTAAAGGAGGGAAACCAGAGTTGAAAGGTTAATAACGAAAATCTAACATTTTGTTAAATCTCTGATTACCTTGTGCACGCTCCTGATCTTAGAGGCTGCCATCCAAATCTCCTCTAGCTGCACAGTTGCCATCTGGCTTTCTCCTGTGGTTTTACCACCCAAGCAGGAGGGGAGCCTGTTAGGAAACACAGTCCAGTTTCTGACCAATGGGAGTTGAGACATAGGTGCTGGAACTAGGGGTGCTGCTGCACTCCTTGGCTTGAAGTGGTTTCCAGCATCTACAGGATTTACAGTTTGGTTCAATGGCTCTCAGCACCCGCACAATACAAATTGTTCCAGCACCCCATGGCTTGAGCCTTTTACCCGTGGCTTTGTGAAATGCCATATTTCATTCCTCTCCCTCTGCTCTTACTCTGTATCCAGGATTGCTCTCTTCTGACAGAGTACAGCTCTAGCTGTAGAGAGAGAACGGCCCATTTCTCCCAGGTTTATGTTCATGGGATGTCACAGTCTGGTTGACAGCAGGAATTAGGCTTTCTCTAGAATTCTGCATCCTGTCACTTCGGTGAGATGGGGGAATTAGCACAGTAGCAACGGGAAATGACCTGCTAGAGTTGCAGTCTTCACTGAAGTGCCTGCCAAGGTATGGGTGCTGTTTATAAATTCAGGTAAATGACCCTTCAAACACGAGAGAGGGCAACATTGTTCAGTGTTGTAAGGGGGCTCCCCACATGCCAGTGTTTCTTAATACCACTAAACCACCCATCTGCCAATGCTTTCCCTGTACATTTAAAAGTTAATTTGTGTAAGCCACTATTAAAATCATCCCAACTGCTTTTGCGAGCCAATAACATTACCGGTGGGTAGATCCAGAATAGCACGGTAATGCTGTCCATGTGCAAAGACAAAACTGAAGATTTTAGTGGCAACCCCTTCTGTAAGCGATGATAAGAACAAAATACTGCGGGCCTACTATCTACCGCTAAAAACTCTTCATACTTCCTGAACTCTAAGCACATTACTAAGTATTTCATATAAGAGCTACAAAAGAAAAAATATGTTAAGACCAACTTTATATCTTATTGCTTTAATATAAATTTACAGCATATAGAGTAGCAGACCCTTGAGGGACTACAGTGAAGACAAGAAGGGCTAACTGAATTGTATGCATCATGCTTAGTGCTCATTTTGGAGCTGTTACACTGCATTCTGAGAACTCTTTTAACAAAAAATATGTACAGTATGTTTTCATATGATGTTGCATGGGGATTTTACTTTACCTTTGGAATTATGGTTTCATAATCAGTGTATGCAAATCAGTCACTAATTTGGGATGGTTTTGACTAGGCATTTAAAAATACTGAGAGCAAATATTTCATAATTCATGAATAGCTGTTCAGACCCTGTGTGAAATGAGCTCCTTATCTTTCTCCACTTCTTAGCAGACAGGTGTTGGCATCACAAGAGCCATAATCATAACTGGGTATTACTCAGAACCCTAGTTGGTTGTCCCAGCAGAAGATCCAAAGGTATGTAGAATGGACTGCCCCTTCCATTTCTAATTGTGGTTCCTCTAAATCAGAGTTGAAGCACGTTATTGGGACAGTAAGAGGGAATCTTGCACTGCCATTACTCATGCTATATGTCCTGGGTCAATAAGCAGTGGGCTTCGCTGTCTAGCGTTGTCATTCTGTCACCTTTCCTGAGCACTGTGCGTTTTTTAAAAATGAAATAGGAAATCAAAATAGAAAATATTTAGAAATAATTGTGCATAATATTCTATTGTGTGGGTATTTGGCAAATGCAGAAATATCATCGATCATCAATGATTAAAAATTCTCTTTGGAAGAACTAGCCAATTTAGAAATGTTACCCCACTAGGAAACCAGGCAGGTTACCATCATGCCGGGGAAAAGCCATATTTTCCCACTGCGTGTGTAAGTGACAGGTATTGTTTTGGAGATGGAACAATTAGCATTTCTAACCACTGTCTGGAAAACATGATTCATTTTCAGAGTATTGAAATCTCCCTTCAGCTTCGCTGCTCTTCCCCTTCACTGGAAAGCCAGTGGCTTTTCCTATTCCCCTGGCATTTCAGCTGTTCCATCTCTAGTAAGTAACTGCAGCTTGTGCTGCTGTCAGTTTTGTTTATTTCTTGACTGTCTATTTACACATCTGTCTTATTATGGCACTTGAAGTATGACTAGGCAATTTCTTTCCTTGTGAAAAGTGGAAATGCTTTGTCTTTGTTTTATAAACACTGATTGTGTTCTTTAGCGCTGAGGATTGCCATCAACTTTATGCTCTCAAACTCCTCTTGGGAATAGAGAGTTTTTAAAGCTATTACATTCTTCTCTTTTATAGTGCCTTCAGCCTTAGGAGCTCAAATCTCCCCCCCCCCACACACACACTAAGGAATTAATTTTTTTGGTGAGCAAGGGAAGCATTATCCCCATTTTGCAGGTGGGGAAACTGAGATACAACAGTATTACGTAACTTGCTCAAGGAAGTTTTTGGGAGATCTACTAAACCAGCTGGATAATGGAACCAAACACCATCCTTTCTTTTGTATCATAGTGTCTCTCTTCCTCTGACTCAAAAAGAAATCTATATTGATACATGTATTTATATCTTTGTAGTGTGTGCGTATATGTATATTTACTGATAGCTATAATAATTTACTGTATGGCATTGCAGGTGGGATTGGAATCCTCACTTGACCACTGTACAGTTTACACTTTTATAAGGCAAGCACAGCTCTCTGGCCATTTGCCTTAAAGAGACGTCTGAAGCAGAAAGAAAATTCTGCAAAAAGCACACAGAGTGGATGGCGTATAGCTGACTTGCATGAAGAAAATGTTCCTTCATCTCAAATAGCATTGCAGGTTCTGAGTCTGATTACAATGAGCTGCACACTCTGTCCTAACACTTGGGTAGAGCTGTTAGCCTTCATGTTAAATAGGAATTTCAAGTTTGGTTTAATAGTGTTGGGAGTCAGCATTATCCTAGTCCTGCAGGAATGGATGTATGGAGCTAAACAATATAGGTGACTATACATTTACCATTGCCATGGCAACTTCAGATGATGATTTATTAAGCTGCATTTTTTTCACATTCCAGACAATGCATTTCTGTTGGTCTGAGCTTTCCAGAGAATTTTTTTCTTTCAGCTCCCCAGAGAATTTTTTTTTTTTTTGAAAGTACAGAACAATGGGGACACGTTTATAGCTACCTTTTGGCAGGAAGGGGGAGTCATTAGTTGTTGCTGTTATTAGGTCATTAATAAATAAATTTGTAGCAGTCAGTTGGTTATCACTTACAACTGCAACACAAATCCAGTGACTCTAACATAGCAATTAGGAATAAAGGACCAGACAAAGAGAAACAGTGTCAAAGAGAGTATTAATAGAACATAAGACACTTCAGGAACAGAGAGAGACCTTTTGGCCCAGCTCGGCTGTTTCATTTTATTGATCTCCAGCCCTCTGTCCTGCTTCCTTTCCTATGTATCTGTCTCTTCCAGCTTAAAGCTTGTGCTATCTGTTTCCATAGCCACCACTCAGCTACTAATGCCATGTAATTATTAACTACAATAGTGTCATGGCTGTTTGCCAGCCTGCAAACATGCACGGGAAGAGCTCCATTGAGCTCAGTGGAACTTCTTGCATGCTTAGTGGTACTCATGTGCCTAAGTGTGCACAGGGCTGGAGTCTTGGTGTTCTCAATGACCATAGTGGTCAGTGCAAGCCCTCCTGCAACAGTGTTTGGGGAAGAAGGCAGCAGCCTTCTTCATGTCTGTGCCCTAGTATGCACTCCATTCACTGCCTTCCTTTAGAGGCAAGGCTACTTTGCTCACTCTGGTGTTCCAGCCAGCTACAGCCCCAAATAAGGCTCCAAATGCAAATGCATTTGTCTTAGACAAAATGATATTTTATATTCAATTGTACAGACACAGAGAGAAACTCCATGAAGAATACAGGATGGTGGCTACCTGACCCAGAGAAATTACATGAGCTTACCAATAGAATGGCCTTCCTTTTAGTGACAGAATATTGAAATATTAACTGGAGCCTCCCATAGCAGAAAAGCATTCTTTCCCTCTCTCATATTGAAGAAGCGTCCCGCAGAAAATCTCAGTAGTGTCCCATAGTGTCAGTATCCATTGGAGCAGAACCTGCTTTGTGGGTGGGTTGGCTCTTGAAGTCCAAGACTCTTAAGAGCATTAGGACATTACATCATTTAAACATTAGACACTTCTCTTTTAAAAAAAAAAAAATTTCAAAGGGATTTTTTTTTCAGGTACAGTAGTGGTTCTCAGGCAACTTGTTTGATGCATGTCTTGACTGGTGAGGTGGGTATCTCGCAAACAGCACTGCTGGATATCAGTAAATTTTGTTTAAATGCACATTATTTAAATAGATCAGGATAAACAAAAAACTGTGTTACTTGGACCTACTTGTGACAATTATTCTTGTTTATGCCTAATTTTATTATTCTTTAAGTTATGCCCCCTGCCAGGTGATAATTGTGCATTTATGTGTCTGTTTATGCCTGCGTGTGTGTAGACAGATAACAGTTTCTTTCTGTATCTAATATGTTGTTGTTTTGGCTAGCCCCTCCTGTTAGGAAGTGGCAGAAGCACAGCCTAAGGCTACCCAGATATATTCTCTAATCACATTGAAGTTCTTTCATTTTGTCTTGTCCCCATGGTAGCAATCGGACATACAGCAGTTCTCTTGGAGAAACATTTTTTTTTCCCCCTTGCCGAGTAGAGTACTGCACACGTGACAAGCAACCGTGATCATTCTAAGGTGAGAGTATTTGGCATGATTTGTTTACCAAAAGCATTATTAAAGAGCTAATAAGTGAAACAGCTACTGGGTAACCAGAAAAGCATTGATGAGCAAAAAACAGTGTTTTGTCATAAACGTCTGGGCCCTACTCTCACTTACACTCAGGTCCCTTTATGCTGCTGCGGCAGTGTAAATGAGCCTTAAAATGGGAGTACATTAAAGTTAATTTAAAGCCCCTTCACATGGCTAGAGCAATATACAGTTGCCTTATGTGTGAGGGTCTGTCTTGACTTCAGAGAGAGCCTGGGCTCTTACCTGGGTATTCCTTCTAACCCCTCTCCTGTCTACACAGACAACCATCTTACCTGAAATGGGTGGTGCTTTCAACCCAGGCTACCTAGGGTTGTGGGTTAGAGCCCCGGTTCTGCTTTCATTTAGGCTGGTAACCCTCCCTCTTTCCAGTGAAGTTGCAGGTTGAATCGCTCGAGTGCTGATAGTCCTCCAGTGCCCTCCCACAATTCACTTGGAAAGAGTTCATAATGTTGCAACATATGACAGCACAAAGAACCTTGGGATAGGCCCTCAGAAGTCCTAGTGACACACACAGAGGGAGTGCAGTACCAATGAGTACACACTAACTTGACTACGGCTTTGCAGTGTAACTGCTTACATCTGAGCTAGGCTGGTGCTCAGAGCTAGGCTGGTGTTGATTACCCATGCTAATTATGCAGTAAATAAGATTCAGGCCCCTAGTTTTCAAGCAGGCAGCTGATTTATAAACTTGGTTACTCCTGGGGGAATTCTGCATCACTGTGCATGTGCAGAATTCATGTCCCCTGCAGATTTCTTTGCTTCCTGGCAGAAAAATGACTTTTGATGGGGAAGGAAAGGGAAGCCACAAAAACAGTGATGCACTCCTCCCCAGCAGCTCAGTCAGGTCGGTTCAAGCGCTTGAAGCAGCCAGTAGAGACATAAATCACTGCAGGGAGGGGCTGGGCAGGTGTGTGTGTGTGTGTGTGAGAGAGAGAGAGAGATTCATATTCTGTCCCTCTTGCTTGCTATTACAGCATATTTGGCTTGGAGGGGCAGGGCTTCGGGGTGTTTCTGAGGAGGTAGGTGTGGGGCAGGCTCTGTCCCCTCAGGCAGAGCAGAATGTAGCAGACTGCCTGCTTACTGCATTGTTCCCATTGTCTTTGTGAATTCCCCCAGGAGTATAAAACAGGTGTAAATAGGCTCCTTTCCAGTGCCAGAGTGGTGTAAAGACAGTATGGCCTTATAAATGCTTATGGTGCTTTTGTGATTAGAACTGGTCTAAATTTTTGGACTGAAAAAATTTCCTATCAAAATGTGCTCCATGAACTGTTTGTTACCTTTCTGGAGATGGCCAATAGCCAATATAAATTGTTAATTTGATTCCCCAGCCTTCACTTGCTCTTCAGTTGCCTGTGATGTAACACTGAGCATATGGCTGCATAAATTTGTTGAGTAATAACTAGAAATAAAGGTCAACCTAGCTACATTAGTGTTAGACAAAGTGGGTTTGGGGATTTCCTCCAGTGCTCTCCACTCCCATTCTCCATCTACTGTATTGTAGTTTAAATAAATTACCAAAGTAATTGAAACCAGTGTGATTATATTGCTTTATTTTGACAAATAAAATATGCAGAATTTTAAAATATTGTGCACAGAATTTTTAATTTTTTGGTGCAGAATTCCCCCAGCAGTAAAACCTGGTGAACAAGCTCTTTTGTCTATGTTGAATAATGTTTTGCTCTCTACTATATGTTGTATTTAGGAGTGATCACAAAGTGAATGGTTTGAACTGTTGTGTTATAGTAACACCAGCCTACTGTTGCTGCTAGTTTTGTTCCTGGTTAAAAAGTCTGTGAATTTGAACATTTTATAGGATAGAAAAAAATGTTCTGATGTTTCTGGTTGGCTGTTTCTGTTTTTGCATTTCTTCAGTGACAAAAAATGACTTCACTTTTTCAGATTTGAATACGGGGATATTTAGTTTACGGAAATGACTTAATAGTGATATAAATAAGTTAAATCTCAGCTATTGGCAAGAGCTCTGCAACCCCATTCACACTGAATCTGAAAAATACATTCAATAAATTAGTTAGTTACAGTATGTAACGTCTCTTTGTGACACACATGCTCTATTTGTTAATGTCACAAGATTCAGGATTTTTTCATACCTTTTGCTGGACTCTCAGTTAAAACCCCCACTTATTTACAAGTAGCATTTTCAAAAATAATGATTTTGGGAACTCAAGTTCCATTGAATGTCAGTGAGATTTGTGATTGTGAATCATTTAGCCACCCTTGAATAATCTCACCCTGCATCATCGAAGTAGGTATAACATTACTATCAGAACTGGGCTCAGTTTTAAAAGTTGGATAACTTTTTCTGAATATATTTACACTTTAAATTTTGTTTACCAGCTCTATAACTTTTTCTGAATATATTTACATTTTAAATTTTGTTTACCAGCTCTATAAAGGGATTGCAAAACAGCAGACATATTACATGAAATTTTTTTGATTTTTTTCAACTGTTCCATGAAGGGGTTCAGGAAATATTTTTTGTACTTCAATTAAGATTAGTACTGATGTATCAATGCTTTCTGCAATATTCATATGCTGCGATATTTGCTTCCCTTTTACATTACATGGACCGGAATTACCTTGAGAACTTTGCCACCTACGGAATGATTGCTGCCAAAAGAAGGGATCTCTTGTGCATCTCTAAACAGTTGCTTATTTGTTGATTTATATCATTTGGCTTTTCACAGCCATGTCCAGTTTGTATGCAAGTATCTTGACTAGATGTGACAGTTTATCTATGTATGTCCAGTGTAGAATAGTTGAAAATCAAGGTCGTAGATTACAAATAATAATGTAATATTCTTTAATTAAAAAAAAAAGGAAATCTAGCATAATGTATTACAATGAAAAAGTGACAGTGAAAGTTACTTTGCCTGTCCCAGCCAGTGCTGTACTGGCACTTCCAAGAACCAGCATCTGTTGAGGAATGAACAAGAAATTCTTGCTTCTGGCACTGATTGTTCAGTGATGTGATTGGTGGCATCAGTGCACAGGGCTGCTGAAACAAATTTCTGTTAAGAATGTGGGATACAGGGCTTAATTTGTGCCATGGCTTGCCAGGGCTGAGCCCTGGCATCTCTAGGCTTGGCAGTTCATAGCCCTGGCACCTCTGGGCTTGCTGCATCAGTTATGAAGGTAAAAAAATTGCATGAGCCCCAGCTCCTAATTGTTTGAGCCCCAGCACCTCTTTCATTACAAATTAAGCACTCATGGGATGGCAGAGCAGAATGGGAGAAAGGAACAGTTCACCTATTACTTCTGTCTTTTAAAATCCTTCCTTGCCTGCTGTAAAATCCGACTGGCCTCCTTGTGTAGTGGAGTGGCTTCAATAATAAATAAATAAATACATTTTTTAAAAGGTAGTGCCCCAGAGGATCTCTGTCTGAATTTAGCAGCTGGGGAGCCGCCATTCCACCATTATCATCATGTCAGTGCAATCACTGGGAATTGCTGCTGAGGATTTAGAGAGGCTTGGGGATAATTCAGCCAGCCAGGAAGAAGAAAAAAATCCCATAAACAGATTGTTAAAACTACTGGCAGAAGACAAACAATGCGAAAAAGGAACATTGTCTGTGGAAGAGAAAGTGCTTTAATCTCTGAATACATTAATATATTTTAGGTTTTAAGGCCAGAAGGGAACATTATGATTATCTAGTCTGACTTCATGCATAATGCCAGCCATAACGTTTCCCTCAGTAATTCCTGCATCAACCCTGTAGATTTTTATTTCCACCTGCAGGGCTTCCCTGGAATTTGAACCCAGAACTTGTACTTACCAACACAAGCAAGAATTACATCCCAAGGCTGTCAGCGGCTGACGAGGTAGTGTAAAGTTTCAGAAAGGTCAGTTGCTTAAATATATTTCACGAAGTTGTAAACTCATTGAAATATAACTGTTCTGCTACAGACATCTGTCCCCGAGAAAAGTCCAAACTTCTTCCAGTAGTTCCATTCCTTACACTGGTGAACAAAATGTTTACAGCAAGTAATATATACAGTCAACCTCCTGCCATACCCCTATCATTCCGTTAGTTGTATGATAAGTTGATAGTATAATGCTATCCATTTCAGCAAGAATGAAAGGCATAGTTCAAATTTGCTCTGCCTTGGTGCCATAATGTGGGATTAGTGAACAAATATTGGCAAATGTCTCAATCTCTTTCCCCAGAAAGGTGTACAGTATACATTGCTTTTTTGTACAACGACTCATCACTCTTATCAAACCATTTCATGCAATAACATTCTTGGAAGCATTCACAGTTATAGTGGTGCAGTGGGAGAGACTTGTACTCTGAAACAGTTGGCAGTGGCTGCATAGCAAGGTGCAAAATCTGGTTGTGGCATGGTCTGTTATAGAGTATGGGTATATATGGCAAAGGAATATATTAATAATGCGCAAGTTGTACAATGATCTTATGTACGTGTCTACCCCAGGGACAGAATAAGGCACAAAGCTGATTTCTTTCTTGGATATCAAGAATGAAATTCTGGCTCAATTGACGTCAATGGGAGCTGTGGCCTTGACATGGATGGAGCCAGGATTTCACTTCAAATATGTATATTATATACCTAAAACTTGATTTAAAAAAAAAAGACCCAAATCAGTCAGTTGAGGATGAGAGAGATTCATGAGAGATGTGAAAGGATGAGCATAAAAAGAAAATAGAGAAGAATATTTTACATCAGGGTGATAGTGGGTGCAAAGTGAATTCTGCTGTTTTGAAGGCATTTCACTTGGGCATGTGGACATTAATAGATTCCTCCCTCTTGCAGGACTTACTCGGGAATTAGTTAGATTAAAATAAAAGGTCTGTGTACTGTGGGCAGTATTTTTGTATTACAAGTATAGTGGTTAGAAGTGTTGGTAGAAGTACATTTTTCCATCAGTGCTGAAAATAACAGCATTTATGTGTTGACTTTATAGTGAACAATATGGCTAGGTTTTTTTAACCTTCAGAGCTTTTAGAAACTTGTTCAAGAATCATATTTTTCTCATTTCCCTGAAAATTTCCCCCCTTGAAAGCGGCTTAGCTTAAGGGGTAAAAACTGTAGTTAAATGTGACCGTATATTTCAGTGTTACATGAGTCCAAATGAGCCCTTAAATTTGACATTTCTCTGTGTGAAGTATGTTTGGAAATGAACTTTTGACATTGAGAAATCCAAAGTCCTGGTACTAATGGGTTAACAAATGACAGCTATCTGTATGAGCCCAAGGTGAGGAGAAATTAGGTGGGTGATTGTCATTGTTGTTTTCTGGTGCTTTTAAATCTAAAATGAGATGAACAGATTTTTCTGACCATTGCAAAATCTGGAGTCCTCGTGTGAGTTCTGTGTTTAATAACACTTGCTCTAGAAAACCTGTATATGTACCAAAGCTGGCTTGTATTGAAATGTAAACTAGGAAGCCAGCCTGGTTTGAAAGCTCAACAAACAAACAGATCTTGCTCTACTTAGGAGTGTGGTTTCATGTTGGCACTTCAGGGTTGCTTGAGGATTCCTGCAAATTCCTTACTTCATGTGAAATGGCTTGTTCCATCCAGCTTAAGACAAAGAGAGAGGCCAGAGTGGCAAAATATATGCATAGTATAGCTTGGTGCTGAATGAATAAAGCAATTGCATGAAATAGCTTACGTCTTTTACTATCTTCCTTGGTGCCTGTCTTCCAGAGTTATGGGGAGCGTTCAGATTATGTTCTTTCATATTGACAAAAAGATGCTGCAGAAAATTCTACTGATTACACAGGATGCCAGAGCTGTGGGGCTAATGATGATGTGTAGCCTCCAGTGAAGCAAAGCTTACAGAATTCCAGAACCCCTAGAGTGTATATCTATCACGGTTTTAATTTGAATTCTGCATACACAGTGATCAGTCTGTTCCCCCCTTTGCTCTCCATCCACAGTGTTTCATCAATCAATCAGTATGATCTTTCACACACTGGGTGAATAAAAAGCTGTGATAGAAGCACATAAATCGTGGTAAAGGACATTCAGTAGCCGAAAGGCTGCAAGGCAGTGGTTGCAGTGGTGGAAGGTGGCTGCAATGTTCCATTTAAAAATGGGTCAGCAGTGCCTAAAAAGTTTCCAGCACTGGTCCTTGGAAGAAATGTGACGTGGGGATGTGCAATTTGCATCACAGTGCATGTTGGATCTGAGAGTTCTTTCCCCAAAGCTCTAACCCCAAATCAGTCATATGGTTACTGAGCCTTGCACAGAAGTCTGGCTCTCATTGACTTTAATGAATGTTGCAAGGCTAAATTCACAGGCACTGCTCTGTGGGTAAGGGTAACTGTAGAACTTGTATATGCTGAGGCTGGAGATAATACATTCCCTGCTTCAGTACAGAAGTAGCTTTGCTATAAAAAAAAAATGTTCACATCAGCAAAATTTTCACTCTGCTAAATCCTTGATGAGTAATTTCTGCATCTGAGTCCTTGCAATAAGGCATGGAATTGTTCCTAAACAGCAAATAGAATAAAAAACACATTGATGGTGTTAATGCCTCCTCCTTAGCTCTCACCTCTGTTTGACCATTGCCAGCCTGTTAATTTTTTACTGTCTAAAAAACATTGGTCTAGTCTGTATGTTGGCTGTGATGTATGTGTGTACGCATCCGATGAAGAGAGCTGTAGCTCACGAAAGCTTATGCTCTAATAAATTTGTTAGTCTCTAAGGTGCCACAAGTACTCCTTTTCTTTTTACGGTTACAGACTAACACATCTGCTACTCTGAAATTTTGTTAGGCAACTCTAGTGCCAATTTTGGTACCAATTAAAACGAATTTGGGAAATGGGGCAGAAGCTTGGCCAACAGTTGTTTCCTGCATTCAAGCTTACTGTTTCTCTGTTGCCCTGTAGGGGAAGGGAGAGCATAAAATAAAATAAATGCAACCACTTGATGAGGCCTGTTTGAAGCTGGCTGTTCCTTTGCAATTTGGCGTGTATGAAAATTCCTGGAGCTCGATGAAAGCCGGTGGCTGAAGTGTGGTAGAAGGGGACAGACGTCAGCGGTCTGGGGACAACTGGATCAAATTACTCATGTCGTTTTCCTGGTGCAAGGCTTGGATGGCAGTTGCTCCCTTTGTTTTGTCTTCAAAGGATGATTTAGAATAAAATATCTATATGCCATGGCAACTTGTAATGTAATGAAAAGCTCAATACTTATACAGCTCAGCATGTATTAAATGAAGTCTGGAGAGATTTTCTAGATTGAAAAAAATAAGACCTATTGGTGACTTGGAGTGTTTCAGTAAATGCTGCTGTTAGATGTTTGGCTGCGTGTATGTGTTCTTTCAGCTTGCTGTCCCAGCTCTGCGTAGACAGCTGGTATGGCAGACCTTGAGCAAACTGCCCAATGACCACAAGATCTGTTAAGGTACAAAGGCACCTGGCCAGGTTTATTGTTGATGAGGCACAGTCCTATTATCCCACAGGCTCTACAGGACCACTAATACATGTATGCCTGTTACAATGGACCGGCACAGTGAATGGTGGGATTTTCTGTTCCCCACCCAAGGCCAGACAAAGACACTCCTTCTGAGATGCCTCTTTATACCCCAATACAAACAAGTTATGTACTGCCCCTCTGATGTAGGTAGGTGCCACTCTCTGATGAGGTTAGTTACTGCTCACTCGGATGTAGCTAACCACCACCCTTTACCTTATACCTGTTGGTTCAGTCAAAACATCATGCTGTGATCCTGACCTTATCTTTAAGATGGATCAGTGTGTTCCTGTTACCTTTTGCAGACTGTGTTGGTATCAAGGTGTTCTGGTACCACCCTTCTGGAACATGAGTGCATGCATGGCCTGTGCCTAGCACTTCTTAGGAATGTGAGTTTCTGCAATACCAGCTCTGTTCCTGCCAGGTTCTGTGAGAAGGCCCTGCCTAGCTCACAGCCTGACTTTGCTTTATATTAGCAAAGCTTTAAGCACTTCTTTAGCCCAGGCCTCTAATACAAGGGCTTATGTTTCAGGCCTTCCTACTACATATGCCATAGTCTCATTGTACTCAGACATGTTTTTCTCTATTTATAATGGATCTAAGCATTACTTTTTTTTCCTGAATAAAATCACCCTTGTCTGACAGTTCATTGTCACTGAGGCCATCTATAGAACTGTCGCTTCATACAGTAACTTTGGTTTTCCATATTATTGTGACTGTCAGCCATGTAGCTATAGTGCAGGTGCCTTTCAGTGCATTAGTGATTGATAGTGCCTAGGGTCATGTTTTCAAAGGCAGGCAAAGTGTACATGTAGGCAACCATCCATATTTGTTATACCTAAATACTTACATGTGCAAACTGGGTGACTGCACCCAAATATCTGGTAGCAGATGCATGAGATTGACCTCAGCTGAGAAGCATGACATTGTCAGAGCTCCTTTCCTCTGGATGGACACTTGTGACAATAGGAGTATTGGTGGTTTAAACATTTAACTGGAGATAACATGAAATGATACAGATAGCCGTATAATTACCACGGTTTCTCATGGTCGCCATGCAGTTTATGTAAAATATCATGCAGCATTTTTCAGTAAATATGGGACGTAGCTAATTTATTGCATTTTCACATCTCAGTCACTCCAAGGAAAAATGAGGTGGTGATGCAATCGTAATTCAAATAAATAACTGAGGGGACTGGTACAGCACCAAGTCTTTTCGTGAGAAATATCTTCTGATGACAGCGTTGATGGAAGTGCTACAGCCATCAAACACTTATCAGCTATGAAAAGTATACTATATATGGTTATTGCTGTATATAGGGAGCATTTCTATCCCTTCTGTTATTCTTCATTGCTTATTTTTGTCCCCCATTTCATACCGCCTCTTTAGCACTTGAACCTTAAAGTTCAATCTGTTGTGCTGTTACATATTTTTCAAAGGTGTTGGCACAAAAAAAAACTGATACTGAAGCACGGCAGTAGGAATTGCTATAAGAACAGCTATAATGGGACAGAGCAACGACACATCTAGCTCATTATCCTGTCTTCCAACTGAAGCATCTGGCACTGGCCCTTGTTGGATGACAGGATACTGGGCTAGATGGACCATTGGTCTGACCCAGTATGGTCATTCTTATGGATTCCTGGATCCTCTTAACAATTACTTGTATATCAGTGGCTTTCAACCTGTGGTTGATGAAGGTGACTGCAAAGATATAAGATACTTAGACTTTTGTAAGGTGTTTGACTTGTACTCCGTGACATTCTGGTTAAAAATCAAATTAAATCTGATTAAAAATAAAACTATATAATATCAGTACAGTTTAAATGGATTAAGAACTAGCTAACTGATAGACCTCAAAAAATAGTTAATAGGGAATTATCATCAAATGGGGATATTTTTAGGGGGTTCCACAGGGATCACTGCTAGACCTTGACACTATTCAACATGTTGAGCAATGGTCTGGAAGTAAACAGAAAACCATTGCTGATAATGACACAACGTATGGAAGAGAGGTAACTAATGGTGGGGACAGGTCACTGATGTAGAACAATCTGGACCATTCGGTAATCTGGGCCCATTCAAGCAAAAATACATTGACACAAATGCAAAGTTACATCTAGTAATAGAGAATGGAGGCCACACCTGCAGAATGGGAGACTGTACCTGGACAGCTGCAACTCTGAAAAGGATCTAGGGATCATAGAAGACAAGCAGCTCAACATGAGCTCCCAGTGCGATGCTGTACTAAAAAGGGCTAATGTGATTTTTGGATGTATAGGTGGGAGCAGTGATGAGTAGGGAGGTGATTTTATTTCTGTAAATAAAAGCCTGGGTGAGACTGATGCTGGATACTACTTACTGTTCTGGAGTCCACATTTTAAAAGGAATGTTGAAAAATTGGAGAGGGTGAGGAAAAGAGCTACAAAAATACTTAGAGGGCTAGAGAATATGCCTTACAATGAGAGACTTAAAGAGCTTAAACTGTTCGTAATCTTGCCTTAGACTTTAGTTCCTCCTGTGCCACTGACACATCAGGGAGTCCGGTCCCGCCACTGATTATGATCATTTGTGAGTTGTGGTAATTCTTCCCAGGTGATGCCAGCGCATTCAGCATCCTCTGTCACTGTCCTCTGCAAGTTCTTCCTTGTCCTTTCTTGCTTTCTCTTTCTTCCCTTGGGTGCCACTTATCAAAACAAAGATTGAGAGGTGACTTGATTTGTATGTAAATATCTTCTGGGGGAGAAAATGCTGGATATTAAAGGACTTTTTAATCTAGCAGAAAAAGGCAAAACACGAACCAATGACTGGAAGCCGAAGCCAGACAAATTCAAATTCGGATGTCACGGTGTCTGCAAATGGGTCAGAGCTGAAAGTGTCAATCTCAGGTCACAGAGAAAAGGAGTACTTGTGGCACCTTAGAGACTAACAAATTTATTTGAGCATAAGCTTTCGTGAGCTACAGCTCACTTCATCGGATGCATCTCAGGTCAGACTCAGAAAACAGGGCAGACACTCCAAACTGGTGGTATACTCTAGAATTAGATTTAACCAAACCAGCAACAAATGTGTGCACCTGGATCACTATACTAACTTACTGTGGAGCCACAACCAGTACCCATAGACACTCCTGCCTATATTAAACAAACTGGACATAATGATGAACAGTTATTAAAACCAAAAATCATCACACTGGTTACTCCCAGCCCCAAAGGCCAGTCAATTACTGTAAGTCAGGGTATTCTTCAAATCTCACCGAAGACAATGCTGAAGCCAATTTCTTTAGTAAATTAAACTAAAGATTTATTAGCTAAGAAGAGAAATGAGAGTTTTATTGAGAGGTTAAAGCAGGTAAGTACAGGTGAATTAAAGTTTGTATGTCCAATATGATAGCAGAGGTGTAGTAATTTGCTGGTTTCCAGTAGTTTCTCTGGGTTACCTAGAATGGCTCTAGGGATCTTGGGATACTCAGAACTCCAGCCTGTCAGAAGTCATCAGTCCAGGGATGAAAGATATTCCCTTTAAACCAGAATTTATAGATCTTGCTCACAGCAAACAAGCTGACGGGTGTCTCCACCCATGTGGGTTTTGATGAGTAGCAGCTGCTGATTGGGCTGTGAATGTCCATTTTGGAACACGGAATGACCCTTGCTTCAAAGTTAACATTCTACTTCGTGTGCATACACAAGTAATCCAGTTACAGTGATCTAAATAATGGAATTGCCAGCCATTCATTACAATAGGAATAGATAAGTGAAAAAATGACAGCTAACATTCATTAGTTTTCAGGAAGTTTACACATCAAGCAGATTCTCACTGTAATGCTAACAGAAACCTCTGTTCTAGGGTTAATTAAGCAAAGGGTATACATACATAATGCAAATTAACAGGTTACAGATTTGTGAAGACAATAGCACTAACATTTATTTGTACTACTCTAACAGACAAGTGAATTGGCTTGATCCCATTAGAGTGTCTCTTGGCACCGACAAAGTGGGTATTCACCCACAAAAGCTTATGCTCCTATACGTCTGTTAGTCTATAAGGTGCCACAGGACTCTTTGCCGCTTTTACAGATCCAGACTAACACGACTACCCCTCTGATTCTTGGCATTCTTTTGATTCCTGTCAGCACAAGTGAATGGGCCTATGTCTACTTGTCTACTTAACATCTCTTTGATGCCCAAACACAAGTGAACTGGTACGCTTAACACTTCTTTGAGGTTTGGACCTGAGCTAGCCAGCTGCCAGTGCCATATAGGAATTAGGCACAATTTTTTAATTAACCACTGGAACAAACTACGAAGGAAAGTGGTAGATTCTTCATCTCTGGATGTTTGCAAATTGTGATTGGATGCCTTTTTGAAAGATATGCTTAGCCAGATACAAGCTATTGGGCTCTGTACAGGAGGTAATTGGGTCAAAGTTAGTGAACTGTGTTACGTAGGATGTCAGACTACATGATCTAATGCAGAGGTTCTCAAACTGTGGTCCGTGGATAGTTCCCTGTAAGGTGCACGCCTGGGCAGCCACCCACCTAATGATTGGAGCCACGCCTCAAATAATTAGGTGCCTGGACCCTGGAAAAGACGCACATGTAAGGTGAGGCGGTGGCCTTGGAGGGAAGAGGGAGTAGGTGGGAGGGGGCAGTGGGGTGAGAAGAGGGGGAATTTGGGGTGTGCAGGGCTGCGGCGGCCAGAGAAATAGGTGACTTTCCCCAGCTCCAGAGCTGCGACTGCCGGGGAGAGATGGCCCTCCTTCCCAGCCTCAGCTCTGTGGCGGGGGAGAGAGACCCCCCTTCTTCCCAGCCCCAGCTAGGGGGCTGCCACAGCAGGGGAGAGGGGCACATCCATCGCATTAGAAAGGTAAGACTACTGATATTAAAATATGAGTTGTGTGCTTTTCTTTGTAGAACAAAATAATGTTTATTATTAAGGTTTTTTTTATATAGCACTTTTATCCAAAGCGTTTTACAATAGTTAGCTAATGGTACAAACAGCATTTGGAAAGATCATTTAAGTGGTCCACCAAGACCCTCAGCAATTTTCAAGTGGTCTGCGAGAAAAAAGGTTTGAGAACCACTGATCTAATGGTCTGTTCTGGTCTCTTCTGGCCTTAAAGTCTATGACTTGATGACTGTGTAACAGTGGTAGATGCTATACAACTGCGTTTGCAGTCTTTGCGTTTTTGGAATGACGGTTTGTTTAAGTTTACATATGCTGTGCTCTCAGTTTTAGGCACTATTAAGCACTTAACAGGATGAAGGGCTGGATTCATGTAAGATGTGCGGGGAAATGACTTCAAATTCTGTGGCTGGATCTTAATAAGAGCTGAATATTTTGACTTTTACTTTGATATGCATAAAAGCAAATGTTAAGAATAATCTAGCCTCGTGTGAGGGCGTTATAAAAATAAGATCATAGCTGCTGAGGTCAGGAAGGAAGTTTCAGTGCCACCATGTTCAACTTTTCACAGTAACTCATGTGCATTATACCTTTTCATCCACTTTTCTGTGAAGGTACTGGCCACTCCTGCAAGTAGGACATTTTGCTTTGTGGACCATTGATCTGATCCAGTACAACAATTCCTGGGTTGTTATGATTTTTGAGTTGTATTTAATGCTTTCTTGATTTTTTTCTTTTCCGAATATTAACTATTCGAGCCAGTGGCAATTTTTCATTTCTGACATTTATGAGAAACTAGAACAGCATGTAAATATCACAAAATTCTTATGTATGAAGTACTTTTGCGTGTGTGTGGTGGGGGGAGGAGATAAATACACTGGAAACCCTATTACTGGCATTCATGGATGTCCAAAGTTAATACTAAGCATACTTGCAAAGGCTATTTAATTTTGTAGCCTTGGACAATATTTGAGTGTTGTGATTTATTCTTGGTAGGCTGCATTTATCAAGCAAAATAGGGAGCCTGGTGTTCAGATTGTAATTAATATTTGTGCAGCCCCGAGCACAGTAGGGTGCTGAACCTGGTACCTGTCTCTGGGGTCTACTGCAATACAAATAATAAATGTCGGTGTTATTCTTGACGTATCCAATTTCTATAACGCAGGAATTATTGTTGCAATATGTTGTGATGAGACCAAAGGAAATACTGATTGGCACCCAGCTGAATTGGAAGCGTGCATTTGTCCCTTCCCTTTGGAAAATGAGGTCAGTCTGGTGACTGTATAATGTGGTGGTTTAGTGCTTCATATTTATTTTAGGAGAGTGGGATAAATCATTAGTTGACTACAGTTGTGTCTGAGTGTTGAATTGATGTTGATCATATGCATCATGTTTTGCGGGGAGGGATTTTTTGGTCTATTTGTGAAAATTCAATAAAATATTAATGTTCAAAATGGGCTGGGGAGCCAATGTTTAAAATAATAAATTATGATAATTAACATCTCCAGTAGCAAAAAGGAAAGAAACGGGAATGAGGGAGGGTAAATAGATTTTAATTCTGGTATGTTTAATTTCCACCTCAGACCTTTCTGCATTATGTAGGTAACTGTCTCTTTATGGTAAGTAATAAGAAATCTTATAAGTTAATTTCCAAGTAAATGTTGAGTATATTCCTTTAAATTCTAGTAGAGGGCTGTGAGGCAAAGCAAAGATCGGCTTGTGCATCTCTGGTTAAATCTATGAGCTGTCTGTTGTCCAAAAGATGCATGGTAAGTGAGTTACAGAAATACAAGGCGTTTCATTGGGAATAGGGAATTGTCACTTCAACAGTATCTTGGAACAGTATGGCAATGTGATTGAACTATGTTGCTCGTGTTGACTTATGTTCTGATGCTCATATGTCACTCTTACTAAACTTTGTAACTAGAAATAGTAACAAAAACAACAGCATGACACAAAATTTCTCCTAGTGTTACATACTGACAGCAATTTCTGCTGATGGAACTGCAGGAGGACTACAGCAGCTGAAGTCCAAGGTCTCAGAGTAGCTGAAAGAGCCTTCATATTCATTAAAACTATTTTAGAACAGCTTTTTATTTGTGAGTGAATAGAATATATCTCCACATAAAATTAAATTATAATTTGTGCTTTGATTAACATAGTAATGAAATACATTTTCCTTTTTCTTTACCTGTCTTGTACTGTGCAGAGTTATAAAAGACAAAACAATTGTCCCTCCCACTTTCTCTTTGGTTATCTTCACCTTAATTGCACCACATTGCATTTCTGTTTGTTCTGATTTGTTTCTGCAGTCCAGAAAGATGTAATCAGAATGTGCCCACTTTGATCTCTCTCTCATAAAATATAAAGTGCAAATTCTTCTGCTGCATTTGGGGCTGAGGAGGAGCCCTAAGCAGAAGGGGTGGTGTGCTTCTGCTGTGCAAGGGGATGGGCAAGCTTTCGTTGGATGTTCTGCAAAGTGCTTTGGGAATGGCACAGAGCTCAGCTTTCCAGGGGTGGAGGTGAGGGTGATGGTTCTGCTGATATGTGCATCATCTCATCTTGTCCCCCCTCACCCACCCCCCGCACAAACGGTGGCGCCCTGGACATTTGCAGGCCCTGAAAGTGGTAGTAGAGAGGTGGCTTTTAATCTGCTTGTAGAGATCAGCAATATTTGCCCCATGTCTACAGCAATTGGAGGTCAGCATCATGACTCAGGCTGTTAAGATAGTGAATTGTTTGTTTTTCCCCTGTAGGCTGTCTCAGTTACTTGAGACTGGAATTTATATTATTGTACAAAACATAGTGTCTTCTGAAGATAAATTCATTTGTTAGACTGCTAATGTGTTTGTTTCCTAAAGAACAGACATTGCCTCAACGTTAATTCACCTCATTCAAAGTCAAGAACCACCACAAAAAAGTGCACAAAAGAAAGATAGGTTTAGTACTGGGCTGACCCGACACTTTGCTCATAAATGAATAGGTTTCTAGAATTAGGTAAATTATTTTACCTTGTAAGAACAGTTGATCATTTCTGAATAACACCACTGATGTGCCGGAAGGGGGTATTCAGTGCTCCTGAAATGGGGACAAAAAAGTTTCTTTTCTTCACTAACTAAATTGCAGTCCCTAGGGGAAGGAAAGTAATCTTTAAGGTATTATTGGTTCTGAAGCAGGTGTTCAGTCCTTGGGGATGTGTGTTTTCCTGGGTCTAATGTTGAACAGACTTTTCCTAGCAATGGAGTTTTCGTTGTTGTTTTTTTTAAACACTTAAGAAGGTCTTCTTTTGTAAATTACAAAAATTGGTATAAAAGTTGCTTTTTAAGTCAAATGCGGTTTTTGAGCTCCAAGGGCTGACAGCTGTTCTAGTTTTGCTTGGGGACATTTTCACAATGTGGATTAATCAATGTTATGAACTGCGTCCATGGGGTTTTGGGAATGTAATTGGTTTCAGATGACACTTTGCTAGTCAATCTGTGAAACAGCCGAATGTTGACACAGCTGAACAATTCCAGCTGTTTCCACTCGCCCTTCTTCCCTCCCTGGACGCTACATCCTTTTTCCTCTCTCTCATCTCCCTTTTCTCATTGTGACTTTGCTAAACAAATTTATCTTCTTTTCTGGCATTTTTCTCTGCTTTGGTTTCCTCTCTCTGCCCAGCATGCCTTCAAAAATATATGATTCTGGGAATGTTTTCTGACATCCACCTTCATCATTTTAATCTTCGTTTTGTTTTACAGCAATTGACTAATTGTATTCCTTCCAACAAAGCAACCAGATCTCTGAGTGTTTGGAGGCAGGTATTTTTGTACTTCAAAAGTGGCTGAATAACCTTTTTCTATTTTTTTTTAAGTTGAAGGTGGATGATGAAAGAAATGGAAGGAAATGTATTGTACAGGGTATTTTATTGCCTTCATTCAAGGCTTTGCTATTACCTCTTTACCAACCAGTCTAATGTCCGATTCCCTACAGCAGAAACAGACATGATTCTGTCAGGTGTCATCTTTTTGCTTGAGAGTTGTGTGACTAGTAGAAAGAACAGACCACGTGTGCTGGGTTATTAGAGGTTGATATACTTTTGAGGGCGAGAGTCTTAAAAGCGCTTTAGTGGTTTTCAGTTTTAGGACTCCTTTATTTTTAACCCCACTTTCTTGTTCCATGACACACACAGGTGATATTAACCCCAGATGTGCAATCCCATCCCTTCTTCCAGTCCTGGGTTTTCCCAAGGAGAAAACTTTAGCTAAGATGTGACGTGAGTTAGAAAGTTGATGAAGCAGAGCAGTAAATGAAAGCTATGTCACATTGCAAGAACTGCCAGGGTGAAGGCACTTGCACCAACAGAGGCCATATCATGTGTGGGGCCAGAAAACTATGTGAGGGGAAGAAATCGAGGGGAGCAAGGTTTGTGAGGTAGGTTAGTACAAGCTTCTAGAAATGTTTAAACAAGGAATTCCAGCAGTTTTTTTAACTAGTTCCTGAAATGAATGGGGATGGGTAGATGTGGCTTTGCTGCTTCGTATATGCAACAAGGCTGGCACCAGCTTTCTTTGTATGCTGGAGTCTGGGATTTGGGTGGCAGGGTGAGGTGGGAGCTATAGCTATTCAAATATGCTCATGGTTTCATTAATTGCTGCAGTGATGGTGATTTCTTTCATTATTTCACTGAGGCAAAGTCAGAAACCTCTAGAGAAAGGACATGTGCTCTCTCTGTGTTTATATACCACCTCTAATATAAAACTTAAATTAAAAATTTCCAAAATCTATTTTCTTCTGACAGGATTTAGCTCAGCTACATTATTTGGAGGTGCTCTTTGCTACTTTAGTATAATACTGAAACTTGGTAAGCTGGGTATAGTACAGCATATCACAGTAAGTAATGTAATGACTGATCAATTAGCATCCCTACATGGACTCTGCACCATTACTCCAACCTTATGAAACTCTACCTGAGAATAGGATCCTTTAGCCAGGGACTAAGAACAGTCTTCTGTGGCAAATGAACAATATTTAAAACTTAATAGGAAAACAGTTTGTATGAGTGTCTTTGTGTATAAATATTAATTTATGGGAACATACAATATATTGTGCATCCCAGGAAGAAAACTTAAGTACCATTGGTCTACATAAATGGTATTTTTAGCAATTCAGAATTGTGTGTGATAAGAATAATGCCACATAAGTATTTTTTACAGTGTTTACAGAAATATGCAAATCTGTGGACCACAGACCAAGAAATGTACATAATTGTACATTGACATACGTCATTTCCATTTTCACCTCCATTCTTTAAGAACATTCTGTAAGAATGTCTGTCTATACAAAACACCAGTGCTGAGGAGGAAAGACTGTCTTTGGATTAGACACTGGGACTCAGGAGGTTTGGGTTCAATTCCTGGTCCAGCCATGGGCTTCTTGGGTGATTTTGAGCAAGTCACTTTGCCTCGTGTGCCTCAGTTCCCCCTCTGTGAAATGGGATGATAATGTTTACCTTCTGTTTCCTTCTCCTTTTTTGTCTGCCTGGACTATATCAATAGTTTCTACCCCAAGGATCTCAGTCTCTTACTAACAGTTTTTAAAAGTTTTCGCTGACTAAGCAGGAAGTGAAACGACCATTACTATTGTATGGAAAATGCATGACAGGGTGGTTTGAGGACATCACGCTTGAGCTAATCTGCAACAAGCTACAGCAAAAGTCCTGTAAATTTATCCTTTTTTTAATATTTAGAATGAGATTTTTCAAAGCTAGGTATAGACAAGTGTTGAAGGCATAAATGCACATCTAGTATTTGTGCACATAACTATACTGGCAACTCAGCGTGTGGACTTAATTATAGACTTTACACAAACTATATTCCAAAATATTTTGACAAATCTTATACATACACTTTCTCTTCCTATCCCTCAGCCATACCAGGATTCAGTTCAGTATCCTCATTGTGTTTCCCCAAAAGCCGAAAGTTGGGCAGGAAGAAGAGTTGAAGATTAATCCTTGTGATGGGGTTGGGACTCACTACCGCAGCGCCTCCAGCTGTTCACTCTGGGAATTAACTCAGTTCATGCGGAGCGCCTTCTGCCAGTGGTGTCCCATCCGTCTCTTGCCCTAGATTGGCATCTCGACCTGTGTTGCTCCCGGTGTCCTCTTCAGGACACTGCCCTCTGGCAGTGTCCACTGCTCCAGTCTCACCCACTTCCCAGGGTTTGGTGTTATTAGCAGTCCTTCTCTTCACCCCAGCCACAATGGCCAACTACACCCCAAAGTTTAACCCCTTTTGGCAGGGGTCTGGTGCAGGGGATGGCCACTCCTAATGGCCAGGTGGAAGTGCAAGGGGGGGTGGGGAAGAGACCCAGGCCCACCCTCTACTCTGGGTCCTGACCCAGGGACCCTTTGGCTGCAGCCTTCCTGCCCTCCTTCTCTCCCTTTGTCTGTCTCTCTCCCTGGGCCATTTTCCCTTTGGCCCCTTTGCACTGGCTAGGCCCTTTTTCTCGGGCCCACAGACCAGCAGGTACCAGGCGGGAGTTCCCTTCTCCCCTGCCCCCCTCACACAGGAGACAGACCTTCACCCTCTGAAGGCCTGGGAGAGACTGCTTGCTCCCTTCCTGGGCAGCCTTTATATTGGGCCTAGCCTAGCCCTGATTGGCTCTCTAACAGGCCCTCCCTGATTGGCTGCTACCCTTGGCAGCTGCTCTGGCCTGTTGTAGCCCAATCTGGCATGGGAGTGGGGCACCACACCACCACAATCCTATACTAAACCAGAAGGAAAGTTCGTAGCACTTCTTATGAGTAAACAAAAGTAAATGTAACAAGAACATACATTATGCTCTTCACTCTATATACTTTTTTCATCCTCATTTAGATGATCCATAAATGGTTCCTGTAGGTTCTGAATATATCCCCCCTCTGTTCTGCCTTATGTATACCACTCTTTCATACCAAGTCATCCATAGAATTGGAGTTCTGGTGGTGCAGAAATAGAGTGCAGGCAAACATTTAGTGGCAGGAGGTTCCATTCTACTCTATTATGTGGCCAAATGAATATCTTCTCACTTTGCTAAGTAGTTTGTAATCTTTGTTTATAGTATTTAAACAAATGTCCTACTGTTTTTCTTTCTTAGCCCAATGAATTTCATTACTAGTTGTTTTCGTGGTTAACCACACACACACACAAAAGCGGGAACAGAAAAGCAGGAACAGAAAAGCAGAATCTTAGTGTTGTGTACTGTACAATGTTGTCAAGTGTCTAGCTTGACCATATTGATGTCACTAGTTAAATACAGCTGAAAGCTAAGTTTATCATACACTTGATATCATATTGCATTCTCTGGCATGCTGAGTGAAAAGTAATCTCAGCAAAAGTACCTGCTGAAAGTGCTCAGTCCTTTGAATAGATGAAGATATGCTCTCATTCACTTCACACAGCAGAGCTCTGGTTTTTTTTCAGTGAATCAGAGGCATAGAGTTTAAGGCAGGAAGGGACCACCAGATGGTCCAGGCTGACCTCCTGCATATCACAGGCCACCAACACCACCAAGATCTGCACATTAATGCCAACAACTGAAATTACACCAAAATATTACAGCCCAAAGGAGTCTAGACTATTCTGTGTGTTGTGGCCAGAAAATAGGAGGGACCGAGGTGCACTGCAATGGCAGGGAATTGATATAAATATACCTCAATAATCCTGTCTAGCCATCTGCACCCACACACTGCAGGGGAAGTGGAAAGCCCCCCAAGGTCACTGCCAATCTGACCTGGGGGAAAATTCCTTCCTTACCCCACATATAGCCATCAGTTAGACTTGGAGCATGTGACCCACTGTGAATTACTATTACCTGGCAAATTAGTAATTAAGTCAATGAACAGTCATTCAAAGGCAAGGATAATGCATCATCACATACTTAATTTATTTTAACATATGTAGTTTAAATTATTTATGATACTGCAGAATGCTACGCATGATTTTCTGCAGCTGTAACCTGAAGCATCCCCACAACTCTCTGCCGCTGAAACTTTGAGAACTCTGATACATCAAACAAATAAAACCAAAACCAGCTCTCAAGACATTTGCCAACCACAAACATGATGCCTTTGTTTGTATGTTGTATTCCTGACCTCTTGGTCAGTCTTCCCTGTTTAGACACTAGTCTCACAGTCAGATCGGTGGGGTAGGAGAGGACCCTCATGCTCTGGTGGAGCCTCATAGGAGAGAGGGGGGCTGCTTGCAGGCTCAGTAGGCCAAATTTTCAATAGAGGCTAATGGTTTGGGTTGTCCAACATGACACATCCTCAAAGGGTTCAGAGGGCAGGTCCTCAGAGCTTTCTGACAATCAGGCTCCATTCAAAGTGTCTCAAGTTCAACAGTCAAAAGTGTAGAAACCAAAATCATTAATGAAAATGAAAGCCAGAGATCTTTCTGTGCACATCACCTGCTGGACCAGGACCTTGGAGTGTATACTTTTTGGGCTGCAACTGATCTTACTATGTATTTTTAGATCTAATATAATGGCACCTTGATTCTGAGTAAGTGTCTTTGGGCGCTGTCACAGTGTTAATGATGATAGGATGAGATGGGCAGAGACAAAGCGGAGTTATTTAAATCCAAGCGATTTAAATCACTGGTTTTAATCATGATTTAAATCAGAAAGAAGGAAAGCTTGATTTCAACCATGAATTTAAATAGTGTTTTACATTTGTACTTTGGTTACATTCCTAAAAAAAAGTTGATTTTCATTGATTGGTAACCATTAAAACGTGTTGATTTGCAGGTTACATTTTTATTACGTTTCAAAAGGGTGCATGGTGCATTTCTCATTTTACTAGTTAAATGTTAGTTAATTTTTTACTTGTGACTTGTGTCAGGCTCTATTAGGATGAAAATTCAATTAAAATGTACAAACTAGCATTTTAATTTTGTTAAATAAAACTAACTTAAAAGTTCTGGATGAAAAAGTTTATCAAAATATGTTTTGCATTTAAAACTAACTGATTTAGTAAACAAGGGACATTATCTGTAGTTAGTGAATTGTTTTGTTTCTGGTCATGAAGATTTTAGAACCAGTCGATCTTATCCTCACATATCTAGTTTTTATTCATAGAGTGGAAGAGTAGAACACTCTTTCCTGCTTTTTCAACTCACAATTGGCTTCTTAACTTTGAGCGAGCTTGTCATTTAACTGAACTATTTGGATGAACTGAAATGAAGAAAATAGTCTCTTTGCACCTTCAGAAGAAGCTACTGCTGTGAAAAGCTAGTTTAGCACTTCGACAACTCTGGTTCCACATGCTTTAATCAGTGACTTCTCCCAGTTCAGTGGTTTGACTATATTTAGAACTTGGCAGCAAATATGTACTGCTTAATATTATTTTTTGTATCGAATTTAAATTGATAGATTATAGTAAGTTTAGGCCATAATATAGGTTGCGAGTTTCAAATTTAATTTTAAATATGTTTTTCTTTAAAAACTGTATTTAGTTTTAATTGATTTTATTCTATTTTTATCCCTCATAGGCTGAGAGCACGTATGATGGCTGTATACAGATTAGTGAAAATTCTTGGTATTTTAAACATAAGAGCGTATCTGGAATGGTATTTGGAGATAGCACATTGTCTAATCACACATTTGCACACCATTTACCCATGTTCATAAGATGTTACTCTTACTTTCTGTCTCTCCATGAGTTTTGCCTGAGTGAAGACTGTTGGAGTGTCATACTTTTATGGTAAATCTATACTATAGATTTATTTTTATTTAGGAGTCATTTTTAATCACAATATATTAGTATTTCAAAATAATCCAGACGGAACCTTTTGCATATTAAGGAAGATGTTGTGTGCCGTCATGTCTCACTTCAATCATTTATATCACTTCTTGTAAAGCAGTATGTCCCTATAGTTTCCAATGGAGTTGTTACAGCTAACACACAATACCTGTATCTTTGTAGATGACATGGATTTGCATACAATTTGCATGTAGATACATAAATTCATGTACCATTTTTGCATCACATCTGCATCTGTTTAGTTGTGAGGGAGAATGTTCCTGTACTGACTTGTGTGTTATGAAAATTATACCATGTTATGTGTTCAAGCGTCTTACCCATTGCATAAATAAAGAGGTTTAGCCATCTCGGGTTACCTAATACAGCTTAGCCTGGGGCTGTACAGTTTGTAAAGTGATCTAAAAACAGTAATGGTAAAAAAAAGCAAAAAACAAGAAAACCCAACACGCATTAGAAGGAAGCAATCCTAATTCTTTTGTGCAGAAGCATTTCATTATTCGCCCCACGTATTAAAGAACGTAGTGAATGCAGCAGCTTGATATTAGTTGACCTGTTTAAAGATTAGTGCATTTTTTAAAGTTCTAATAAAAAACTGCAGACATGACATAGAATACTTCTACCTCTTACAGATCACAAATGACATAGCCTGTGGCAGTGAAACTTTGGTATAATCTCCTCTGCCAATGTGTCCCAACAAGGAACCTTCTTGAGGTACATGGTCTACCCGTTTTCTAACAGTGTCTTGTGAACAGTATTTTAAATGGTGAAATTAGAGAGGAGTTTCTCACTTGTGTGTATGGTCCAAGGGATGAACTTTGCCTCGGAACCTTCAAACACCAGTAGATCGTGTATTTGTAGCACTGCAGGTTGGCACGTTGGTCAGAGTCTCTCCAAGTCTATAGTGTGACAAGTGGATTTAAAAGTATTGTGTGAAAGAGTTGTAGGTATCTGTTCATTTCCAATGTTTAGACTAAATATTGTGGCACCTTTTAATATGTAAGAAAAGGCTTTTTCATGTCTTCCTCCCCCACACCCCGCATCAGTGTTTTTTTTTAAAAAAAAAAAAAAACAGAAAAAAAATACCAGAAACCGTTATTAGGAATCTCAAGAATTTCTGATCCATAACATCAGGAAAATAGTTAGCTCCTCTTGTGTGCACCATGAATTATTAGAGAAACAAGGTGGGTGAGGTAATATCTTTTAAGTTGGTCCAATAAAAGGTATTACCTCACCTGCCTTGTCTCCCCAGTATTTGGGACCAACACAGCTACAACTAAACTGCACACCATGAAATATTGGTGTTTTAGAGAAGAAAGGGTTCCTAATGATGCTGCTGTTGCTTATTCAGGTCACACTGCAGGTATTTTTAGCAGACTGTTATTCTGTGAGTTGGTAATGCTCTCACTACTAGCCCACAAGGTCCTCTGCTCCCATTTCCCAGCATTACTTGGGCTCTGCGCTGACCTGGTGCCATTCTGTGCTATCGGGCTCTGCCTTGTTAGTGCAGCCTTCGGGTGAGACATGGAACTGAATTCCCCTGGTGTTCTGGCGCAGTGTTTGCCAAAGGAAGACAGTGGGTGTTGGAGCTTCCCAATGAGTGGGAGCAGGCGGTGACCCAAATGAGCAGTCTCTCATCACTTTGGTGTTGCTCTTGGTCAGCGCTGGAGGGTCAGAAATGGGGCACTGAACAGCTAGTTGCTCTGGCTACTTTACAAGAGGCATGGGCAGCCATATGTTGTGAGGCAGATATTTTCCCACAGGTGATGCAGGTGCCCATGGGAGCAGAGACTGACAACATAGTCACTTCCTCTACTGCATCCTGAGTAGCAGACTCCTCCTTTGGCTTTATAAGATTTTCTACCGCTGCAAGCCTCTCTTCCCCTATAGTCCAAGGGGATGTGGCATGCTCACCTAAGTGAAGCCAGGCAAGGGTGAAGTGACTTGAAATCAAAACCAGCAATAAGAACTCAAGCCTTGAAATAGCCAGAGGAAGGGCCTAATCTTGCAAAGTTCCAAATACCCCCAGCAACCTTGGAAGTGGGGTTGCCAGGTATTTGGTTTTCAACCTCAACACCCAGTCAAAAATGGACCCTGGCCACTCTGGTCAGCACTGCTGATGAGGCCGTTAAAAGTTTGGTTGGTGGCGCAGCAGGACTGAGGCAGGCTCCATGCCTCTGTGCGGCTCCCGGAAATGGCCGGCATGTCCAACTCCATGTTGTGGCCAATGGATGCTGCGGGGGCAGCGCCTGCAGGCATGGGCAGTGTGCAGAGCCCCCTAAGAGCCAGATATGCTGGCCGCTTCCAGAAGCCACCTGAGGTAAGCACCACCCGGCAGGAATCTGCCCGCCAAACCCCTGCCCCAGGTTGGAACCCCCTCCCGCACCCTAACTCCCTCCCAGAGCCTGCATCCTCACCCTCTCCAGCACTCCAACCCCCTGCCCCAGCCCTGAGCCCCCTCCCACACTCCAAACTCCTCATCCCCAGTCTCACCCCAGAGCCCCCAACTCCTTTGGCGCCCCAACCCCCATCCCAATGAAAGTGAGTGAGGGTGGGGGAAGAGTGAACAACGGAGGGAGGGGGGCTGGAGTGAGAAGGGGTGGGGCCTCAGAGAAGGGGTGGGGCAGGGAGCGGGGCACAGGTGTTTGGTTTTGTGCAATTAGACAGTTGGCAACCCTATTGGAAGGCCCCAGTCTTGCTTATGGTGGAGTCCAAGGCAAAAGGCATACTCCCTTTCTTGGCACAGGGCTAGGGCTAAAGTGAAAGGATCTTGAAGGCACTATGCCCTATCAAGGGGTTCTCACGGTCTTGCAGAATCAAGCCTGAAGTTTTGTAGGTGGAAAATTTTCTAGTTTACCATTCTTTTGTGATTGTTCTCAGCGACACTTGGGAGCTGATCATATTCCATGTTTCTTGGCTGTTACCTTTGCTGAGCAATAGCAGAATGCAGCAGTATCCCATTTGGAAAAGAAACTGAAGATGTCACATGTTTTTTTTGTGTCATTTTTTTATTTACAAAATGTACACAAGACTTGTTCCCTTGAACCAGGGTGGTAATAAATTGTACACAATTTCAAGGTCAGGCACCACTGCTCTGTCTGCAGAAGCAGGTGTCTTGTTCCCCCTGCATCGCCTCTCTAGGGCTTCACATAAATCTGACTGCTTAACGAACTCTGACATTTTCCTCCCTCAGGCCTTTCACATTTCACCTGGAAAACTCCTAGTCCAAGGCTGCTCACAGAGGCCACATGACCTGGAAGGGTGAACCTACCCTCCTTTTGTGCAGCTGCTTTTCCATGCAAAGGAAGTTCAGCAAGGACTACTGGCAAAGACTCTAAGCCACCACACAACACCCTTTAATGACTCTGTGTACGGTTACTGCATGGCATATTTAGCTATTTCTGTTGAGATTTTGAGTTTCACCCTCAGTGCTTATACATCAATGGCCTGAATGTGCAAGCCATTAGCACTTGCTTTTTTCCAGAAGGGGATGGTGTGGATTGGATCACAGAAACCCCTTTGGGACTGCCTCCTGATGTGGCTAGACTACCTCTGAGCCTGTTTTCCCTGCCAGCTTTGGACTTCAGTCCCTTGCCTAGTTTGAGCCAGACACGCTTGCCTGATGCAAACACAGATCCAAGTCTGAACCACGTCCCCCTGCAGGGTTAAGCTGCAGGCTTAACTGAAAACAGCTTAAGAAGTGCTCCTGTCTCCAGCACTCTGATATCCAACTCCCAATGGGGTCCAAACCTCAAATAAATCCATTTTACCCTGTATAAAGCATATACAGGGTAAACTCAAATTGTTCGCCCTCTATAACACTGATAGAGAGAGATGCACAGCTGTTTGCCCCCTCCCCAGGTATTAATACATACTCTGGATTAATTAATAAGTAAAAAGTGATTATTAAATACAAAAAGTAGGATTTAAGTGTTTCTAAAGTAATAGCAGACAGAACAAAGTGAATTACCAAGCAAAATAAAATAAAACACACAAGTCCAAGCCTAATACAGTAAGAAAACTGAATACAGATAAAATCTCACCCTCAGAGATGTTTTAATAAGCTTCTTTCACAGACTGGGCATCTTCCTATTCCAGGCACAATCCTTTCCCCTGATACAGTCCTTGTTCCAGCTCAGGTGGTAGCTAGGGGATTTCTCATGCCTGCAGCCCCCTTTGTTCTGTTCCACCCCCTTATATATCTTTTGCACAAGGCAGGAATCCTTTGTCCCTCTGAGTTCCCACCCCTCCTTCTAAACGG
Source organism: Natator depressus (assembly GCF_965152275.1). Classification (NCBI taxonomy): domain Eukaryota; kingdom Metazoa; phylum Chordata; order Testudines; family Cheloniidae; genus Natator; species Natator depressus. The sequence continues at coordinate 52,387,448 of NC_134243.1, forward strand.
AAAAGCACCAGGTTAAAGATGGATTCCAGTTCAGTTGACATGATCACATGTCACTGAAGGCTTTCGTTACCCACTTTCCAGCACACACATATACAGGAAGACTTACAAGTAAACAGAGCCATGTACAGCCAATTGCCCTAGTTGATGGGAGCCATCAAGGTTCCAAACCACCTTTAATGGCCCACACTTTGCATAATTACAATGGACCTCAAGAGTTATATTTCATATTTCTAGTTTCAGATACTAGAGTGATACATTTATACCAATCGGATGACCACACTCAGTAGATTATAAGCTTTGTAATGATACCTTACAAGAGACCTTTTGCTTGAAGCATATTCCAGTTACATTATATTCACACTCATTAGCACATTTTCATAAAATCATATCGCGTGCAACATCATAGATGGTTCTCCTGCTGATATGGAAACTAAGGGCTTGTCTACACTACTGAGTTAGGTACAGACTAACTACACTGCTCAGGGCTGTGACAAATATGGACAGTCCTGGAAGAATGCTTTCTGTTGCTGTAGTACAGGGGTAGGCAACCTATGGCACACGTGCCAAAGGCAGCATGCGAGCTGATTTTCAGTGGCACTCACACTGCCCCGGTCCTGGCCACCGGTCCAGAGGGCTCTGCATTTTAATTTAATTTTAAATGAAGCTTAAACATTTTAAAAAAAATTTTTTTTTTTTTTTTTTTTTTTTACTTACAACAATAGTTTAGTTATAGACTTAGAGAAAGGGATCTTCTAAAAACGTTAAAATGTATTACTGGCACGCGAAACCTTAAATTAGAGTGAATAAATGAAGACTCGGCACACCACTTCTGAAAGGTTGCCGACCCCTGCTGTAGTAAGTGTCTATACTACAGGACTACAATCGCGCAGCTGCAGTGCCACAGATCTGCCACTGGAGCGTTTCTAGTGTAGACGTACCCAAAGGCTTGATTTACACTTAAAAGTTAGGTTGACATAGCTGTGTTGGTCGGTGGTGTGAAAAATCCACACCCCTGACCGACAAAGCTATGCTGAGCCAATCCCCAATGTAGAACACAACTGTACTGATAGAAGAATGCTTTGGTCAACGTAGCTAGTGTCATTTTGTTGGTATAGGCGACGTGCATTATGGGGTTATGCCGGCATAGCTACAGAGACAAGTTATGCTGGTATAGTCTCCGTAGTGTAGCGTGGCAGAGCTCTGACCACATCCCTGCGGGTCCCATACTTCCAGGCAGTTTATGCTAGCTTTAGAGGCTCACTGCAACCCACCACATAGCCCTTCTCTCTCTAGGGCCAGGGATACAGTCTCCTGAGCCCTTTTCATCATAAACCAGCAATGGAGGTTGGTGAGAGAATTCCCACAGTCTCAGTTACTCCTACAGCCTCATGCCAAAACAGTTTAGCCTCCTGTCCTGACAGGGGCCTGTTTTCCCCTCCCAGGAGGTGTTTCTTTAGTGATGGGTTGGGGGGAACCCGGGCCTGCCCCCTACTCAGGGTTCTGGCCCAGGGACCCTAATGGCAGCCAACCTTTCACTGCCAGAGTCGCTATATTTCCCTAGGCCACTTCCCTACAGCTCTCCTGCTTCTCCCTTATCTTAGGGGCTCCCTTACCAATGACTGGCGAGTGTCTTCATTAACCAGCCCTTCAGCCATACTTCCTCTCCTTTGGCTCCCTTGCTCCTTTCTAGGTGACTGGAGTGAGCCCTTTTATATTATCAGAGGGGCCGTAATTAGAGTCAGGTGGTCACATTAGCTTAATGGCCTCACCTGACTCTTTGCAGGTTAATTGGAGTCAGGTGTTCTCATTAGCCTGGAGTAGCCCCTGCTCTGGTCAGTTAGGGAACAGAAAACTGTTAATTCCGTGGCCAGTATATCTGTTACTCTGCTGTACCCGACCGGCCCGGGTCTATCACTGTAGCTGTGGCCTAAGATTTTAACATGATAAGATAGAGAATATTTATCTTTTTTGTGTCTGTGTGTTAACAATCTCACCATTGAGTTTAGCATTTTTCTTCCTCCCCTTGTTTTATAATCCTGAAAAACAAAAATTGGGAGGAGATGTTCTGTTTGATGCAGAGGTTTTTAATGTACAAACAACCATGTTTTTCCTATGTAGAGTGGTTTAAATCTTTTCTTTTAGTGGATGAAACCATACCCCATAACGACTCTGCTGACACAAACTGTGATATAGCTGTGGCTCAGTCGATCTTTCTTGTTCCATTGAAGTTGGTGCTTTTTGATCCAGATAAATGAAGTCAAGGTAGGGGAATCGCTGTTGGTGGGAGGAAGTGGGGTAAGAATTAGCTACTTCATCTAAGCCCTTGCATCTCTAGCTAGCTTCTGAGCCCTCCTCTTGCTTCCTCTGTGTCTATTGTTAGTGGCTGCAAAAGAAACTTGAGAAATATAAAAATTTTCCCCATAATGTGAGATCTCATGGATCTTTTTTGAAGCCAAGTTCGAATACATTTGAGTGGATTCAGAAGAGAGACCAGTTAAAATTTTTCCTTTTTCAAGTGGTTCACTTAATTTCTCATGCTCTGGATTTGAGAAGGTGAGACAGTCCCCCTGTGGAGATTCCTGGCAGGCTATTTAAGATTTTGTTTCATGAAGGAAGTTCAGATGTGGTGGAAACTGGATTATTCTGTGTGAAGGAAGCTGTGCATAACTTGAAGGTAGCAGCAAATGTAATGTATCCCCTCCCCTAGCATGTTTTTTTTTTAAATGTATTTAGTAGCAGATCATAAATATTACTAGTCTGTATATGTTAAGCACCAGTGTCTCTTGAGGACAGCTAGATTGTTATATGGGCCAGGGGAAAAAAAGCAGTAGTAAAACCTGAGTGTCACAGCTGGGCCCCATTCCCCTCTGGAAGGACACCAATTTGTTGTGAGCAGACTGAACCGCTGATCCCACCTGCTCCTAAGCTAACCAGGTCTGGGCAGAGCCAGGTCACTGTTCTTAACAATCTGGGTCTCCAAGGCATGCTCCCAGGTCCTGACCCCATGTCTGCCCCCTTTTCTGGGAATGTGGGGCTCTGCAGTCTGGCCACTGGAAAACCCAGAACACATTCCTCAGCCCTCCTGAGCCCTCAGTTACTTACATACATTTCCTGAGAGTCCCACATTTCTGTGGGCACTCAGAGCTTCTCAATTAACCCCTCCAGGGACAATGTGGCAGGCTGGCAAGCAAAGAATTAGAGGCTTAGCAAAGAAATTTCTTACCCACAGACATTTTACTCTTAAACAGCTATGCAGAGTTTGGAAAACAATGAACAGTCCTGAATGCACGCTTGTGAGTGTAATCTCACCGCTCCTGTGAGTCTTGAGTTTGATCAGTGTCCATAGGTAGCCCTTCATTCCTTTCCTCCGTGGCCTAGTCTTCTGGCATGATGGTGGTAGTTTGTCCCCTTTACACAGAAAACTCCCTTCCTTCATGGGCGGTGGGTATCATAGGCTTGGGGAGGCTATGGCCCTGCCCACACTCCACCCCGGCCCCACCCCGCTTCCTGCTTGGCGAGGCTGCACTAGTCTCTGTGGCCCCAGCTCAGGCCACGCCTGCGCCACCCACCTTTCTGATACTCTGGGGCTGGGGCTGTGCCATCTGCCCTCCTGATGCTCTGGAGCTGGGGGGATTGAAGGCTGTGGGGGTGCTCTGGGGCTGGGGCCCTCTGGCCTCCGGTGGGGGGCACAGAAGGGGCAGGGCCTTGGGAGGAAGGGGCAGGGCTGGGGGCTAGCCTCCCACAGGTAGTTGTTCACGCGCCACCCATGCCTTCCTTATTTATTATCTCTTACCACTTTGGTCAGGTAGCCAGCAGGAAAAATTGCAGATCTCCAGCCATGTGCTCTAGCTGGGGAAATCCAGTTCCTGTAGAGAATTCATTGCTCAGGGGAGGGGCGGGTTTGTAGCTTGATTGTTGAGAGACAATCAGAGTTGATGACCCTAGGCTGATCTCTCTCATTTTCTCAGACATACCGGTAGGTATCATACTAAGTGTCATGCTGCTACTGCAAACTGGGTTTACTAACTTTCTGTGGAGATTTCAGTACAGCGTGAGGGTAGTAATTATTTCAGAAGATGACATTGAGAGTATTGAAGAGACGGGTATATTGATATATTTATGGTGATCCCTTTAATTAAACCTGTCTGAACCATTTTGCTTGACCTTCTGCAGTGATCTTGTGCACATGTAGTTGAAATTGTTTTGTTAGTCTTTTTGTTTTTTCTTGTGTTTGGCCACATTCTGTTGTTTGTTACATGGCAGTGTTTTGCCACAGTATTATTTAATGACAACATTGTCCTTGTGAAATTACCAAGTGTGATAACATTGAATCATCACATATGAAAAATATAGCTTTTTAAATGCCTTTATAAAATTGCATGTAGACAGTCTCTAGTTTGATTTGATGTTTCTTATTTGGTAAAACTCAGAACAATTGGTTAGCTTGAAAACTCCATCTGTCTGGAAATCTGTCTTAGGTCCGTTCCAGTCCTCCAAAGTAGGGCATCCTTTGAAAAAGGTCAGGTACTTAAAGAAATAAAAATCAGGAAGAAAGACTGAATAACAGGAAAGCAAAGGGATGGGGGGTGGGTAGGAACAGAAAACTCATTTTACAACTGTTTAGCATTAAATGTGGTATCAAGGGGAAACTATTAATTAGCAATTGACAATCCAGTGCAAGAAAGAGACCACTGACTTAAAAAAAATTATACATAGATGAATATTACCTAACTGTGCTTGGAAATTTTTACTGCAAGTGAGATAGTAGTAAATGTCCTGTGTCTGATTTGCACAGTGCGAGCATCATAACTGCAACCATGCAAAATGTTTACAACCAAAGTAGAGATGAGAACATCAGATCAGAACATCAGAATGGATCTGCCCTGAACTTTGTGGAAGCTGGATTTATATCCAGACTCGTATCTTTATTTGAAGCTTTCTTGCATTAATGCACCTTCCATCTTCACCAGAGACAATTAAGGAAACAAAATAAAGGTGCAAATATGGTCAGTGTCTGAGAATGGATCGAGAATACTCCAAATTGTTAGGCTACCAGAGAGAGACTTTTGAATCACATTATTGCACTGCAGTCACCGTCCTTCAAAGAGGAGGAACCTTTATTTTTTACTTTTATTTTTTTGTTTATTGCATAACTCTAAATAAAGATATGTCTAAGGCATTGAAGCTGAGGAGAGAGACTAAATGGTACCAGTTAAATTTTAATGGCTTATGGCCTGACAGTGAGAAATAATATTCTTTGCCTTTTATCCTGAATTTCCCTTTTGACTTGTGTATCAAACCTCCCCCCCCCCCCAGCAGTAACAAAGTGTAAAAAATTGAATTAAATTCTAGTTAGAATGACTTTGCTTTAAACAGTGAAATATCTCAGATCTCATTCTTTTTCTTTTTTTCTCTCTCTCTGTCTAGTCTACAGAGACTTGGCAGTATCATGTACCCTTGGGTGTTCAAAGGTAGATCAGACAGTGTCAGGGCTGCCTTTGATGTTTTCACCTCCAAAAATGTCATATAACAAGCTGCTCTGTTATTTCACATTGAATGTGAAAGATTCACTAAAAGGTTAATTTCAACTCCTGTTGAGTTTTATTCCATTAAAGTTGATGCCTTTTCAAGGATGCACTCAGAAAATTATTGGAAGAAAGAGAGGAGGGGTTAGTTGTAAGTTTCCACTGCGTATACATAGACACACACGACAATCCCCGGGCATGCACACAATACTCTCAAAAGCCCAGGCCACCAACACGTGCATATTCTGTCCTACCCAATAGAGGCACTCACAAACACCACCCCACATCAACCCCACCCCCACCAATATGGCCAGCATGCATGACTGACCAACAGCATATGCTACCCTATTGCCCCACACTCTCCCATCGACACATGAACACTCACGACCACTGCAATTACCTCATCAGCATGCTGACAGCCCTATACTACCCCCACCAGTGTCCTCATGGTCAGTGCCATGCCACCACCCCAGGAATGCACATAGCGACATTACAGCTCCCGCAGCCGAACTCATGAGCACGCCACCCACCATCACACTCTCGCTTGTCACCGCTTCACACCTGCACTCTAAGTGCATGGAACCGCGTACCCTTGTCACCACAGCCTCATGCCATCCCTCCCCCCGGCCCCATATCGCTCATCTTATATTCTATACTGAAGGGAGGGTTAGAGGGCATTTGCAGGAGCACTCATTTGTGAGGCTGAACTGAACAGAACTTTGTTATAATAGGACTGAAACAATCACTTACAGTAACGTGTCCTGGTACATCTTTTCTTCTTCAACTCGTTCTCTCCTTTCTCACAGAGTTTGGCTTGGCCTTGACTTGCCCACAACCCCCCTTTGTACTTTTCTCACTGACTGACTTTGATATCTGGATTACAAATAGACTTATTAAAAATACCTACTGCACTGTTAATCACTTACTTTGTTTTCTTTTTTAACCATTATATAGGACCAAGAAAAAAAATTTATTTTGGTTTCTGCTATGAAAGCCAGCAGATATTGCTCAAATTAACGCCACACTTTTTTTTTATGGTTTATGGCCCATTAGTGGCTCTTCATGAAGCAGTCTGAGAACCAGGCAGGTTATGAGAGTAGGAGAAAAGCACAGGAGTACTTGTGGCACCTTACCACTCCTGTTCTTTTTGCGGATACAGACTAACACAGCTGCTACTCTGAAACCCAGGAGAAAAGCGTTCTCCATTAGATGATTATTTTTAAAAGGAGTGACCTTTGGAATGATTAGGTTGGAGAATTGGTGTACTAAGAAACCCATAATGAAGATGCTGGTGCACAGATAAAGCCATGTTAAGTTCCATTGTGGTCATCAAAACAAAACAAAAAACAAACAAAAAAAAAACCCAACAAACCCACCAGTGTCAAAAAAAGGCAGGATAGAGGAGGAGGAGGATGTGGGCTAAATGTTAAGAAAGACAGGGACAGTTTCAAGATCTACCCTGCTTTTAAGTGTTGACTTGTACAAAGTTATTACAAATAGGGGGAATAATATGAACATTTCTGCTATTCTAGTTTCCTTCCCATTAAACTGATTCTGAGTAGACTTACTGTGAAGAAACGCTACATTTTCATACACAAACCATGCTATAGTTTTCATGGGCAGGTGAAATATAATAGATTTTGCTAAGGAACAATGTCTTTTCAAAAAATATATGCACTGGGAACGCAAAACATAAATTACAAAAGCAGATTTAATTTTAAAGCACTTTTTGTTGCAAAAATACATTTTCTGTCAATCAGACAGTATAATAATATACTTTAAGGGGCGCTCTGAATAAATGTTTAAAGCATAATGTGCACATCCCATGCAAGATGCAGGTAATGCTTTGAAGTTACATCCTATTTTATTTTAACTCTTTCTAAGAGGATAAATGTATTTAAAATTTTTCCCCTATTAAAATAAAAAGTGCAGTTTAAGGCACTTACAAATGGACAGGGTCCTTCCACCCCCCTTCCCCCCCAAAAAACCCCACTACAACACATCTGGGTATGTACTTTATGAACTTGATCTCTTGTTCTCTTGCTCTTTTCTGTTCCATTCTCTAACAGAGCAGCAAAAAATCAGGTGACTCTGATGAGTGTCATCACATTTATATTACATCAGGGACAAGGGTTACCTGATTCGTCAAGCTGTGTTTTTAAGAATCCACCATATTTCCTTTAGCTTTAATATATTGCGTGTCTCAATCACCAGGCTGTTATGTTTTCCCGTGTGAACCCTGATCACATGAAAACAGAAGGTACATAGTTGAGACAACTTGTAATTTAACTGGGGTATGAAGCTGGAGGACAGAATGAACAGTTGGGTGGTTTTGGTCGGCTTGAAATCAGTCTGCATTTCAGGCAGAACAAGAGGAAAAAAATCAGATTTTTACTGGGATGAATTAAAAAAGTTCTGTGCCAAAATTCCCAGACATCTAAGTGACTTAGGGCTTGTCTACATTACCTGCAGGATCGGCGGGCAGCAGTCAATCCAGCAGGGATTTATCACATCTAGTCTAGGCGCGATAAATTGACTGCTGAGCGTTCTCCCGTCGACTCCGGTATTCCACTGGAGTGAGAGGCGCAGATGGAGTCGATGGGGGAGTGTCAGCTGTCGACTCACCAGAGTGAAGACATAGCTGAAGTTGCATAACTTAGATCCCCCCTCCCCCCCAATGTAGGCCAGGTCTTAGTAGCGTAAGTCCCATTTTCAGAAGCGACCTAAGAGCCTAAGTCTCATTGCAAGTCATTTGGATTTAGGCTTCAAAGGGTATGTTTATACCACAATGTAGGTCTAGGGTTAGTGGAACTCAAGTCAGAGGACCCTGGGTTAGAGAACCAAGGGATTGAGTGTCTGCACTGATTGTCAACCCTAGGTTAAGAATTTTCTAACCTGGGCTCAAAACCAGGGCTCCAAAGTCCGCAGTGGAATACAGAGACCCAAATCTAACCAACCACATCCCAGACTTCTTAGCACCCTCCCCAAACGTGGCCACTTTGGTCCTTTATTCATTGTTCACTGTGTGAAAACATGGCTGTCCAGAGGACAAAGAAAGTCGGTCTGTGGGATTATGGAATATATTTGGCAGATTCCAGAGCACAAATCCAGTGGGGTACATCTATGCTGCAGAGCGATAGGGCTTGAACTCTGGGTCCTAGTTTGACTCAGGCTCGGCACCTCCACTCTTGTGGGGTCCTGAGATCCTGGGTCTGAGCCCTGGGTTAGTGCAACTTGTGTGTAAATGGAATGAGGGTTAGGCTTGAGCCCGAGTTCAAACCCTGGGTTTACGCGACAGTGTAGACATAGCCTAAATGCCTAAGTCGCACGCATTTTTGAAAATTTGGCTCCTGGGTTTTCCTGTGGCTTAATCCCGTACACTGAGTGATCTCCTCCACTGTTGGTCACCTACATTACCAGTTTAGCCTACTACGTTCCACTGAAATCAGTTGAAGAAAGGGGTCTATTCTGTTTGGTCCATTCAGCTCTCTAAATGGGGTGTTTTGCTAGATGTATCTTGAAAATGTAATGGCATCCCAGAAGGTAGGTGTACTGTGAATACTCTCTAATGCTAATTTAAAATAACCAGTCTAATAAAGGATTTGAAATAAATCATCAAAAGAGCACATTTTATTGTGCAAAAGAGCTAATTTTATTGTTCAAATGATAGCAGTTGTCATGCACAATAAATAATGAAACTCACCAATTTAAAAATCATTTTTACCACTTCTATCTAATAAAATCTACATAGGTTTTGTAGGAAGATATAAAAATATGTACAGTAGCATATCTTTGCTATTTTACTCTTCATCTGACAGTTAATAAAATACCTGCAAGTTCTAATTCTGAAAATTAATGGTCCAATCTGTCACATTTATTATGACATATGTAGTAATGGCTGATCTTTTCAGTCTCATAGTACCAACAGTGTTAATTGCACTGATATAAACTTCGTTGATAGCTGTGCAAACAGTAATATTGTTGCATGCACACTTCTATAATTTAGGACTGACAACATCATGCCTAACTAGCCATCTTGCTTTTGAATTATTTGCAGATTGCTCAGTGAAGCTGTTGGCAGAGCAATAGCCTAATACTATTCTAGTTTCTGCTAAGGAGAAAATTAAGTCCTATTGGTCCTGTGCCTGTCCTGCAAGAGGCTCACTGAGTGTTTAGAAAGTGAGTAGGAGAGATTCTGAGCGTTTGAAACAGCAACAAACCTTCTATTTAGACCACCCATGAAAAGATTCTGTACTGCCAACTTTTATTTTCCTTTTCCTTGCCATCATACCACCATTTATATTGAGCTCTCATCAGATGGGTCAGTATTTGGATGCAGGACCTCCAGGGAATACCAAGTTGCTGAAGGAAGTGTAATGCTAATGAATCAACAAGTGGTGTTCTCTTCTTGTGAATCAGTGATGAATGCTGCAATATGTTGCTTGGGGGCACAGTAGTGCTGGATGGGTTTCTTTTAAATAATTAAAAACAAAGTCCTAACAAGTTCTGGCTACTAACCCTCACCTCCTCCCACTCCCACAAAACTATGGCACTTCTCACAAGTGTCTGGATTGTTGATCCTGGTATTCTGACTTGTGTAGCATCCTTCTGCTTGCCTGAAAACCTCCCATTAAGGTTCAAGTGTGGGAAAAGTCGTTCTTCCCTTCCTGTCTTAACACTGTCATGTCATGGCTCTGTGCACTGTTAAAAAGCTACTGTGTTCTACCCCAGTGCTGTTTGAAGTAATTCCTGTTCAGAAATAATTTAGACATGTGCCTCAGTTACAAAGTTAGAATCCAGATTTTGTATAGTTCAGGGTATTTATATGTGGGATTTTGGTTTAGTTGGTGACTTAGAGCCCAGCCCTGAAAATTCAGACCCATATTTAAAGACAGGGTGTTTTTAGATCCTGCATATTTATTTTGGATACATCTCTAATATAGTTTTTACTCTGTATCTCCTTGTAAAACACATTAGGATCCTTTGTGATGGGGCTATTTTTGATATGCATGGAGAAGAAAATGACTACCTATTGTGTGTGAGACAGAATCTCTGCAGAGTGTAAAGAGAATAAACCAAAGTCATAAATAGGTGACTTACTTATGGAGAAACATCCCCCTTTTTGAAGTAAGTAGAGCAACTGCCCGAGTGGTGTTAGCTTGATCCTTGTTCTTGTGTGTTTGTGTGACTGTGATTTGCCCTCCATATCTGCCTTAGCTTTGCCTTTGATTTATTTGAAGCTCAAAGGCTATTCCTACTGCTGCGAAGATTCCCCCCTGTTGGGGAGCTGTAGCAGATTCTTGGTGCTGTTTGTTTAGTAGATTATGCACGTGGCTGTACAATATGTAAAGAAAATCTTTTGAGAATTGTCTTTTGCTGACACCTTTCTTGAGCTTCAATCGTTCTTTTTTCCAGAGGCTTATTTCCCAGTGTCTCCTAAAAAGTTCTTTCTTCCACAAGATAATTTCCCCATAGGATAAGCCTGGATGATTCCTGTTGTTAATAGTAAACACTGCCACTGCTCAAGGGCTGAGAATTTCTAAATTCTAAATGTTTGTCAGGTATGCTAAACATCAGGTTCAGCACGGCAGTCTTATGAGTTCTCATTTTGGGATGAGAACAGTACATAACAAATATCACTAGGTGGCATAACCACCCTGGTGTACCATCCGTGTTAAACCGCACTTGTAACAATGGTTTGTATCTTTGACTGTAGTCTGAAATAATTTCTGTTCAAAAGATAGTATATTCTGGTCCTTTATAAAACTCTCTTAACAGAGAATCACTGGATCTACAATGGAAAAAAGCAAGTAGGTGAGTGTATGCAGTCATACAAAAGTTAGAGCTAGCCTTTTGAACTCAACATATTTCTGTTAATACATCACAAGCTAATACAGAAAACAGTGCTGAGGAATGAATATTTTTCTTTCCTTTTCTTGCATGCTTGAAAAAGCATTCTCCAACAATTTATTGAAAGGGTCTTTCTACCAAAAGTGAGGTTTATTCTTTCTTTAAAATTATTAGGGAGAGTCTTGTACATTTCAAGCTGGCTATGACATACACATTCACTAGAGTGAATCAGCACATAAACTCATAGAGGGAAGCACTTAAAAGTTTTAAGCACATGCATAAAGTGCTTTGAGCACCAAAAAGATGCTTAAGTTCATCCCTCAAGTTAAATCAACAGCTGAACTGTTTTCTTAGATCAGGGCCTTAGTGAAAATTTATTTATAATGAAAATAGTATTGAAAAATTTCTCCATGTAAAGATAAGGCATGGTTTCTATATTGATTCTGTCAGGAAATCCGCCTTTCTGAAACCTGGAGAGAGGTACAAATACAGTGTATGATGTATGGTATGTGAAATGTGTATGGATCTAAATTACATTTACTTGATTTTTATTTAAATGTAATTTTTCAATGCTAAAATAGTACTTTATTTAGAAATATAGACGAATAAAATAAGGTATTTCTACTGTTTAAAATACTTTCTCTGAAACGTGATCCATATTGCAAATATTTTTGCACCATAGCAAGAAGATAGTTGTCTGAAAGAGTGCAACCAAATTCACTTTTCAGATATGTGCACTCATCTCCCATATTCATGAATAAGAACACAGTTTTGTCCTTGAGTTTACGATAAAGGTTTTGCAGTATTTGTTCACAAGTGAGTGACAAACTTTCAAGTGAGTAGCGACAAAAATGGAAATCTTGGGCAAGTCATGCAGTTTAATACATCTGTTTGTTAAGGGGGCACATTAAAGATAAAACTGAAATATTTTAAACAAATCAACCTTCCAATACGTGATATTATGGACACTGAAAGAATTTTAAAAGCTTACTTTTCACCCTTTGAAGTTGACTTTTTTTTCACCTGGAGAGCAACAATAGGGTGGGCCAGCTTCATTTTAATCAGTTTCACATTTTGTTTTTGTGCTCTTTACAATTCTTGTGAGTTTGGGTTGTAACACTGTTGTCATGTGACATGAAAAGTTTTACCATCCTGATGCTATCAACTGAATAAAGCTATTCCCAGAATCTGATTGGCTAATTATGAGGAAGTGGTGGAACCTGTATTGGTGGAGGTGAAGGGGTGGGATTGCAAGCTCAGTTCAGCCCGTGTGTGAAGGTACATGATGGAGAGAGAAAAACCTCTTCTTCATAGTTTAAGGTTGCAGCCATAGTCCCATTATAAGGCTGAACTGATTCCCCCTTGTAACTCTGAAAACAGGGGAAAGAAATGCTCAGATTTTCAAATACGGAGTGTTCAAGGCTCATTGACAACTGGAACATTTTCTGAATGTCTTCATTAAATTTGAGCAAATGCTTCTTGATTTCCTTTTTGAAATATTTGCAGTGTCTGATGTTTCTTTGTATTCCTCAATCTGCCAAACAAAATCAATTCACACGAGGAAATAGAACTTCAATCACATACTTAAATTTAAGCACATGCGTAAGTGCTTTGCTGGAGTGGGTTGAGTCCATGGGTAGCTTTCAACACTGGATGATGCAAGAGGCCATTTTTTAGGGTTGTGATAGTAAGATATTGAAGAGATTGCCATAATTTGAAAACTAGACATGATTCTCAGTCCACTGTAATAAGAAAGAGGGAAAAATTGGTGATGGAGAATATTTTCATCATGGAGTTCAGAGCCCATTTCAAAAGTGAAAGAAAATTTCAGGATCAGATAAAATGACTCTTCCTTTCAGCATGCTTCATCAAAGTGCTCCTTTGGCTTGGCATTCTCTAGATTGGTAACAGGAACAGAGATGAAAACTTACATAGGAATCATCTGACAGCTCGACACACAGTCCTGCTATACAATGTAGTAGATACATATCTTATCCAATAGAGCATGTGAAAGTTGTTTCCAATCACGACTGTAATATCCTAATTCTCACTGTTCTTTGTTTAGTGCTTTCCGATCTACAGATGGGAAAGCAGTAGATAAGTGCAGGTCATTAGTAGTAGTCTTTTTTTTTTTCCTTCCCAGTGATGTAACCAACACTCAGGGAAGTTCAGGGACTTGGTGAGGAGGCATTGCACCCTAATGAGCTAGGCATGGGCTATGGAATTAAGAAACTGTGCATTCTAGTCTTGCGTCTGAGATTTAGACCCTGACCATAGAAATATTTGTTTGTGCTTATCTTTATGCAAGTCAATGGGATTACTAGTGTGTGTGAAGTTAAACATATGTGTCTTTTCAGGATTGGGATGTTATTTCGCTGAGACTTTTTACCAGTCTTTGGAAAGAAGAGAGCCTCCGCTTTCCATGTGTGAGTGGCTAGCACCTGCATATTCACAGTGTAGCTGTCTTGGCAGGTGCACTCTGCTCCTCTGGGAGCCATCATTAGTTCGGGCGGCACCAGTCACTGCTTTATTTTTTTTTTTTTATATCCACTGGCACATTCTGTCCAATTTATTAAAAATTTTAGAACAGTGTCTTCACTGACTGATATAAAAGAAAAAAAGATGTGATTAAAGAAAAAAATCTGAAAGAAAACAGGGAAATCCCAAAATGGAAAAACTGGTTTTTAAATATATCAGTATTGCTGGGGGACAGTGAAGAATTTATCTATCACATCCTTTACAAAACCCAAGCACTCAAAAGGAAATGAATAGTTAAGACTATTATAAATCCTACACTGCCCACATACTAAAGAACTTAGTTTTCCCAGGTCTACCAAATTGAAAACTATTTTTTCCAGTAATGTCAGAATCTGAACAGAACAAACAACCTTTTTGAAAAAGAATTGTTATACTGCAGCTCTGAGTGTGAATGTATGTGTGTATATATTTTAAAGACACAGACAAAAGTACTGGAAAAGACTGTAAGCTCTTCACGGTGGAGACTTTTTGTACAATGCCGAGCACAATGCGGCCCTGATCTTGGTCAAACCCTATGCGCTATTGTAATAGTTAAGATTAATAATAATTAATAAGGGTGATTGAACCTAAGATCAGTGATGGCAGCCACATGCTGACAAGGAAAATGAATGTTACAACAAACTTTTTGAAATAAAAGCCAGTGAAGTTAACTAGCTAACTAATGAAGTTAGTTAACATCATTGGCCTTTATTATCTAATTCTTCTTCATAACTGGGTGCTAAGCATCCAATAAAGGTGGGCGGTTCTTTACCTGTCATTGGGAATGAAGAAATATATCTAAGTTTTTGTCAAAGTAGAGAGCATATGAGAGGTTTTCTGGATGGTTTTGGTTTCTTTAATCCAGATGTCTGCTTTTAAAATAGTTTCAAAGTTCTTATATAAAAGAGACATCAAAGCAAACAGATGGGAATAACATTGTCAGTAGCGAGAACATTTGTAATGAGATGCTGGACAACAGAATGTGTACTTTTGATGTCAGAATAGATTAGGGATCTGAATACATTAATGTTCTTAGAATGTATTACTAACCAACTTGGAGGTCAGGCAGAGACATTTAAGATGATCTGAGACCCATATTTGAGCTTACAATTAATATTTCTGTGTTATATTGTGTTTTTATTTCTTTGTGAGATTTACCTCCAGAGGAATACAGTTTTATACTGGCACATTGGCACAGAAGTATATTTTATGTAGATTTTGTAAATCACTTAAGAAATAAATGGAAATGTGTGAATCTGGTGACCACGAAAGGTCTTATACTGATGGCTCAGACACTGGAGATCTTTCTATCCACAACTAGTAAAGGACTGGAAGTTTAATTCATGTAACTGCACACTTTCTACACATACATATATTACTTATGAATTCTATAAGATAATTAAAATAGCATTAATTATATTGAGGGCAATGGCATTAATAACTGTCTTGGGTCTGTAACAAACTTTTAGGCCGTCTGGTCTTCCTAGCTAATCATTAATGTCCTGTGTCTAGAGAGCTGTTTCTTAACTAAATGAGAGACGGTCCAAGTGGAAACCCCAAATCTGAACACGTCTGAATTCAGTGAGCATTGGCTCCAAATCAAATTGTGAGGTTCTGACCCATCTCTAACTAAGTCATGAATATGAAGACCAGACCCCACACTAATCGTAGATCCTAGGGCTTCTGTGGGGCTTCCCATGTAGAAGAGGTTTAGTTGTTGAAGGGGATTTTTATGGCTCATGCTGGGATTGACATCACAGCCACCCATAGTACAGAACTGAAGAAAAGCTGAGCACTGCACATGCCAGCATTTCCGTCCTGTTAGGCACTCTAATTAGAAGCAGGTTGGGCTCCTTGGCTGTGATGTACAGGAGGTTTGTGCAGGCAGAGCTTTGCTGAAATCAATGTGTGAAAATAAAGACATCCTTAGGGAAAACTGTCTTCAGACCAGCTCTTCCCCATGCAGTATGGAGAACCCCTTACTTTGTTGTGTGTCTTCCTGCTCTCTCTGCAGTTGAATGGTCAAGCATATGTCTACAATAATAGATTTTTTTGTGTTGGTGCTTCCACTGGTGGTATATTGACCACCTAGTGGTCCTTTTCGCTATCTCATGTATGTCCCTTTTTAACATGTCTTGAAAGCTGCCTCTATCTCACCAGTGTTCTGTCCAGTTTTCCCTATCTGATCATGCAAAGTAGCTTGCCAAAGCCATGTACCAAGTCAGTGGGAGCTCAGAAATATAGACCAGGACTTCTGATTCCAGTCTCCAGTGCTAACCACAGGTCTTGTTGTCGTCTCTAAGGAGGTGCAATTCTGGCAGCATGATTCCCACATTGAAGCTTAGTACCTTCCACAAACAGAATGAAACATTACAGTGGCCTGAGGAAGAGCTCTGTTTTGGCTCAAAAGGTTGTCTCTCTCACAAACAGAAGTTGGTCCAATAAAAGACATCACCTCACTCACCTTGTCTCTCCCTCTCTCAAGGAAAATTAAGAAACAGAAATTCATTTTTCAGTGCTCACCAGATAATTCAAGTGTTAAACACTCTTTAAAAATGATCCTGCTGGAAAAGAGAGGCACTTGGATTGTCAGTTCAGTCTTGCCAGAGTGCAGTTGGAAAAAGAAGGAAAACTCCAAGTGCAACTAATCATCCCCTGTGTTTTGTTACAGCATCCCTGAGTGGGTGAGGGAAAAAGGGAGGTTATTCCAGATGAAGCAGCCTTTCTTCTTTCCTCTCTGCACTGAAGTGGTCAGGTTTAGGTGAGCCATCTGCTTCCACTTCTTACATTAAAAATTAGTGGGCCGTGCTGTGTAGCACATTGCAAAACCCAGCTGGAGGAATCCTTGGAGTGAAAATGTACAAAAGCAGTTCTGTGTTTCCCGTGATGATTCTCATTTGAGAGGCGGAATTACACACAAGCAAGTACATAAATTCAGCA
The DNA here is from genome assembly GCF_965152275.1 of Natator depressus. Classification (NCBI taxonomy): domain Eukaryota; kingdom Metazoa; phylum Chordata; order Testudines; family Cheloniidae; genus Natator; species Natator depressus. Next base: position 52,404,280 of record NC_134243.1, read on the forward strand.
TTAGCACCTGTCCTGAGCCCAGTTGTTGTTGCTTTGACTTATCACGATCCTGTGAGGTTTGCTAAAATTCAGCTAAATGTGACTCAGAGGAAAGAGTGCCAACTAGCTGTCCACAACCACCATCTCTTCATACATCCATTCACATTCTGTCATTCACCAACATTTTCTTTGTTAACCCTGAAAGTTACTTCTAGATGTCAAGCAACTCAGAGCTGTATAGGAAGACAAGACATTTTTATTTTTGTAGTGTTTCTTATGCCTCGATCTCTACCTACGAGGCACAGGATACCTGAGTTAAGGCGCCGATCCCCATACTCACGGTACCGTCGGACCTCTCTCCAGAGATTGCCACGGTGCAGGTCACCATGGTGCAGGTCTCCCTGGCATTGATCCACTCGGGTGCATGATCGTTCACGGTCGTGGCACCGGTCTCCAGCTCCCCGGTATTGCTCTTCAGGCAGGCACCGATCCTTGCCCTCTCCTTACCGGTCACCAACGAGGGTCAGTCGGCAGACTCAGGCCTCTACAGCTCCGCCCTGGTCGCCGGAAGGGCCATGGTCTGAGTCGGAGGAGGAGTTCAGCCCCTCACCAAGGAAAGGTGTGGCTTCTGCAGGGCAGCGTGGCAGCAGAGACAGTTGCCTGCTTAGTGTCAGTACTGGAACCCATGGGGTGTACCTATTATGCTGGTCCCGTACTCCCACCGTTCCTCCCTGGCCGCATTGGACAAGCCACTGCCGGCACTGGAATTGGAGCACGGTGCTGAATCCAACATGGGGGCAACACAGCAGGCTCCAGCACCCAAGGAGCCATTCCCAGACAAGGAGGGGAAGCTGCCCCTCCCCCTGCAGTGCTGTCGTCATTGTCATCTCCGGACGAAATGGTGGCGGGTCCATCCCAAACGAGCAACACCTCCCTCCCCCCTCCCCCATCCGGCGACTTCAAGGAGCACCAGGCCCTCCTCAAAAGGGTGGCTGCCAATCTGAAGTTGGAGGTAAAGGAGCTAGCAAAGGAGTCCGACGACTGCTTTAACGTTATATCCTCCACTACCCCAGCCCAGGTTGTGCTGCCCTTCCACCCAGGGGTTCTTAAAATTGCTAAATCAGTATGACAGACCCCCCCTTCCATTCTGCATATCTGTGAGAAGGCAGGAGAGAAGTACTATGTCCCCGCAAAGGGATTTGAATACCTACATCCTCACCCTCCAGCAGGGTCATATCTGCTGTCAACAAGAGGGGCAGGCAGGGCAAGCCGAGTGGCACACCAAAAAATAAAGATGCCACGAGGCTGGACTTGTTTGGCAGGAAAAAAATTTCGACAGCCAGCCTGCAATTCGGGTGTCTAGGCAGGTACGTCTTCAACCTGTGGGACTCCTAAACAAATTAAAGGATGCCCTTCCACAGGACCACGTTGGTGGAGGAAGGCAGAGCAGTAGCAAGAGGCGCCCTCTAGATGGTCTGGGAAGCGGTTCACATATTGGTCCTCAGATAAAGGTATTCGGCCTGAGCGGGCCTTGTTGCAGTTGATCCTGGACTACCTTCTGCATCTCAAGCTCCAGGGCCTGTCCCTTTCATCTATTAAGGTCCATTTGGCTGCTATTTCAGCCTTCCATCTGCTGCCTGAGGGCAGGTCGGTTTTCGCCCAAGACATGACTGCCAGGTTCATCAAGGGCCTCGAGATCCTCTACCCACACGTCAGGGACCCTATCCCTCCGTGGACCTGAATCTTGTGTTGTCCTGAGTTATGGGACACCCCCACCCTGCCTTTGAGCCTCTGGCTTCCTGCTCTCGCCTCCTCCTCCTTTCCTGGAAGATCGCATTTTTGGTCGCAATAACTTCAGCCAGCAGGGTCTCTGAGATTAGGGTGCTTACCTCAGAACAGTCTTTTACAAGGACAAGGTCTTGTGGCCACACCTGGCCTTCCTGCCCAAGGTGGTCTCACAGTTTCGTACTGGGCAAGACATTTATTTACCTGTCTTTTTTCCAAAGCTGCATAAGTTGGAGGAGGAGCGTTGGCTGCATTCCCTAGATGTCTGAAGGGCACTCGATATTCCGCAGATTGATGCAGTTGTTCTGTTGTGCTGGCCGACAGGATGAAAGGTCATCCAGTGTCCACTCAAAGAATTTCTTCTTGACCTGCTATGGTCAGGCAAAGGTGCCACCTTGGGCGATCGTAACCGCCCATTCAATCGGGGCGCAAGCCTCTTCGGCAGCTTTCCTAGCCCAAGTGCCAATCCAGGACATCTGTAGGGCAGCCAGCTGGTCATCCATCCACACGTTCACATCCCTTTATGCGCTTTTCCAGCAGGCCTGGGACAATGCTGGCTTTAGTAGAGCAGTGTTACAAGCTGCAAGACCGTGAACTCCGAGCCCACCTCTGAGGATACTGCTTGCAAGTCACCTAGAATGGAATCAACATGAGCAAGCACTCGAAGAAGAAAAAATGGTTACCTACCTTTTTCGTAACTGTTGTTCTTCGAGATATGTTGCTCATGTCCATTCCATTACCCGCCCTTCTGCCCCTCTGTCGGAGTTGCCGGCAAGAGGGAGCTGAGAGGGTGTAGGGCCGGCGGCGCCTGATATACTGGTGCATGAGCGCGTCACTCAAGGTGGTGCCACAGCCAACCCTATGGATACTGCTAAGGCAAAAATCTCCAACAACTGTGCACTTGGGAGTGAAAACGCCTGGAATGGAATGGACATGAGCAACACATCTCAAAGAACAACAGTTACAAAAAAGGTAGGTAACTGTTTTTTCTCTTCTAGCTCACAACTGTTGCCTATCACTTTGGTGTGTGAGCGCTGAGAGACACCTAGAAGGTTTACTCTGTACTAGTGAGCTCACTTTATTTCCCCTCTTAGTTTGTTAACCAGAATTATGAAAAATGTCTTCTAGCCATCAGGCCTTCAGTGTGTGCAAATAAAACCAAATCATGTTTTGAGCATGTGTGATCTTCACTAAGTGAAATCTTTCTGTGGGGTATCTTTGAAACTCTTCATTCAGAATCCCTTTTAAAATCTATCAGGGCAGTGGAGGGGAAATAGAAAATATTTAACAACTAATTCAATAAACAGGTCATAAAAAGGTTACGTGAGACAGAACAGAAGGGAGGAAAAACAGTAATGGCACTGTTATATGACTCCATCCCCAATTACTGAGCTATCACCATCTCTTCCAGACAGGGAGAGAGAGAGAGAAATTAATTTCTTGTGGCTGACCAATTACACACTTACTTTTGTACAAAACAAGTTTTGAGAAATAAATTATCTGAGATTGCTAGCAGCACTTCCTTTCCTCTCTCTCACTGCAGCAAAGCTTGATAGCTGTTAGCATCTATATCTCGGTTGATTTGATCAGAAACCATCTGAAAATGACCACCCTTACCCCGAAGCCTAAAAATAAAGAACCTCTCAAAAGCATCTTTAAAATTTTCAGTTGAAACACAGATTGTCTGGCTTCGATATTGGACAACAGTCTGTTGGTGATAGGGATGCTCTTATATTGGCATTTCTGTTTCAACATAAAGGGTCCTCAGCCTGGCTTCTAAAATTGTGTCCATCATATTTCATGTGAATAATTCTGGATTTGTGTTTGCAAAACACCTCTGTGTATGCAGATTGGGAGATGTGGGGTCTAGATACCTACGTAGTGCATTGAACACAGGACTGGGCGTCCAGAGACTGAGTTTTGTTTCTAGCTCAGTCACTAGCTTTTTGTGCCCCTGTATAAGTCATTTAACTTCTTTGTGCTTCAGCTACCTTGTTTATAATATGAGGATAATAATGCTTTACCCAGCCTTGTAATGTGCTTTGAGACTTGCGCAGTTTTGGGTTGGCACTTAAAGCTGCAAGTCTACTGCTAATATTCACATCTTGCATATTTGAAAATCACACTTTCTAACACTAAAGAACTTTTTCAGTTGTTCTGTTGATGGCTAAATCTCTGCTCGCACTAACCAGTGCCTTTGGATAGACAGCATTCAAGTTTGTGCTTTTAGGTAGTTTTCTTGCAAGCACTGGGAGTGAAACAGAGGCAGAAAAACTCACCATAAAAAGTAAATGACTCCACATACTTTATGAACCTCTTCCAGCTCATCAGCATTGTTGTTTAGAGATGAGCCCAGGCTGCAGAATTTGGATCCAGATCTAAACATTTCCAGTGTTTGGGCTTTTGATTCTGGGTTTGAGCTCAGAAAGAATGTATTAATATAGAATTAGGATAATTTAGGTTAAAATAAGGGTATCATGCCAAGTAAGGAAGAATAAGAAGGTATTTAAGGATGATAATGCCTGCCTAGAAAATACAATTTGAGGTTATGTACTTTAAACTTCTGATATTGAGTCCAGAGAGGCTGAGCAGTATAGATGGATAGGAAAGACCATATCTTAAGAGATGTTATGCAGAAAAAATCTGCAAGATTTAAACATAGGCTAGATGTGAGGACCTGGAGGGAGTTCTGAGTTGATGACACCCAGGTTACAGGTCTCAGTGGCAAGAAGGATGGTAGTGGTGGTCATAGTGATCAAGAAAGAAGGTAGCAGAGAGGAACCAAGATGAAAAACCAAGTTGAGCTGGAACTGGCAGCTAGATATCCACTGGGAGATGTCAGAGACAGAAGCTGGGATTTTACCTCGATCAGAAGGAGACAGGTTTGGAGTACACAGGATGTGTGAGTCATCAGTGTAGAGATGGTCATTGCACTTGTGTTTGTGGATGAGGCATGGAAGTCAGAGAAGACAAAATGTCAAGTGGAGGAGCATGGTCGACGGAGTCGTAGGCAGCTGACTGGTCAAGGGGATGAGGATGGAGTACTGGTTCTGAGCTTTTGGCCAGAAAGAGGTTATTAGAGACTTTGGTGAGAGTGATTTCAGTGGAGTGCAAGGGGTGGACAGGGTCTAGGAGGAAATTGGAAGAGAGGAACTCCAGAGTATGAGTTTAAACGGAGTGTTGAATGACCATAGAAATGACAGGGAGAAGGGAAAAGGGGTGGTAGTTGGAGAGGCAGCGGTGGGTTTTTTAAGATGGGAAGGACTAAAACATGCTTGTATAGTGAGGTGAAAGAGCCAGAGAAGAGAGAATGGGATGGTAAGGAGAAGAGTAAGGGAAAGAATGAGATTTGGCACAAGGGAGATTGGGAGATAGGATGGGATGGAGTCACTGGAGCAAATTAAGGGGTTAGAAGAACAGAGAATAAACTACTGCAGTCTGTGATGGGGGAGAAGAGAAGGTGATGCAAGGGGAAGGTCATGTCATATTTTGCCAATTTTCTCTTGGAAGAAATGAGCAAGATTCTGTGCAGAGAGAGAAGTGGAGGCACGAGGAGGGAAGGGTTTGAGTGAATCAAAGGTGGCAAAACGGTGGAGGGATTGTGGGCACAGTATTCAGTTAAGTTAGAGAAGTAGAGTTCTTTATCTAGGAAGATGGCAGACTTGAAAGAAAAGAACACAAATTTATAGTGGAAGAAGTCAGCCTAGTCATGGGATTTCTGTTGAAGATGCTCCACAGTGGGAGAGCATGAGTGGAGGAAACAGATTTCGGGGGTTAGCCAGGGCAGGGGTTGGCAGGGTTGACCTTATGATGGGAGCGAGGGGCAAAAGTGTCAAACATGGAGGAGATTGGCAACAACCATATCGGTGCAAGAAAGTAGGAAGGAACAGGGATGACAAGGCTGAGAGCAGACAAGAAGTCATCAGTGCTGCCACAATTAATTCACCTGTCCCTTTTATAATGGGGATGGGGAGGACAGAAAACCCAAAGATTCTTTGCTCACTTGCCAAAAATGACTCTCCCTAAGAGCGGGCTAGTGGAATTTAGCAAGGTTTCCCGAACCTTAAAAGCTGTGATATTATATTTGTGCATGTGCATAGTTTCTAAAGTTTTTAGTTTGTAATAAGTGGCAGTGCCAGGATCTATGAGTTCTATTCATTCTTAGGTGTTAGTAACTGCTGTTGTGGCTCCTCACTCCAGATTCTTTATCTTCACTCTTTTACACTGCCCACAGGGAAACACTGTGAATGCTGCACCTTTAAATCTCAGACCTGCAAGAGAAGTTGATGTTTCTAGATGTCAAAATGTTCTCTTCTGACCTGACCGTTCCATGGAAGAAGTTTGTTGAAAGTGTGACTGACTGACTGACTGACGTAATGACTGATTGGCTGATAACAGCTGCTGACAGTGATTGATTGAGTGCAAAATTATCTGTTCTCGTTACTCTTGAAATTGAATTCAGATTGATTCTATCATAGCGTTACCATGGAGATGGCAACCTGCTGTAGCAGGTGACTGTAGCTGGATTGTGCACTGTGATCGATACCTACTTCCTGTGCTGGTCTGGAGATGTTATTAAAAATTGGTTAGGTGAGAAAAAAGATACTTATTATTTTTAAGTTTGTTCTGCTTTTTTCTTTAATGCCAAGCATTTAAAATGTAGAGTTTCACAAAGTTTGATTTGTGACTAAAAAGTTTGAGTAGAATTTAATAGTGTTGAAATGAAGAGGGCATACAGAAATTTAATAGGCTAATTTAGTATTTAGTCAAAAAGTCAATAGGGTTTAATACAAAGGATGTCATCTGCTATATATGTTTTTAATCTTCTATGATTCTGTCATATGTTAAATTCAATAGGATGTTTAAAACAATGTAGGTTATCATTTTTAATCAATTCTATTGGACTTTTCCATGAGTGTAAGTGACCTGCTAGAAGTCAAGATGTCTAATTTGTAGTTAAGGGATATTTATATGTTAATAACATAAAATGATCAAGTTACGGTAGTATATTTGAACTTTTATCTACTTAACTTTCTGCCAAGGATTTCAAAGTGCTTGACAATTATTAGTTGATTATTCCTCGCAACAGTTCCTGTAAAGGTGCAGGAGATTATCATACCCATCTCACAGAAGAGTAAAATGAGGCTCAAAGTTCTTGAGTGAGTTTTTCTAAGGAGTCTCCCACTCTACACATGCAGTACTCTAGTATCTAGGCAATCTTCCCTTCAATTAATAACTGCCATTTTCCCCCACCAAAAGGAATACAGCAGTAAATGAAATTACAAGCCAGTAGAGATTTTGATATATAATTTCAATACAGTAAAGGTCTTTGAGTGCCTGTTCCCCACAATTTAACTCTGCTCACCTAAAATAAAAAAGGAAAATAAAAAGGGATGAGCATGTTTCCTCTGAGCAGCTGTCATCTGAATAAAAAAATAGCTTTTTATTAAATCTCCAGTACCTCGTCCATGGTCCCTGCAGACTTACAGTGTTGTATCAATAAGCTCAGCCTCAGAGACCAAGGAATTAAAATCCATTCCTGAAGCCGATCATCTTTTTGACAGAATACATCACATTATCTCAGTGTTTTTTCTTTACATTTTTTCTTTAAAAAGTTAGTCTTTCTGTAAAGGCATCTGGCTTGCTCAGAGCTCCCAGTCATATAACTGATAGTGTGTTAACACATTTCTTTCCTTTAAGTAGGCATTTCTGTACCCTATGACAGTTGTAGAAGAGGTTGTGGGAGTACAAGTTGCAAAACGATCTGTACGTTGATGACAGATAGACAAATAGTCTATATAAAGAAAGATCTGACCCGGATATTTGTCCAGAATGTGATCCAAGCTATATTTGAGTATCAAAATGCAAGGTTAACTTTTCTGTTTAAAAACCTGTGTGCTTTCCTGCTTTGTATATGAGATCAGAAGGAGAAATACTTAAATATAATGCAAAATGCTTTTAATTGCAAGGAATTTATTGCAGTAAGTACTGATAATTATCACTATCTTCCATATATTTATATCTATATATATCAGCTCTCTATGGATGGCCATGGCATTGTGTAAAGGTGCAAAAACTTACCCTCTGCCTTAGGAGCATACAGTCTAAAGATGTGAGTAGGTGCTCTACTCTACCAAGGAAAGTGTGGGCCCCTTACTGAATGAGGGAGGCAACCTAATGACAGAGGATGTGGAAAAAGCTAATGTACTCAATGCTTTTTTTGCCTCTGTCTTCACAAACAAGGTCAGCTCCCAGACTGCTGCGCTGGGCAACACAGCATGGGGAGTAGGTGGCCAGCCCTCTGTGGAGAAAGAAGTGGTTAGAGACTATTTAGAAAAGCTGGACGTGCACAAGTCCATGGGGCCGGATGCGTTGCACCCGAGAGTGCTAAAGGAGTTGGCGGCTGTGATTGCAGAGCCATTGGCCATTATCTTTGAAAACTCATGGCGATCGGGGGAAGTCCCGGACGACTGGAAAAAGGCTAATGTAGTGCCCATCTTTAAGAAAGGGAAGAAGGAGGATCCTGGGAACTACAGGCCAGTCAGCCTCACCTCAGTCCCTGGCAAAATCATGGAGCAGGTCCTCAAGGAATCAATCCTGAAGCACTTACACGAGAGGAAAGTGATCAGGAACAGTCAGCATGCATTCACTAAGGGAAGGTCATGCCTGACTAATCTAATTGCCTTCTATGACGAGATTACTGGTTCTGTGGATGAAGGGAAAGCAGTGGATGTATTGTTTCTTGACTTTAGCAAAGCTTTTGACACGGTCTCCCACAGTATTCTTGTCTGCAAGTTAAAGAAGTTTGGGCTGGATGAATGCACTATAAGATGGGTAGAAAGTTGGCTAGATTGTCGGGCTCAACGGGTAGTGATCAATGGCTCCATGTCTAGATGGCAGCCGGTATCAAGTGGAGTGCCCCAAGGGTCGGTCCTGGGGCCGGTTTTGTTCAATATCTTCATAAATGATCTGGAGGATGGTGTGGATTGCACTCTCAGCAAATTTGCAGATGATACTAAACTGGGAGGAGTGGTAGATATGGTGGCAGGTAGGGATAGGATACAGAGGGACCTAGACAAATTGGAGGATTGGGCCAAAAGAAATCTGATGAGGTTCAACAAGGATAAATGCAGGGTCCTGCACTTAGGACGGAAGAATCCAATGCACCGCTACAGACTAGGGACCGAATGGCTAGGCAGCAGTTCTGCGGAAAAGGACCTAGGGTTGACAGTGGACGAGAAGCTGGATATGAGTCAACAGTGTGCCCTTTTTGCCAAGAAGGCCAATGGCATTTTGGGATGTATAAGTAGGGGCATAGCGAGCAGATTGAGGGATGTGATCGTTCCCCTCTATTCGACATTGGTGAGGCCTCATCTGGAGTACTGTGTCCAGTTTTGGGCCCCACACTACAAGAAGGATGTGGATAAATTGGAGAGAGTCCAGCGAAGGGCAACAAAAATGATTAGGGGTCTGGAACACATGACTTATGAGGAGAGGCTGAGGGAACTGGGATTGTTTAGTCTGCAGAAGAGAAGAATGAGGGGGGATTTGATAGCTGCTTTCAACTACCTGAGAGGTGGTTCCAAAGAGGATGGTTCTAGACTACTCTCAGTGGTAGAAGATGACAGGACAAGGAGTAATGGTCTCAAGTTGCAGTGGGGGAGGTTTAGGTTGGATATTAGGAAAAACTTTTTCACTAGGAGGGTAGTGAAACACTGGAATGCGTTACCTAGGGAGGTGGTAGAATCTCCTTCCTTAGAAGTTTTTAAGGCCAGGCTTGACAAAGCCCTGGCTGGGATGATTTAATTGGGGATTGGTCCTGCTTTGAGCAGGGGGTTGGACTAGATGACCTCCTGAGGTCCCTTCCAACCCTGATATTCTATGATTCTATGATTCTACTGAATAAAGCAATAGAGAACAGTGTGTGCAAAGTAGGCTCTTGCAGCTGGAATGCTACCAGTGGGACTTCAGGAGTGTTTTCAAAGAGGAGTTAGGATACATTTATTGGAAGGTTAGTCCCAAGTACAAGGGATATACAGAGGAAGGTATGAAGTTGTGAATGGGTGAAGGAGCAACAGAGCAGTTGAAACAGAGAACGTGTGCCATGAAAACTTGCCAAGTCATCAAGTTCTTGTAACATTTTTGGCCATAATTTCTATCACAGAAGGCCACATAAATTTCAGTTGATAATTCACGTTTCCGTCACTAAAAGATAAAACAAGATGTTGAGTGGGAGAGTCCAGAAACTTCCTTTCCCAACTAAATTAGTGCTCTTGGCTTCTTGTAGTTACTTTCTGGAGTCTAGATCCTTACGTAGTGGAAGTCAGTTGGTGTCAGTGGTGCTACACTCATTTACTGGAGCTGAAGACTTGGTCTGGAGGTTGTTTAGTTCTGCTTCTAAAGAGATGGTCCCAAACCAAAACGGTGGGGTTGAATCCTTGGAAATTTGGAATTAGAGTTGGAGTTTAGAATCTTAACCTAGATTCAGATTTTATAGGAGTTCCTTGTCTTGCTGGGCCAAACTAAAATCCTGGCTCCAAACACCACCAGTTAGAGGTTTTAACTGCAAAATTAATTTTGTTGCTTGGGCCTATCTAAGTTTTTTTTTTTTTAATTTAATTTTATTTTTTTAACAGCCCATCTCACCATTTTGCTTGTAGAATTCTGCTCCTTGGAAATAGCAATATCTCTGTCTAAAAACAGCTTCTATTTGATATGCATGTTGTTTTCTTTATAATGTTTGTAAGTACCTGTGGTGGCAATGGATAAACAGCTAGCAAGCTATCTGAAACGTGCTATATTTTGCCAAGAAAATTACATTCAATCTGCCATTTGGTTCTTTGTAGCATTTTAATTAAGAAATCCACTGAAGTTATTTGAAAATCCTTTTTATTCTTTCTCCAAAAAAAAAAAAAAAGAGACATACAACATTGTCAAAATATTTGCCTACAGATTTGGAAGCTTTGTAGCTACTCTGACAGACCAGAACAATGGTCATTAAATGAGAAATAAATGCAATGAAGTATGCATGCACGTTCTCTATGACAGACGGAAGTGGGGAAAAATTAGCTGTTGTTAAAACAGTATTTTCAACTGTCCCAAGCTGACTTCAGATCTGGGTATTAGTTTCTGGGCTTATCTTTTATACTTTGCCTGGAAGTGAAATCTCCAGAAACAAATTTATAAGCCTTGGCTTAACGACTTTATTTTTTTCCTGACTAACTTGTTGTTTAGCACCATTATGTACAGGGCACTCTGCTATCTGAAGTTCTTATCAATGGTTGACTTCATTACAGAATATTTGCAAATCCATGCGGTTAAAAAAACAGAGATGGGCCCAAACCAAACCCTAGATCTGAGCACTCTTGGGGGTTAGGGAATTTTGAATTTAGATCTGAACTATGTTTCTTTGGCACATCTTTAGTAACCACTCTATATTCTGATTACAGGGTGGATATGCAGACTTCTTTATACATGGGGCTAAATTCTGCCCTAAATTACATTGCAGTAGTCTGAAGTTGGAATTTGCTGATGTTCCAGTTACTCAGCCAAGGCATGAGAAATTTAAAAAATCTGTTTTACTAAGAAAAATTGAATTATTCAATATTTCCTTCGCTGTGGGATGTGTATATGTATAAATACAAACTCATGCTACACATACGCTCTCTCTCTCCTCTCTATCTATATGTATGTGTAAGTAGATCACAGATATTGACTGGAGTGTGATAGCTGTTGCCCCTCTGGTTTAAAAAGTGACCACTAAAAATATTACTTATTAGAGTGCACATTTCACATTTCTCCCTAGTATTGTTTTCCACTAAAAGTCAGGAGGACAATGAATATATATTCCGTTCAATCTTTTTGACTGAAAGTCTAAGATGTTAATGCAATTTTGCTGATGAAACACTACGTGGTGTTTAAAACTATGAGCCCATGCATGATGCCATAAAAAGTCAAAGTAATGCATTTAAACTGGAAATGAAATATATAGCACTCGGTATGTGCTAAAGGTACAGTAGTGCAATATATTGAATTATAGAAGGTTTTCATAAAGAAAAGACACTATATGGTCTGTACAAAACAATCCAGATTAAAACTGGTTTAAAAATCAGTTAACTGCTATTTCTGGCTCTGTACTAGTGTGGGCAGCTCCACGCATCTTCTGGAGTGTATCAGTCAATCAGTTTGCTGTACATGTGACTAACTATTTAAAGGCCCAGTTCTGCGAAATACTGAGTGTCTCCAGAGGACCTTAATGGGAATTGGAGGAGTTTGGTGCCTTGTATTTCAGGCTTTAAGTAAGTTCAGGTCTCCGTGGCTTTACTGCAAGGCTCGGTTAATGTGCTGAAGTCTTCATGAATTCTGTACTTGGACATTTGTTTGAGTAATTAATTTTTATGGGGAAATAGGCAATGTATTATAGTGGATAGCCCCATGGAATGGGGCTCTAGAGAGCTTTTATTCTGCCCCCTGCTGGGCAAGTAATTTTGCCTCTCTGTGCCTTGGTTTCCCCAATTATAAAATGGAGATGATTCACTTACCTCCTTGTAAAGCACTTTGAGATCTGCTAATGAAAAGAGCTAGATAAGAGCTAGATATTATTCTTAGATTATTTATTTATTTACTACAAGACTCAAGGAGACTCCTACCACTGTTTTCTTTCATTAAAACCTATCTCCAAATCCTGGTGTCAAGGAAATGGGAAGACTGTTTTATATAGCAGTCACCCAAATGCAGCTGTGTTTAGAACAGGATTTAATATGTTAGGCAACAGCTGTAATGGAAGTTTATGTTCCTTCAGTTTGTTCTGGAGGGCATGGCTGAGTGCCTGTTGTAGACAATGCCATACTAGGTAGTGATTTTATAAATGGTGTATGGTCTTGACTTCAAGGGCATGGGGTCCTTCGGGGAATGCAATATTTATTGTTATTCCAAGGTTTTCAAGATGCAAGACCTATTAAATGCTCTTATTAGCCTGTTCTGCACAGTCAGAATTGCCAAGCTATGTGTAAGTCATAGCTAGAAGCTTCCCTCTGTGTATTTGGAGCTTTGGGTGTTGCATCTGACGCCAGTCTTTGCTTTAGATCGGGGTGGCCAACCTGAGCCTGAGAAGGAGCCAGAATTTACTAATGGACTTGGCCAAAGAGCCACAGTAATACGTCAGCAGCCCCCCTTCTGCTCCCCCACCCCGTTCCCAGCACCTCTGGCTCCCACCCACTGGCAGCCCTGCCAATCAGTGCCTCCCCTTCCCTTCCTCCCTCCCTCCCTCCCCAGACCTCCCAATCAGTTGTTTTGTGGCGTGCAGGAGGCTCTGGGATGGAGGGGGAGGAGCGTGGGCACGGCAGGCTCAGGGGAGCGGGCGGGAAGGGCTGGAGTGGGGGCAGAGCCTGTGGCAGAGCTGGGGGTTGAGCAGTGAGCACCCCCCGGCCCATTGGAAAGTTGGCGCCTGTAGCTCCAGCCCCAGAGTCAGTGCCATACAAGGAGTCGCATGTTAACTTCTGAAGAGCCGCATGTGGCTCCGGAGCCACAGGTTGGCCACCCCTGCTTTAGATTATTTATGGCATTTTTTGGCTAGTTTGTTTAATTATCTGTAAAGGGTTGGCACAATTGGTTATAGGTGATGTGCAAGGCACTGTAGGGATTCTCTTCTGAATTTTGCACTGTTACAAATGTATGTTTTGTTAACTTCTCCATTAACTAAATTGTTTTTCCTGGATATGGAGTATGCTAAGCCTGACAGCATATATCTTACCTGAAGTGGCGTCCTTTTCCCATGGCACAAAAAGGACATCGCTTGGAAAGCTTTGCCTTTACCTTAAGCAATCAGCTAGAAAATCACTTTCCTTCTGCAACTCTCTACTTGTGGAGAAATGCTTCTTTGTACAACATCTAAATCAGATCTGATACCAAAGTTAAAACATCTGGAAAGAATATTTATAGTGCTTGGGAGAAATACAAAAATGTTGGTCATTAATTGAACGTAGAGACTTTTGTCACATATGAAAAGCTATAGTGTGCATAGACTATGCAGGATTTAGCATAAATTCTAGTATTTCTTTTAACTGTCTTCATGTGTTCTTGATTATGGGGTCCATCCCCATGGATTCATGTGGGCCACAAAAAAAAAGGTACTTTCATAAGCTCTTCATAATGCCCTCTTCTTTCCTTTGAGCTTTTGATCGTCAGTGAACTAATTAATAATGTTGAAATGTAGAATGGCACTCATGCTCCTAATGTCAGCAATGGGATGAGATCTGGGCTTGTTGCTGCATGGATTGACATCATTGGCAAAACTCTTGTTAACTTCATTTTGAACAAGATTGGGCCCAATTACACCAACTTTAGCCTTGATAGGACATCATTTTAGCTGAGTCTCCGATGGAGTAAGCGTGGTCTGTTATGAGAACTCTGTTCAAAGCACCAGCTCTTGAGATTGATAATCTTGGCCTTTCTCACTCTGTTTCTAACCTTCCCTTTTAATGAAAATGTTGAGCTTGAATTTGGTTTGGACACAGCCTCCCAAACCTTGATGATTGTCCGGAACACTTTGGTTTGCAAAATGGTAGCTAAATCTGATTTGAACAGGCTTTCTCACAGTATTTTGTAACATTATTTATAATTTCACTTTAGTATATGACTGTTTCATATACATGAATCGAATATTCTTAACATACCTGTAAAGTGGGAAATCATAATTTATTCCCATTCTTGTAGTTGGAAACTAAGAAACAAGGAGACTGAGAATATATTTTCAAATTTAGGTGCCTAAAGTTAGGTGGCTTGATTTTCAGTGGTGCTGGGCACCCATAGCTCATGATGACTTCACTCTGTGTTCACATATATTGTGCATGCTCAACCCCTCTGAAAATCAAACCACTTATTTAGATGCCTAACTTAAAACACCTAAATAAAAAAAAATATGTTGGAATAAGTGACTTGCCCTAATTCAAAGAAAAATCTGTAGCAGAGCAGGGAAGAGAATTGCTGTCTCCTTGAGTCCAGTATGTACACCACAAGATCATCCCAAATCCCACCTCCCTTTCCAGCCCAGAAGTTCAGTGATAAGCTAAAATAATAAATTAAGTGGGGTGGGGGGAATGGCCCTTTCTGAACTTCACAGTTCATTTGGTTCAGATCATAGTTTCTCTCCACCAGTTCAGCTAGCTTGTAGGAAAGAAACTGTAGCAAAGCAAAATGACTTCTATTAATTTTTTTAATCAGGAAAATTAAGCTGAGGGCCAACTGAAAGACTGTGGTTTTACTGAAATAACATATCTAATTAGCTTAGGGCTAAATACCTAATGCCAGTCAAGGATTTTGAATTTATGGTTGGGCTTAATGTACAAAGCCCTTAAATATTCTGTCATAGTTAGCTATTTGAAGTTTAGGGACCTTATACCACTGTATCAAAAAGGCAACCCCCCAAAAATTAATACTTAACATTTTACATTAGTATTCCTAAATATTAGAACTTGCGATAGAGTTAGTGCAGTTTTCTGAGTCATTTCTGAATAATACCATATTACTTTTTGTGTAAGGATTGGAAGATTGAATACTTTGGGACGGTAAATTTCTTCACTCTTCAGATCCTGACATGCAAGCATTCATTATTGACATCAATTAAATCTTACATAAAGTCTAAAAAAATACAGTATATAATATTATTGAAATTCTAATTTTTGCAGTTTTCTGGTAGGTTACAGCAAACATAGAAGGCTGCATATATTTGGAGACTTAAAACCTTTTGAACTCTAGCTGTTGGATTCGTAATCTACATAGCTGCTCCCTTAAACTTTATAAAATCTGGAGCCTCATGATTCAGGAGGGAGAAGCAAAAGTGGACAATTTTAACTATGATGGATGTGTTGCTAGGGAGTAAAATTAAATGGCTGATAATAATTGTGGTAGCTTACAAAGAATGATGTTATTTACAAAAGCTCCATTTTGCATGTAATCAGATGTCTATTCCCGTGAGCTCAGTCATAATTCATATTCCACTTTAATGTGTCTGGAAAATGTGATTCTTTCTGTACATGTATTATTTTTAGGATGTTATGTTTCCTTGGTGCATACACAATGAGCCCAAAATCCTGTAGGAATGTGTTTAATTTGAAAGTTTTATCCTCTGGGCCTGGTTAATTCAAATACAAGGCCATGAACATAGCTTTGGTGCCTTAAAGAATGCAGGGATGGCAAATTATGTGCACAAAGGCAACTGAGAAAGTGTTTTTATGATGTGTTTAGTGAAAGGTGCTGGTTTTCTGAAGATCTCTTTTCTGCCTCTTCTGTATTCATTTATTTCCTATATTAACTTCAGTTTATTAGACTGGAGAATTATCAGTGCTTATAATCTCATCTCTAGCGGTCCCTTGGAATTATAGTGGTCCACTTTACAGGCATTCTTTTGTCCAGAGCAGTGGTACACATGATGGATGAATGTGCCGCCTTTGACCTGATAGCTAGTGAAACACATTGTCCATGATATATTTCTAAGGTTTTTAAAGATAAAAGAAGCATCTGAAATTCGACCAATAATTTTTTTCATGCACTCTGTTTTTGAAAGATGGATATTCACACCTGCAGAGCAAGTCTGCTCTTCCACCATTTCTTGGAGATGTAAACTCTGTGTTTGCCTCTGTGGAGCTGCTAACCAGGCAGAGAAATGAAAGGCATTTTTTAAAATATCCTGCGCAGCGTACGCAGGGTGTTAGGTCTGGCTTGGACTGTGCTGATATGGTGACTCCATTTTTTTTCCTCATAGTACTAGCAAAATAGATATAAGGGAACTATAGGCTAAGATGGAGAGGGAACAAGAAATTGAAAATAATTTTTAAATTCTACAGTATGGAATTCATAAGCTCTTGGTCAGAGAAATTGTGCAGTCACCAGAGACAATGGGAACTGAGTGCTAAATTTTCTGAAGACACAAATACCAGTTGAATACCCAGATTATCACAGATGTGTGCCCTAATTTAGGAAAGGGAGTATTTGAAGTCAGCTGCTGGTCAGGGAGGGGAAAGGCCTCCAGGCCAGCCCATCCAGAAGACAGCTTCAGATAAGTGTGTGGGGAGGGGGAATGGGGAGGAGCTTTTAGATAGAGATGCCTGAAGCTCAGCATCACCCAGGCATCACTGGGATGGTAAACACCAGGGATGAAAGGGATGATATCACTCCTAAGAGCGCGAGCACCCGTTCCATGAG
Source organism: Natator depressus (assembly GCF_965152275.1). Classification (NCBI taxonomy): domain Eukaryota; kingdom Metazoa; phylum Chordata; order Testudines; family Cheloniidae; genus Natator; species Natator depressus. The sequence goes on from NC_134243.1 coordinate 52,421,245, forward strand.
CTCCATCTCCCTTTCCTCCAAAGACGTGGTGCAGATGGGGTGGATTCATACCCCTTCCCTGAGCATAACTGGTGGGGCCTTCATTTTTCCTCTTGCAGGCTCTAAAGCACTGGGGACAGGGAGTTTCAGTCCTCTTTCCTCCAGAGAAGAGGGAGTGAGTGGATGTTTCTCTCCATCCCACTTGGATATTTGCGTAATGTTTGGTTCACCAATTACCATGAATATAAAGGTTTCAAGCAAATTATTTGTGCTCACTCATGCACAATTGCTAATTGTGAACCCTCTGAATAAAAGAGAAGGAAGGAGAGTAAGAACTGTGTATATGATTGGGGATGCAAACACATATACTAATACTGCTAATGTGTAAACAGCCCCTATCCGGTTATAACAACATGGGACAAATCCTGCTGTTACTAATCAGCGTGGATTCTGGTAAAGCTCCCACTGAAGTATACTTAGCACTTATAAAGAACCCAGCTGTGATAAGTGCTTATTCCCCCCCTCCCCTGCAAGCTGCTGAGCATCCTTACTTCTCATTGAGATTAGTGGGAATTGAAGGCACTCAGCACCTTGGAGGAGGTGCTTAGCACCTCACAAGTGAGGATCCTCATCTCTTTTACAATCCAGCCCTGCTTTATGAACTCAGTGGCCAAACTCGCAGTGACCTCACCAGGCCCTTATTGAGAAAGGCCAAGCCTTATATTTCTTGCTCTGCTTTTACACCCAGTCCAAACGTCACTTGGTCCAGCACATTTCAGTGAAGTTAAATGATCTGTCCCTATTTCTAGCTTTCAGATATTGCCACATATTATGATGTGGCAATCTCTCATCATTTAAAACCTTAAGGGACTGACGAGAATAAAACAGATTTGCGGTTATTCATATTCTGGTCTTAATATAAAGGAACGTACTATGTTTTGCAGGAAAAGTAATTAAATAAGATATTCATTTTCAGTACTATGCATTCCTCAGCTTGCAGAAGTCAGAGGGGAAAGAATTAGATTTTTTTTCTTCTTAAATATGTATACTGGGATTTCTAGCTTAAATTTGTTTTGCTGAGACTTTGGAGTCAAGTTTTATGTATAGTTTTTGATGTAGGACCTAATTAGGCCCTCCACATCTTAATACTTTCTGCTACATCTGCATTAAAGATAGCATTGCATACATTTGCATGCAATTTACATTAAAAAGTTAGCCGTGCTGTGTGCAATAATCATTTTAACTGAGTATCATTGACAGCCAATATTGTGAATAAGCATAGAAAATATGTGTCACTCACAATGCATGTGGTGTTCTGTCTTCAGAAATTTGGGGTTTTTTTAGTGCTGTAAATTCGTTAGAATGTTTCCTGACAACCATTGGTGTTAATCTAACAAAGGAGTAAGAACAGCTTAAAGGCTTATAGCTTCCACACCAAACTGAGTGGAGATGGGCACAAGCCAAAATGTTCAGAGCCAGATCAAAACTTTCTGCAAATTTGAAGGTGTTCATTCTGCTACAGGAATAGGTGTCAGTTACGAAATTCCAATCTGGATTTAAACTCCAAAGGAATTCTTTGTTGGGGCTTTGGTTCAGCATTTTGGTTTGGTTGTAAGATCTAAACTTCTACAAGAAACAAGCCCGTGTGAGGGTTTTGCGTGGTGTTTGCTCTTTGTGTGTATGATTTTGTTGGGGTTTTTTATATGTACAAAAGATATAGTTTTATTACAGTACTTTTTTTTTGCAGAATATGGAGGTGCTAATGGATAGAAATGGGAAAATTTAAATTCAGAATATTTCTTTGGTTGTATTTTTTTTATCCACCTCAAATCAAGAGAAAATTGTACAAATATCAAGAAGTCAGAGAAAGAAACTGAACAAATTACCTAACAGGACAAATAATCATTGTATTTCTAGGTTTATGCAAAGCCATGCAGTCCAAAAGATGCAGATTTACATCTTGAATAGTCTATTTAAAGAGCACTGGGGCAGTAGTGCCTGTATTTTACCCAGCAAAACTATGTCTGTTTTTTTGCTTAAGGGATCAACATTTTTTATTTTATGATGATGATGATGTCAGCTTTCTCAGACTCTCATAAAAAAGGCATGAAAACAGCTTGGACTCAGCTAGTGATTAGGCTAGTAAAAGATCACACAGAGGCAGATTCTTTTTATTTTAGACAGACTTCAGATCTGATTCTATCACTGATTGGAACGAGAAAGTGACTTTCATACTCCACATGAGTTACATAGACCAATAGAGTGAAATATTAATTTATGTCTCTGCTGTTAAGTAATAGGAAAAATTACGAATAATGAATAAAACGTCTACAATTTCCTTCCGATCTGCTGATGGACAATAGGGCCTCTCTCCATTTACCTGCTTTGATATTTCCTTTTTTCTATATATTTGTTCCATAGACAGCTGTCACAAACAGACAGGTCTGAGGTTTACTTGGAGGTCTGCAGTGTGATGAGTATGGACTTCATCCTGCACCATTAAAGTGAATTGAACTGATTCCATTCACTTAAATGGGAACAGGTTCAAGTCGTACAAGGCAGTGTGCTCTTGAGCTTATTCAAGATGGTAACAGATACTCCCACCTTGTCCCAGCTGGGTGACAAGGTAGCCTGAAATGCCTAATAACTTAAGCCCTGTGCCATGACATCATTAAGACTACTCATATATTTAAATTTAGGCACATGTTTAAGTGCCTTGTTGAACTGAAGCCCAAAGCAGCCATCTGCTCCTGATCCATTAGTGGGAGACGACGCCAATGAGGGCACAGTTGCAGTAGTGGGAGAAGATACCTGCCAAATGTAGTTCCATTAGCACGTTTAGGCCTGGTCTATACTTGAAAGTGATATGGGTAAAACTGTGAGCTGGAGGTTGTTGGGGTTTTTTTTTGTTTTTTTTTGCTGGTACAGTTATACTGGTATAAGCCTTAATGTGGATGTAGTTACACTGGTATAAAGGTGCCTTATATGATTCTTATAAGCATTTATACTGTTATAAGCATTTTTATAGCTGTGAACACCCTAGTACAGGGTGGGGTTTGCCTCTCTGTCGTTAAAGTGGCAAAACTTTATAGTGTAGACAAGACTTTGGCTGATTTATATGCACAGAGTGGTGCAACTTTAATAATAATAATTAATAACCGTAGTATTTTCAAGTACTTTGGTTTGTCAGTGTTATGGAAATACTAATGTTAAATGTCCTATGAAAAATATGAAGGTAAATAAAGATTATCCCCACTTTACAGATGGAGACAGCTACAGAGAGTTGCTCAGCGCAAGTCAGTGGTAGTAGGAGGATTAGAATGCAGGGCCTTGACTCCTGCTCTAATGCTCTTTCCTCTAGACCGTTCTAGTGGCTTCCTTGTTCATAATAGTAAACATATTTTTATATAGCAACTTTTCGTCCAAGAATATTAAGGAGCTTTTTTCCAAAACATTTAATTTTTTCAAAGATCCCTCTGTGGTAGGTGACTATTGCTATTCTATTCATTGTGCAGTTATGTAAACTGAGTCATGAAGCGGTTAAGTGATTGTTGTCAGGAGTGCACATGTCCATGTAGTACGCAATGGAGGTTGAAACTGAACCCACGAGTCTTTTGCTAGAAGAAGTCATTTTATACCATAACAACTTCTCCGTTTAAGAGAGGCAAAGTGGGTGAGGTAATATATTTTATTGGACCAACTTCTGTTGGTGAGAGAGACATGCTTTCAGGATAACCTATTACTTCACCCACTTTGTCTTTCTGTTCAAGTGCATTTTTAAGTTGTGTGAATTGTTTAAAAATAATGTCTGAAATTAGTTGTATATTTCTGTACTTGCTGAAGTGTAAGCTCAGTTTTGAAATTCATGAACTCTTAACTGCCCCCAATTTGGAGATTTCTTTTACCAGGTAAAATTACTGCTTTAATATTTACAGATAGATGCACTCGTTCTCTTGATGATGGTAATTAATGTGCTGCTTATATCCTATTATGTGGGGTTTAACAAGCTGGAGGGTAGCTTATGGATCCTGCACTTGTCTAAAATACCAAGAAACTAAAGCATGAGAATAATGTAGAAAATGGAGCATAAAAAATTAATGTTTTACTAATGAGAATCTTTCAGATTAATAAAACCCTTATAATAAACAGATGTTATTGGAAAACAAAAGAGAGATCCAAATCTGTCTCAGAATGCTTTGTTTGTAATTGATTATTAGAATTTGTTGTGATGTTGCTGCTTTATAAAATATATTCTTGGTGACCTTTTCATAATCTCACACTGTTTACTTTTGGGGTCCTGATTCAGGAAAGTACTTCATCACAAACTTAACTTTAAGAACATACTTAAGTATTTGATTGAATAGGGGAGTTAAGCATGTGTATGGGTGCTTTGCTGAATCAAGGCCTTGGTGACTAATTACATCTCCTGTTCTGTAAATAACATAAAACACATACTTATGCACACACTGTCTTTCACTAAGAGCTCTTTCAGCTCAAAATCGCAGCAGTCTTCTGGACCATGTATGACCTGGAAGGCCAAAGAAATTAATTCCTCCGTGCTCTGGCACATGCAGAAGAAACAACCCTTAAAAGGAACAGGTCTGCAGTAGGGATTGTGTGGCTGCTTGTGACAATCAGGGGGTAAGAGAGAGAGGGGAGAGCTCTTCTCCATCTGTCCTGAAATGCTACCAATAATGGGCCTGTAATTCCTTATTATTATTACTGTTTATACTGCAGTAGCGCCTAGGAGTCTTAGGCCTTATCTACACTACAGGGGAAATTCAATCTAAGCTACACAATTTGAGTTACGTGACCAGCGTAAGTCAAATCGACATAGCTTAGATCTACTTACCGTGGGGTCCACACTACCTGATGTTGACGGGAGATGCTCTCCCATCGACTCCCACTACTCTTCTCGATCCAGTGGAGTACAGGAGTCGACGGGAGAGCGATCTGCGGTTGATTTAGCGTGTCTTCACAAGACTCACTAAATTGACCACCGATGTATCGATTGCCACTCGTCGATCCCCCGGTAAGTGTAGACAAGTCCTCAGTTGTGGACCAGTGTCCCATTGAACTAGGTGCTGTTCGAACAAAGAGCAAAAAATGGTCCTGGCTCCAAAGAGCTTACAGTCCAAGAACATTCCTTGCCCTATGTTGGGTCCATGCAGTCCAGGGGAGGTAGAGCTGGAGTGGCCGCCTCTCAGCAAACCCAACAGAGAAGATGGATTCTGGACATGCTGGTTTGGCATTTTCTTGTCCTCAAACTTACTTTCATGATGGTAAGAGTTAGGGGGACAATTTTGTTCACGTGCACTAATGGGTGATGGACACCTCAAGTAAGTTGGAGGTGTCTCCATCTCCCCTCTGTCACCTTTTCATGATAGGAAGGAGATGGGAGACAGGCAACTCTTTCAAAATCAATTCCTAGCTGGCTAATGAAATGTGAGCCAGACTAGGAAGAAGTTGTCCTTGTAATGAGATAGCTGTGGATTCAATATGACCTGATTGTCGTATTCAGTACAGTGACTCTTCCTGGGTGTGACTGATAAGTTGCTACATAAGAAAGTAGATGGCTGCTGCTGAGGGCAAAGGACCACTTTGAAATAAGAATCACCACCTCCAAATGCTGTGACCCAGACTTTTGCTGTTACTGAGGCTGTTTTGTGCTACGTCCAGTTCCCAGAATGTTGCTTTTCCCTTTCCCTGATGTTTCACTGCTGTAATATAATCAGATATTGGTTTATATTGATCTGGACAGTGCCCAGAAAGGAAGAGGAGAACATTGTTTGTATTTACAGTTGTGATTTCTGGACTGGGATGGCAGTCTGAGCGCCAACTATTTGCACACAGATTCCATAAGCAGGGACTTACAGCGAATGTGCTGATAGCTTACATCAGAGAATCGCATATGACCTCAATCAATGCCAGTATGTGAGGAGAAATTTAGATGTTGAGAACCTACATTTTCAGAAGTTACTTCTGATTTCAGGTGCCACTGTTTGTGTATTAACAATGCTGGAGGATTTAGTAGGTGAGTAGGAAATCGTTGGGGCTTCTGTCATATGGAGAGGTGAGAAGAGGTAGCTTCAGGTTGTGCGTTTAGCTAAAAGGATCAGCAGTAAAATAGTTAACTATTTTAGCATTTGAATTGTCATCCTTAAATATCAGAGTTGTCAGCCCATTGAGATAAATGGTGCAGGTCACACCATTCCAATATTGTTTAAGGCTGTTTGCAGACTCAGGTGGACAACAGTGCATGGGTTTGCATTTAAGTTGATTCACATTTTCAAGGTTATCTTTGCAACCAAGAGGGCTAGAAGCATAATTCTTTTTAAATGAAAGCTCAGATTTGATGCACAATTTAGCACCAATACATGAGGCCCTGAATATAATGAAATGTGTCTTTCATTTGGTAGATTTAATTTGCCATGAATGATTGTATGTAACAGTTATTAGGCATTTAACTGTGACCATTATACATTATTTGAGCTTGAGTCTAATTATTAGAGTGGGTTTTGTTTATAGTTGCTACTAAACAATATTTGGCATTTAATAGCAAAAAGAAAACTTTTTTATTGTGGGAAATTTGTCAAAACTCAAAAATAGAGCAATCTCTTATTGCATGTTTGTAAGTTCCATTAGCTTTAAAAGCAGCTACATATCTTAATGAAGAAGAGAGTAGATTCCTTAATGTCTGACTAAAGAATAGGGTTAATAACTTGGCTACACATGATGAACAAAACAATATAGATGCCTTTTGAAAATACTTGTCTCACTTTATAATTGTGTTGCCTGACTGATATTCATTTATACATACAGGACCAGATTTTCAGAATAGAACATCTCCCATTTAGGCACCTAAATATGTGGTTAGGTTTGCAGAAGAACTCAACTTGCTGAGTGATGGGCTCTTTAGAAAATCTTTAGAAAAACAAATTATTTGTTTTTTAAATGAGAGCTAAGGTTTTTTTGAATATCTGGCGCCAATTGTGGGAGCTGAATAGAATTAGGGAAATAACTGATTTTTCAGTTTGGTGGCAGTTCTGAAAAAATTGTGGGAGAAAAACCAAAACACCTTAGGTTTGAGTTGGACTGAATCTGAAATTTTTCAGAATTTTTGATGAATTGAACAAGTCTATTTTGGGGCTGTTCCATACCAGGGCTTTGAACCCAGGTCTTTCACATTCCAGGTGAATGCTCCAACTGCTGGACTAAAGGGTATAATGGGTGAAGCAGTGCCACCACCAATACCTCCATCTCCTCTGTCTCCTCTTCTGGCCACTTTATGAATGGCTGAACCTATTCAAGTCAAATGCACAAATACTGTCGTTACAGGTTGATCAAAACTGCATTTTTCATGGATTTATCCAGCTCTTGTTCTTAGCCATTGAAATCCTAGCCCTGCGCTTTTGAAAATCTGGTTGACCATATATTCACAAATACTTAGCACACAATCTGTAACATAGACTGATGTATGCTTGGCCTCAGCAGCAGGGGTGGCTCTACCAATTGTGCCGCCCCAAGCAGCTGCCGTGAAATTGCCACCGCGCGACACGGACTGCCGCCTCATTCTCAATGCTGCCCCAAGCACCTGCTTGGAAAGCTGGTGCCTGGAGCCGGCCTTGCTCAGCAGAATGATTCCATGCACAGATTGCAATACATACGACATGCAGAACTCCACTGAATTCATTGGGAATTTGGGTCTGCAGAGCTTTAGTCTAAGAAAGTGCATACAATACAGCTGTAATGGAAAGTTAAAGAATGCTCAGAAGTGCTTTGCTGTTAAATTCACGCTCTGACGTGATAAAAGCCGCTTAAGCATGGAGCTGTGTAAAATACTTTCCAGCCTGTACATTGTAAGTTAAGCAGTGTATTTTATAAGACAATTAAATGTGTTTTTACTGAGTTTTTTTTTAGCCACTTAGTGCTCTGAATTGTGATATCCTTAGGGTTTTTTTTAAATTAAAATTGAAAAGTGAATTGTTCTAAAATTTAACAGTGAGAGGAAATGACTTCTAAAGCTGAATTCAGGAAATGAGATAGATCTGTAGGTTTATTACATTTATTGATCTTTGAGGAAGAGTCTCAAAATACCTTGCATTTTGCTGTACACTTTAGTTACTTACAATGGAGATAACTGTTAAATTTCATTTGGAGATGAATTAGCAGTTTTCTGTAGTGAATCGGTATGTTAATCTGCATGGCTTTATTTCTTTTACTTTCTCCAGGGGGTGCAAAGTATCAACTAGGAACCATAGCCTGATGTAGACTTTGCTGTCCAGGTTTTTCAGCATGTGTAGCCGAGCAGACCTGAAACCCAAACTGGCAACAGGATTATTGGCTGTCTTTTGACAGTGTGCCTGAAAACCATGGGGGAAAGGACATGGCTATAAAGGAATTTTGTTTTTCCTGATTGTTAACAGGTAAACAGTGCAAAATGACTCTCTTCAATGGGATTTCTTCTATGTAATGAGGATGGTTAGGGGCCAAATTCAGCCCTGGTAGAAGGCCAGTGAAATCAGTGCAGTTAAGCCAGAGGTGTGTACAGAGGACAGAGTTCTTTTAAATATCTACTTCTGCTCATGAATTTTGCATTCTGTTAGTCTCACTGAGATTAGGTAAAGACCTCGTCCTCACTTAACCATGAGAGCCATTATCCTGGATCTAATCTACTTTTTCTCATTTTCTAGAAGGTGAGGGATTTTTGTGTGATGCCCAAGCTCAGTGGCACAAAGTTTATAGCAAGACAGCTAACTTACTTTGTTTTTGCAAGGGCTTTTGAGGGCATCAGGATTGTTAAACAATAGCTGATAGAAGAGCATACTTGGGAGTTGGCTCTAAAGGTCTCTGATGAATCCTTGTACCTTTCACTGCCCTTTGGGAGCTATTTGAGAAAATTTCCATGTCCAGCTGTCATGGTCATTGACACATTTGTTGGGACCCCAGACTTGGTTGAAGCATAAATGCCCTTGAGGAGGAGAAAGGGTCACAGGCTTACTCTAAAAAACAACATAAAAAATCATCATGCATACCCTAAAAGAGTGGAAATTCTTCTTGCTACATTATTTCTCATTGTTAGTGGGTGTTTTTATGTCTTCCATATTTTAAAGGTAAATTAATCTTTCCCCTGTCAAGAAGCACTGTCAATAAGAGAGCAGAAGCATAACAAGTAATTTAAATCGTGGAAGAAAATGTCAAAAATAGGAAAAAAAATGAAATTCTTTTGTGCTGCAAAGTTCCTGGCTGAGAACTTTTTTTAAAGTAGAAAACTCTCTTCCGCCATGCCTTGTGGCATCTGTGAGCAGAGGTCCTGCAAGATAAGGATTTTACTGGAGTTCTGTAACATAGGAAGATATGATATCTCATATCTTGTATCTTATATCTTTTAGGTTCTTTTAGAAAGGACTTCCTACTAACCTTTAACCAACAGGAGTGGAGCTCAAATAAATAAGGGCAAGGGTATCTGGTGAAAATATTGGGTGGGAGTAGAAGTTGCAGAAACATAAACATTCAGAAAGTGCACAGTAACCCCATTCTGGTCAAAAGCAGGAAAATGCATCTATTTTTCTTGTTAACCAACCATTGAGCCCTTCTTTATGTTATTGGAACATAGAAATTACCACACCAAACTGGGCCAGTAGTCCATCTAGTCCAGTGATCAGCCTCTGATGCAGCCAATAGCAGATGCTTTAGAGAAAGATGCAAACAAAACAGAACAAAAAACCCCCAAACCATGTAAAAGCAGCAAAGAGTCCTGTGGCACCTTATAGACTAACAGACGTATTGGAGCATAAGCTTTCATGGGTGAATGCTTATGCTCCAATTCGTCTGTTAGTCTATAAGGTGCCACAGGACTCTTAGTCTGGATCTGTAAAAGCGGCAAACACGGCTACCCCTCTGATACCAAACCCTGTAGTTGATAATTATGGAATAATTGACCATAGGAAGTTACTTGCCAAACTCTGGCATTTAGTGGTTGGTTTATGCCCTTAAGCATGAGGGGTTATACGTGCCCCTTATCCATTTTATCCTGTCTCAAGTAAGAGAGGATGTTCTTATTATCTATGTCAATATCTCCTATTTTTGAGTCCTCTTAATGCTCTAGCCCTCAATGATACCTTGTGGCAATGAGTTCCACATGTCAATTATGTGTTATGTAAAAATATATTTCCTTCCCCCAGTTTAAAATCTGTTCTTTTTCTGTTCCATTGAATGTTCCTTTTTCTTTCCCTTTGTGAGAGGGGGAAACAGGACTGCGTGATTACCGTTCATTGTTTCATATACCTCTGTTTTGTACCCTCTTGTTCATCTCCTCTATAAACAAAAGAATCCCAGTCTTTGCAATCATATGGAAGGAGTCCTGTGGCTATAACCATGTTAGCTGACTACCTAGAATCTGTTTTCCTTCTACTGTATTTTTAGGCCTGGACTGAATGCACTGTTCAAGGTGAGGGAATACCATTAATTTACAGGGACATAATATTTCTCACGTTCTATTTTTATCACTATTAAAAAATCAGTGTTTACTCCTTGTTTTTTCCGCCTAATCCCAGCCCCATCTTATTTATCTTCTCCATGTGCTACCTTGTTTCTTCTTATGAACTTCCTTTGGTCTCTAAACACTCTTGTCACTGCCTTCTTTATGGGTTTTATGTTATCATTTTTCAATGCTTTTGCCCTTTCTCTTTCCTTTTGCTATTCCTTCTTTCTTCCCCTTTCCCCCCTTTCTCTCCCCATTCTGAATCTACCCTTCTATATAGAAAAGGGGCTTGTAGGATTCCCCTCACCATAATATCTGAGCGCCTCAGTCTTTCATGTAGCTATCATCACAAACCATTGTGAGGTAGGGAAGAGCTACTATTTTACAGATGGGGAACTAAGGCACAGAGAGGCAAAGTGATTTGCTCAATGTCACACTGGAAGTCTATGGCACAGCAGGGAATTGAAGCCAGTTCTCTCAAGTCCTAGGCTAATACCCTAGCCATTGGATCATCTTGTCTGTCCATTCCTCCTCTCTCCACAGCACTCACGCCTCCCTGTCTGCTCTCACCTGAATGCTCCATGCCACCCTTATGCACACATGCACCCACCCTACCTCATGCATACACAGTAAGTAGAAACGCTACTTCACTCTAATCACTTCTCCCAAGGTAGAGACTGGGGCCCATGCCTAAGGAGCAGCCTGTAGAAACTATGGAGGCTAGGGTTTGAGTAGCAGCCTTCGTTGATCAGGAAGAGACAGCACCACTCCCGGTCATAAAGGAGAGAGCTCTGGTCAACTGCAGGACACCATTCTGTGCTGCTGCCGTTTTCAGTCAACCCTTGGGAAGTAGGGCCAGGTTCTTCAAAAGAGTGCTTGATGTTTTTCCTGGCTCTCATGGCAAAAGCCCAGCAATGGGAGCACTTCTTGTACAGCCAGTCTGAGGAAATGACTCCACACATCAGCTGCCTGTGAAGATGAGGGCTGTCTTCTTAATGTTGAGAAATATCCTTAGTTAAATATCCTTAGTTCTGTACTGTTGCCTTGAAGGCATTTATTTAAGAAATGTCTTCTCCAGCAAATAGAAGAAGGCAAGATAAGCATTGTTTGCCGCCAAGGGAGTGTTATGTAGCAGTTAGAGTCAGGATTCCTGTTTTTTAATAACAGCTCTGTCACAGGTTTGCTGTGTGACCATGAGAAAGTCCTGAACCTCTGTCTGCATTTGATACCTTGCAGTTTCTGCATTTGTAAAAATGTGTGAGTAATACCTGCCTCTCCTTGTGCTAGTGTTGAAGCTTAATTAGTTGATGTTTGCAGGGCCTTTAAGATCAACAGAATAAAGGTTGCTATGTAAGTTGACCATTTTATATTGTTTGAAGTTAATTTGAACGATTATGCACAGTTTGCACAGAAGCAAGCTAATCCCTTCTGAGAATGGTCAGTATTTGCTTTTACTGAGCTTCTTTCCCAACCCCACAGGTGTGTAGGAGAAGGTGTAGGATGAACATGCACAGCTATTCATACAAACGTTTAGTGTAATTATGACACTGATAAAAAGATTAATGGTAAACTCAAGATGCAACAGTTAGAGCACTTTGTGTTTCTTTCCTTTGCTAATGGCTGCTACCACAGCTAACTTGAATTTTCTCCTCTGTTAAACGATTGAGACGATTCACAAAGCTGCAACTTAGAGTGGATCAGTGTACTGATGTTGACTGTTTGATTTTTTTATTTTGAAATCTGGCATTTTTAGTGCAGTCAGCTGACTTTGTGTTAATTCTCATTTTGAGAGACAGACCGTTTTGTTGCAAACATGCCAGTTGACAGAGTATCTCCCATGCACTCCAGATTTAATACAGTTTCCGGAGTTGAAAAGCATCTTTGTGGTCTTGCTTTGGGGATCTATGTCATCTTTGTCCAGCTGTTTTTTCCAGTTATTATTAGAATTATAAATAAAACTCCTATAAATAGCAAATGTCCAGATATCTAATTTTGAGAACATTTTTCTCTTATGCGCTTTGATTTTGTTATGTTCTTATGCAAAATGTGGCTAGAGTATGATCATTAGAAAGCAAAACAAAGTTCAGTTATCAAATTTGTTACCTAAGTGGAACATAAACATCTGATATTTGAATGCTCAAACTAGCACTAAAGTATACAAATGTTCTCTGTGGTGGTTTGACCATCCACATTCACGGTTTTTTGCCTGTGTTGAAGATGTCTGTATTCAATAATAGAGCCAACAGCCTATTGTTCTCTTCCAGTCTGAAAGTTAGGGAAGTCACAGGTGCTGGCATATCTACAGGACTTACTGGTACCATATCAGCTTCCTGGGTTGAAGTCAGAAGACTTTGTCATTAATAAAAACATCTACCACCTAATCAGGAGTATATAGTGCTCACCACTGGACAGTCAGCATTTCTGAGCAGTTATTAACTATACAATGGTATGTGAGACTGCAGTTACTTCCTACCCTTAGAACAGGAGAAACCTTGGTGTTAGAGATACTTATATGTGATAAGTGTTTTCAAATGTTGACTTTCTAATGGCAATTTCTATATAGGACTTATCCATACTTCACATAAGCAGCAGGCTTATCAATTGTTAATTCAGGGTAAGCATTATACGGAAATGGAAACTTTCCTCCCCCTTATGATATCAGTCCTCTAATTCCTCTTGTATTTCATTGTTTTCACACATTCAGAGGCCCCTACAATGCTCAAGAGTAAATTAGCAGGATTCCCCCTGCTGTTTCTATTGAATTGAGTTAATAATATAATGAGTTGATTGTTAAATTAACAGAATAAAGCTTGCCATGTGGTTGCAATACCACTGAGATCACATTATTTCCCCCTATAACTTGTCTCCTTACTGTTGGTTTGTGGCTTTAATAGTTCAGACTATGCGTCTGTGTAACGTGTAATTTGCTTCATAATATTTTCATTTGGAGACAGAAATGGTTATAAAGTGAGGTGGCTGTGACTCAAAAGCCAACAGTTTTATCAGTAAGAAATTACTTCCCGTATGGATTTCTTGCTTTGTGCGTGCATGCACATGCAAATCATAGAATCATAGACTTTAAAGTCAGAAGGGACCATTAGGATCGTATAGTCTGACCTCCTGCACAACGCAGGGCACACAATCTCACACACCCCCTCGTGTAACAAACCCCCAACCTTTTATTGAAGTCCTCAAGTCGTGATTTAAAGACTTCGAGGTGCAGAGAATCCTCCAACAAGTGACCCGCTGCAGAGGAAGGCGAAAACCCCCCAGGGCCTCTGCCAATCTGTCCTGGAGGAAAATTCCTTCCCGACCCCAAATATGGCAATCAGCTAGACCCTGAGCATGTGGGCAAGACTCACCAGCCAGACACCCAGGAAAGAATTCTCTGTAGTAACTCAGATCCCAAGGCATTCGGTAACTTGCCATAATGTGTATTGATTTCTCTTGCTGCTTTGCAAAGAGTGTGGTGACTGAATGGTTGTGGCTCAGGTCATCTGCATATTGAACTCATTTGCCATTTGTTCTTGTTAACACAGAACTGCTTTAGGAAAAGATTAGGCCATGTGTCGTGTATAGCAATGTCAACACGTTCATGGAAACACAGTAATGTTTTGGGAAGGGTTTAGGCCATGGCCCTATCTAGCAATGTCCACACCTATCTGTTCAACATATGTATCCTGGAAATTCCCCCTCTCCCCTTTGTCAGTTCCCTTCCTACCCCCAAAAAATTCTTGTCTAACTTTTTTTAAAAATGTTTGTCTAGTTGCACCTTGTGTTAATTCTATGACTCCTTAACACCCATTTGTTATACATAAGCTCCCTTACTGCCTGGACAAGACAGTGGGCTAGTTTCTATGATCATGTCTCCTTCAAGTGGCTAACCCCAAAGTCTGCCTAGAAAGGAACTTGCTACTTTCTCACATTAAAGGAATTTTCCTTGAGTTAATGTGATAGAGCCCTGAGTTTTTGGTGTTGATCATTGTAGGATCAATCTCTATTGATGACAGTGTTGTTTGCATCAGATGTATGTTGCTACAGATGTGTTATGCTACATTCTTTCTTGGCTTCAGTTCATGCCCTCTTGTTTTTTAGCCCGTTACGTTCTGGAGTATTTTCATGGGTGACATACCAGGGTACAGTCCAGACCAATGACTCTCTGTGTCACCCCTACAGGGTGCCCATTATCATGCCTTGCAGCTGTAGCTTCCAACCTGGACTGCTCACAAACAGCCACTGGCATTTAAAAGTTGTTTCCAACTCTGTGTGTGTGCTGCAGCCAGCCAGCCGCTCCTTGGCTCTTACCAGCCTTTAAGACTACCACAGGGTGACCCCAACATCCTTCCAATTCCAATTCCCTCCCCACAAACATATGTTCTGTACTGCCCAGCCTTCTGCTGGATAGCACAAATATATCGAGTGTTATTCCTTTAAGGGAATAATATGCACACAGCTTTTTATCCAGACACTTCAACTTGAACACTCTGAATTAGATAAAACAATAGAGAAGTTTATTAACTGCAAAGAGAGATTTTAAGTGAGTACATGTAATGAATAAGGCTGCGATTTAGTCACAGAGGTCACGTATTTTATGACTTCCAAAGACCTCCGTGACTTCAGCCAGCCCTGGCTGGGAGCTGCAGGGTTCCCCCTCCTGTAGCCCACGGCCACCGTGGGCAGCAGGGGGGACTCCCGCTGCTCCCCACCACCCTGGGCAGCCCAGGGACCCCCGGAGCTCCTGGTCTCCGTGGAGGCAGGGGGAACCCTTGGAGTTTGGAGCTGCCAGTGGTGGGGAACCCTGGGGCTACCAGCCCATTCACAGCTGTCCAGGCTGCTCATTTTATCATGGATATTTTTAGTAAAGGTCAGGGAGAGGTCACAGGCTTCCATGAATTTTTCTTTATTGCCTTTATTTTTCCTAAAAATATCCATGACAAAATCTTAGTCTTAGTAATGAGGCATAAAAGTCAGAACTGGTTACAAGAAAAATAAAGATAAAATGCTTCCTAGGGCCTAACTTAACTTTGCTTTGAACTTAACTTAGTTTTTCTCGCCACATGCTTTCAGCAGTCTTGCTGACCAAACTCCTTACGTCTGGACCCCTCCCTCAGAGTCCAACGGCTGCTTCCTTTGTCTATTCAGCTGCAGTGAATGCGATGGGCAGGGGGGTGAGAGGAGGGAGCTTTGGGGTGTTTATCCCTCCTTTTTATAGTTTCAGTCCCTGTCTTGAAAAACATTTCCAGCTGAGATCCAGGAGACTAAGTGTCTGTATGGAAGGATATTCCCTGCTGGTTTTTTCCACCTGTTCGAACTTCCTTTGTTTTCCCTCCCTGCTTGATAACTCTGTTTACTGCTTAAATGCAAATTAAGGCAAGCACACATTCCTTCCTTTGTTTGGGACAACCCAGACTTTGCTTGGACAGGACTGTGGGGTTTGGAACATGTGTTAATAACATCATACAGGGGAATCTTATAATTTCACATACAATGTTGCCACACATATTTTATACTCCTGAGGGAATTCTGCACCAAAAATTAAAAATTCTGCACACAATATTTCTTCCCACACTACTCCAAACCCCTGCCTCAGCCTGGAACCTCAACCCATACTCCAAACCCCTCAGCTCCACCCTACAGCCCGGAGCACCCTCCTGTACCCCAAACCCCTCATTCCCGGCCCCACCCCAGAGCCTGCATCTCCATCTGGAGCCCTCACCTCCTCCCTCATCCCAACCCCTGCCCCAACCAAGTGAAAATGAAAGAGTGAGTAAGGGGGAGTGGGGAGAGCAAGTGACAGAGGGAGGGGAGATGGAGTGAGTGGAGGACAGGGCCTTGAAGGAGGGGCGGGGCAAGGTTGTTCGGTTTTGTCTGAATAGAAAGTTGGCAACCCAACCCAGAAACACCCTGGAGCCCTGCCCCTTCACTCCAGACGTGCCCGGTGTGGGGCAGGCAGGCTGAACCAGGCATTATCCAAGTGTGGAGGGGCTCAACGTGCGGGATCCAGATGTGGGGGTGAGAGGGTTCTGTGTGGGGCAATCTGGGTGTGGGCGGGTCAGTGTAGGGTCAAGGTGTATGCGGGGGAGCTGGATGCACAGAGGCTCATTGGGGAGGGGGTTCCAGGTGCAGGGGCAATGGAACTCTGCAGAGGATTCCTGGTGAAGGTGATTGGGGCTCAGCAGAGGGGTCTGGGTGTGGGGAACTTCGCAAGGAGGTCTGGGTTCTGGGGGAGTAGGGCTTGGTGGGCTGGGGGTGGGTGGATCATTTGGGTGGTCCAGTGCAGTGGGGTGAGGCTCATTGGGGTGGTGGTTCAAGTGCAGGGGACTCAGTGGGGAGTGGTCTGGGTGCAGAAGTGGGTCTGGAGGCAGGGTGCAGGGGGGCTCCAGATGCAGGGGTTGAGGTTCAGTTGGGTGGGGTTTGGGTATGGAGGGCTGCGGGGGTTCTGGGTGTACTGGGTGAGGCTTGGTGGGGGGGGAGTCTAGGTACAGGGGGTCTGAATGCATGGGGGTTGGGCAGATGAGGGAGCAGCTTTCCATACAGTGACCCCCTCCCCGTGTGGCGGAGGAGCAATGGGGGCAGGAAGCAGGGGAGGATGCTGAGCTTTCTGCAGACGGGGGAGGTTTTTGGGGGTGGGTCTGACCCAGCCTCATTCGCTCCTTCCAGGGGAAGAGGAAGTCCCATTCTCTCTAGCCCAGCTGGAACTAGGCGCAGGGTGGGAGCCGCCGGCTGTGGAGTCTCCAGCCCCATGGTGATTTACCTCTGCCAGCTGCTCCAGGTGCCTGAAGTGATGTACTTGTGCTACTAGGAAGGGTTGCATGACTGCTCTTACAGCTTCTCTTTGCTTCCCTGTCAGAAAGTCATCTTTCTGCGGGGAAGCAAAGAAAACTGCAGGAGACATGAATTCTGCGCATGTGCAGTGGCATAGAATTCCCTCAGGAGTAATTTTATCAGGACAATACTGACCAGCAAATTATGAATTTTCAAATGATACCTTACAAGGCATATTTTGTAGAAAAATTATTTTAATAGTGCTTAGGGTATGAATACAGAGAAGTGTGCCATCACATGATGGCATTCAGGTTTATGTCTTTCAGAGATTTAGGCTTTAGTCTTGTGCAGAACTGGGGAAGGTATGGATTTGAGTTCTAATTGAAACTCACTCTCTTTTGCATTTTGTTGTGAATTCAAAATGATAGAGGCCATTTGTGGATGTAGATTTCCCTGAAGTTTGTGAGTATTTAGCTCTGGGGCTTTGATTCCGTCTCACCACCAACTAACTCATTAGATTTCTGGCTTTGACCGGTTGAAAACTCTTGTGGTTTAGTCTACAATTAACTTTGAGATGTGGGCTTGACGAAGGGAAACTTACAGGACATGTCCCCATGTGGATCAAAACCAAAGATGCTGGCACAACCCCCTGTGAAATGAAACTGCTCAGTGACTAATTTCTAATATTCCCCTTAGTCTGTTAGATGAGAATTTATTTAACATTAGCTACACATTAGTTTCATAATATCAATACCATTCTTTCAGGCTTTATAAAAAAAAAATCTTCCTTCCACCTCTGAACGGTTCCAGATGACTTATGTATTTTATAAGTTATTTTTCTACCCAGTGAAGAACCTCAACATATTAAATATATTCTGTAATTTTCCATCTGTTGAGTGGCTCAAACTGTTAATTGTTAACACCAGAAAGGTTGCTATTCCAGCTGGTAAACTGCTCGAAACATTAAACATTTTACAGGAAGTTGCTTTTCCAGCCTCTAAGTGGTTCTAAATGTTAGGATTTTTTTTTATTTCTTACAAAAAAGACAAAAGTCCATCTGCACTCAGCTGTTCCAAACTTTCTTAGCATTCTAGACCTGTTTAGATTTTGCTCATGAAGCCAAGTGTGAAATCTATGGCCACAAGCCAAATCCTGCCCCAGAAGCAGGAGATTTGCAGAAATCGTCTTGGAAGTTACCAGCAAATGAGAACGCAGGAACTGTATATTTAGAAAAGAAAAACCTCTTCAGAAATCTCATTTTAAACTGGGGGTATTTTCAGTCCTTTGGTTCTCCCTAGATAGCTGAAGCCTTTTGTGGCTTGTACTTGGTTTATATTGATTACGCTTGCATTAGTAAATTCACAAGCTAAACCAATATAACCAGTTTTAAACTGATAGAAGAGCTGTCCACCCAGGCATTTGCACTGGTTCAACTAAGTCAGTTTTTAAAACAGTTTCAGTTGAACTGGTTCAAGTTTTTGGGTAGACAAGATCTTAGATTATAAATCCTTCAGGCAGGACTCTCTCTCACTGTATGACAGATTTCAGAATAGCAGCTGTGTTAATCTGTATTCGCAAAGAGAAAAGGAGTACTTGTGGCACCTTAGAGACTAACAAATTTATTTGAGCATAAGCTTTCGTGAGCTACAGCTCACTTCATCGGATGCATTCACTATATGTTCATGTAGATAGAGCCTAACGCAGATGGGGCCTGTAGGTCTTAACATCAATGAAACTGTTTTCTTAGGACACTTCTCTTAAAAAGCAATCTGTATGGGGGCCACTGGCAGGCTATATATATAGGCTGGAGAATTTTAAGTTATTGTTTATATAAATATCTTAATAATGGACGCAAAATTAATGTGCTTTTCAAGCTGCCTTGAAACTTCTACTTTTTCACTAGCCTCAAACCAGCAAACAACCCCACCAAATCCTCCATTCTTGCCATATAAAGCATACTGTGATGCTGCATCGAAATGTGATATTTATTACAATGATGAGACATTATTAAAGTACTCTATATAAAGCCACAGGAGAACCTTTAAATGTTTGGTGCTGGGGAGCAGTTTCAAGAAGGATCTTAAAGTGTGGATGCTTACTGACATGTGGAGACCACGTATCAGCCCCCGTGACCCTCCCACATACAGCCACGCCTAATTCCCAGTCAGGTCCTGGTTACAGAAAGGATGCCTGTTACCCCCATCTACATCTACCCCCTGCTACAGAAGTCACTGGCAAACCTACATCTCCCTCCTGTATCTTTTAGAGAGGAAGTGGCAGGTCTGCCCATTCCCTATAAGCTTTGTGGGTCATATCATCTTTTCTTTTCTTTGACCCATCTGTTTCCTAAACTTTCCACTTTTATTCCCCTCTGAACCTATGACTCCTTTGCGTTTTGGGGTCTCCCTCCACCCTTGGGTAGAGTCACCCCATTCTCTTCCTCTCCTGCTTTACCTATGAGAGCCTGAAGATGCTGTTTATGGCTAGTGAGTAAGGTTTTTGATGGTTGCCACTTTCTGTCTCCAGATACCTTTTTCTGTCACAGATGGGGAAACAACATAGGGAATGGAGCAACCTCAGCAGGTGGAGCATTAAAAATTCATCTGGTAGGAGAGTGGTCATGAAAATGCTGCTCAGTCTCTTCTTCCCATGGCAAAGAGGCAGCAGCTGAGGACAGGCCAGTAGATGGAGATCCTGCAAGCCAAAATGGGACTCTTGGCAAGAGTACATAGCAGCATCAAAATACTGCTCAGCGGTATAGATAGGCTCACCTAGTTAAATGGGTGACATCCCGTGCAGATCAGCTTGAGCAATGTGCTGAAGGGAATATCTGATTATTACTAGAAAGCGTGTAGCTATCAGGTAGGGGAAAGGATGGAATAGGAGGAAGAGGGGAGGGTTTTAGGAAGAAAAGCCTTTTTCAAGGTCACCTTTTACCGAAGTTGGGGATGGGAGATCGAAGAGAGCTCTCATACTGCTTTTGATGGCTGAGGCCTGCTGCAGTGCTGGCAAGTCTCTCGGAATGGTTCAGGAAGATCTGCTGCCATACCTGAGGCAGACACTCATTTATCTGAGACACTGTGTTCTGACTGCTAACAACCAGCTCAAATTGGCTTATTTTTTCACATTTGTCAAGGAGCCAGCTGCATTGGCTCAGCTGTGCCTCTTCAAAGGGGGAAGTACAGAACCAGAAGAAGTTTTACAAGTCGTTATTCTTATTCATTTCTCCTCTCTGCACCCGTCTCCTCTTGATTTTTATTTTTAATTTTTGAAAACTCTGTTTATATCAAGTTGTCTTTTGTTATTTGGAACTCTGGGAATGTTTTCAGGATATTTCTTTGCAGACAGATACTCCAACCTGACTGTACATCTCTTACTCTAGCCCTTGATTAGGATAAGCCATTGTCCCTTTGCTCTCAGATAACACAACCTTGATAACATAATGCCTTTACAGCACTGAAAAGGCTTCACCCCCTAAGGTGGTTGTCATAGGGTTTACTACTCATTGACTTGTGGCCACACTGGGGGATTAGTTCTTGACCAGTCTGATACCCCCACCTTCGGTCAGTTACCTGTGGTCTTGCTCCTTCTCTGTGTAACTCAGGGCATTCCCTCTTCGTGACTTGGCCCTTTGGCCAGGTCACTATAGTTTTCCCTTTCTAGGGTATCAATATCTCTTTGGACTCACTGTCTCAGGCAGTCTTCTGATCTACTGCCCAGACTGTGCCAGTTCCTCAGTGACGGGTAGGGGAACCGGGGCCCGGCCAGTACTCTGGGTTCCATTCATCCCAGGAACCTTATGTCTAGCAACTGCAGATTACGCAATCCCAGATGCTGTTGCTGTTTCCCTGGCCTGCTTCTCATATTCCTTCCCTATCTCTGGCCCCCCTCTGTGTTACCACTGCAGCTTCCTCTGCTTCCTGTGGGTATTTGACTCTTCTCGAGCTCTTACCAGAGTCTGTAGACCAAGGCAGGATCCCCAGGTTTACTCTCTCCCTTGATGACTTTCTTCTCTCTTGCAAACTCTCCTCTTCTTTAGAGAGTGACTGGACAGTTCCTTCCTGAGGTCCACTTTCTGGTTGTATGCCAGCTGAGTCTGTCCCTGCCCCGCTGGGCTTCATCATCAATCAGCTTTTCAGCTCTGACTCTCTTCTAGGTGCAACCTGTCACAGCTTTGATTATCCCACAAAAGGCCTGAGTGTGTAAAAAGGGATAAACACCCAGCACATTGGTGTTACAAGGTACTGCATGATTTCAATAACATACCCATATATATGGCAGAAAAGACCCCAAGATAGCTGGCATTGCTGCCTGTTGGGAACTTTTGATGTCTGTATTACCTCAAGTTTTTTGGAGTGTGATTCTTCCCCCTTCTCGCGAAATCATTCCTGTAAAGGCCACCACCAGAAGAAGTTGTTCTAGGAATAACGATACTGCAGCAACAGAAAAGCTGAGAAGCAAGTGCTGGGATCACCTGGAACTACAGCCAGGTGGCAATGAGATAATATGTGGTGAGTCAAAGAATACTGAAGCTGTGCCAGCTGCTAGCTGCGGTGTGTTTGTATCTATATATTGCTAGTAGTTGTGAGGAGCAGTTGACTTACGCATGAGCTTTAGTGGGAGCGCATGGCGATGCTCTTGTGTAGTTGACATTCTTTCTTGGAAAATCATTTGGAACAATAATAATAATAATTAATAAAATATCTAGCTATGACTTTTCATCAGTAGATCTCAAAGCACTTGACAAAGGAGGCCAGCACTACTGTCCTCCATTTTAGAGATGGGAAGACTGAGGCACATAGAGGGTAAGTGAGCTGCCTGGGTTACTCAGCAGGCCCATAGCAGAGCTGGGAATAGAATCCAGGTCTCCTGAGTCCCAGTCCAGTGCTCTATCTACTAGGCCACTCTGCCTCTGGTTGTCCTTGAGTGGTGTGTGGTGCCACACAACTCTGTTTCATTTCCCCTCCCATCCAATGTAAACGTGTGATGTTGGGACGGCTAGTGATGAGACCTCACAGGTCACAATGCTTTCAGTACACTGATACCACCGTATATCTCTGTCTCATCCAACCCATCTACTGCTGCTTAGTGCCTTTTCTAGTGTCTGGTTCAGGTTGGGGCACAAATGAGAGCTATAGGTTAGATGGCTGAAGAAACCTATGGCTAAAATGGGGATTATGCTGACACACCGAGGGAAGCAATGAGAAGATATGGTGAGAATTTTATCTACCTCTTTGAAGGGTGTGTGCCTGCAAATTCAGAGTTGGCGTGCTCAGGTATTTTTGGCTCTCCAGCTGGTGTTAACAACAGCAGTAACCAGGAAGAGTTACTCCCTCCTGTGGAAAGCACTGTAAATATTGGTACCAACAACATGGAAATTTATTGATAATGTAAGGGAATCAAGCAATAAACGAGCAGTTGTAGAGAGTTCTGTTGTTTTGGGTTGTTGTTTTTTTTTATTCTCTCCATCACCGCAATTCATTTCTTAGCTATTTCTGCATGAGCAGGTTAGGCTATGGTGCAGATGTCAGGTTCATGACCTAAAAAGCCCCCCCACACCTTTCATTTAGGCTCCTAATGGCTATTTTATTTAATTAGCCACAGCAATTGTATCTGCATATAGAGCTTTCTCTGGCTATTTTACCAATAAGCAATATAGACCCATGATACAGATTTCTTTTACGAAGCACAAATAAAACATGTGCCATCAATGGTAACAGGTATGACAAACCATTTTAAAAAAATATCTTGTGCCAGTAGATTACTGAGGAATCACAATTCACATAATATTTTCTTTGATAGTTATTTTAACACAATATTTCACCTTTTTTATTTTTAATTTTTGGGGGAGAACTAACAGATGTAAAATTGTTAGTGGAGGGAGGAAAAAAGAATGCTGGGAAAATAACATCTCAGCCCAAGAGAATTATGAGCTGTGAAGTACAGCTCAGTATTGTTGGAAGCATTGGTGGCTAGTCAACAATTTTCCATTAAGTTTTGCTATTGAGTAATGGGAAATTTTTATGATTTTGGTTTCAAGTGGTTAAGCAGTTAATGAGGTGTTCCTGCTGCATTTTTTTTTAAAACCTAAAATTTGAACTGACTGTTAACATACAGGAGATCAGTGATGAAAACACAGAAGTTTTAAAAAATATTCAGACCTCTGGCAGTGAAGCAGTAAATTTCTTTGGAAAATAATATTTATAAATAAGCCATTTTTCTGGTTAATAACCAAGGTGTAACTGAACACTGAGTTTTCTAAATCACCATTTGTTACCCAGTAGTGATGTAGTTTTGATGAAATGATTTTAGCTCTTAAAAACATATTTGAGAGTCTAGTTTATGTTGTATTTTCAGTTTTGTTTTCCTAACTTGTTGCTAGCACATTGCAGGAGTGGAAAATTGCTCATTTATTGGCTATTAAAGATTGACTTACTAGCCAATCATAACACAGGATGAACACAGGATGGTTTTAAAGCAACTGCTCAATGAAAATATAGGGACTTCTATAATACGAAGGTAACCAAGGAAGCTGCTGTATAATATAGACAATGGGAACTTAAAGTTTACCTCAAAGAATGAATAAATGGTTGAATGTATAAGAACCCCTTACTTACCTCAGAGGGTGTTAGGATTTATTTATATTTGCAGAGCCATTGAAGATGTCAAGTCCTATAAATACTACAATTTACTAACAGCATTGTTATTATAGTATCTTTGTTAAATAGTATTAATAGTATGTGTTTATGAAATAGTATTATTAAATAAAAGCATAAATACTTGTTTTATGTAAAACAGTATGAAACCATGTGCCAGTAAATATAGCATTAGAAGGGTGACCTTAAAGTGTCTTTAAGGCTATCACATTTATCAGGTAACTTTCTCTCTTTCAGCTGACTTTGAAAATGGATCTGTAGGGTAGAGCCATACTGTAGTTCAGTGGTTCAAGTCAACATTCTAGCTCATGGATTGTCTTCCCAAAATATGTGGGAAATAAACATTTATGATAGTTGGTGAGAGTAGTGAATATTTCTGTCTTTCCCCGTCACTTCCAGAAACAGGTGCTGCCAAATAATATGCAACGACAGACTATATAATCCCGTCTTTCTGTGGTCAGAATCTCAATTGGAATAATAGCAGAGAAGGAACTTTTCATGGCTTAGCTGCGCTTGCCAGAAAGTCTTTTTGAAAGAGTGTTTGAATTTTCCCTGCTCTGCTCTCCACGTACATTTCTGTGACTGTTTTACCAACCATTTATTTTAACCCTAGCAAGCAGTGAAGGGTTATTGGGGACTTTAAAACCAAAAACATCTTTCGGATATGTAGCTGACAACCTTTCAGGTTTAAAGAGGTGGCTTTTACTTCTAAAAATAGAAGCAGACAGAAGAAAGAGAAATATTTTATAATACAATAAGGGACACACTTTCATAGAAATAATAACTTCTTGGCAGCAATATATTTGAAATTTCCAACCAACAAAGTCTAGCCTTAACTCTAATTTATGCATTTAGGCAGATAAATAACAAGGATTTAAACTCTTTGGTCAACTGAGACATCATGCACTAAAGAATTTTAAAATTTCAAACAAAGAAAAACTTTCCATTTCTATCATCACTATTCATTTAAAAAAATCCAGAGGCACAATTCATTGGAAATTAAAAGGTTTGAAATCTGGATCCAAAGTTTGCAAGTTGGGCTCATCTGTATTTCTTAAGAACAAAACAAATCTCACTTAACCTACCACTTATACTGTGGCAGAATACATCTGGGTAGAATATGGCAGTTGTACAACTGACAGCAACAATGGTTTAGGATTTCTTGGGAATTCAGAAAAATGCTAAGTTAATAAACTTAGCGCAGCCAGTGTTGTTTTTCCAAAACCTAAGCAAGCAGTCATCGACAGGTAAAACTTCCTGCTGGCTAATATTCTAGGGCTCTCTTTTATCTATAATGTATGCATATGTGCACAGTATGGTGATATATACTTATATAAGTGTTAACTCTGTAAAGTCTAATTAGTGCATAAAAGTCCTTTGCTAGTAACTGTAATGATATTCATTCATCATGATGAACTCCTGGGTTTCCAAGGTGAATATGATATGCGGCCATAGAAATTGCATTGTAATTAATCTAAGAGTATCTTTTATTGAAAAGAAAAATAATAGAGTGTCAGTTTTGGAAATTCTGGTTAGCATATTGCATATTTGGAAAGTTTTGCAAAATAGGTAAAATCTCAAATGTTGTCAATATTGACATTTCTGGTCTCTCATCTAGCCAGGTTTTTTTAGTGCTTAATCAGGCTATTTACCAAACATATTTCATAAGTTACAGTGTCATACCAGAAACTGGCACCTTTTTTGCTTTATGAACATAGGAAATGTTATATAGTCTCTCCTTTTGGTATGACCCATGCTAACTAGGGTGACCAGATGCCCTGATTTTATAGGGACAGTCACAATTTTTGGGTCTTTTTCTTATGTAGGCTCCTATTACCCCGGTCCTGATTTTTCACATTTGCTCTCGGGTCACCCTAATGCTGACCTTAAAATACCAAGTACTGGAGTTTGTCTCTCAAAAGCCTCTGAAAATCATAGTTGAAAGATATGACATCCTCATGAGAGATTATAACTGAGCTTCAACAGGACTCGGCTATAGTACAACCTACAACCTTCACAGCTCACTGAATCTAGGTATGCTTCACAGTCCACTTAAGTCAGATGTGGCATGTCCAAATGACCAAAATCAGAGGTGTAACAAAAACAAGGTAGAAGTCTCTGTATGCTGATTGACTAATCTGTTTAAGTACCACAATATGTCTCAGCCATATTGCTTTTATGATTCAGCCGTCAAGATGCTAACTGAATAAATGCCAGCACCAAAAGGTTTTTGTGGGACTTCTGAATACAAAATTTGGGATTTTTTTGAATCTCTCATCATTGCCTGGAAGATTTTTGACATATGATGTAATTTGGAGTTCTGTATAAGGTGCTTGGAGATGAACATATATATCCAGCAGGACCTCCTAAAATTGACGCAGATATTATCACCTTATGGATTAATATCTCTCATCTAATGGAAAATGATCTGTCAGTTTTCAAACTTGAATGTAACTAACTGGAGTGGATTTGTAGAGCAGTTTGCTTCCTTGAATCTACTACTGGATTTTTGAAGTTAAGGGTTAGAAAAATGGACATCAGGAGCTACACAATTATAACCAAAATGATCCAGTGACTCTGCTGTGAAACACATAGAAACATTTATTTTAGAGTTAGCAGTTCTGGGAGAGATTGTTGGCCATATGTAATTTGGTCACTGAAGAGTTAATTTGCCATAGCTGGATCCTAATTGCTAAAATCAGTGGATATTGTCATATGTAGCATGTGTAGAAATCCAAACAATCCCAACAAATACAGCTGAGCTTGCAGTTTATATCAGAATCCAAACTATTAAGGATGCCTTCCTTCTGTTAATCTAGAGAGTCTACTCCTACAAAATTCCATTCCATATACATACTCCCTCCTTAATCTGGCCTTGGCGGTCACAGGAACAGCCTCGATTGTAAGTAGAATAATGTTAAAGTGAGGCCATGCCTCCCAGTCTGTTAGAGTTCATTATTTATTTTTTAAACAAGTTTCAAAGTGAAAATTTTTAGCGGAAGGTGAGCAAGAAGGACCAGTGGAGCCTAGTCTTCAAGGCTGAAGGCTGAGAGACTCAGCACCTTTTCAAAGAGAATTATGGAAGATATATAGATAATCCTTGCTATTTGTTAAAGGGATCTTTGCACACCTCCCCAAGCACTGCTTTGAAACTTTCCCTGTCAGTGTTATTACTCATGAGGAAATTCTGTGCCAAAAAAACTAAAAATTCTGCACCAAAATATTAAAAATTATGCACACATTTTAAAATTCTGCATATTTCATTTGTCAAAATAACAATATAATCATACCATTTTCAATTATTTGCTGACAGGTATTTTGAAATAAATTACCAAAATAATTGAAAATGGTATGATTATATTGTTATTTTGTTTCTGTGTTGTTTTGACAAAATATGAAGAATTTTAAATTTTTTAATTTTTTGGCGCAGAATTCCCTCAAGAGTACCAGGGTTCTATGTGGCGCAATCTGGGTGGGGGACTGGGTGTCGGGGGGAATCTGGATGCGCAGGGGCTCGGTGCAGGGTTCTGGATGCAGGGGGAATGGGACTCTGTAGGGGAGTCCTGGTGAAGGTGATTAGGGCTCAGTGGGGGAGTGCTGCGGGAGTGGGGCTTGGTGGGGTGGGGGTTCAGGGTGCAGCTGGTTGAAGCTCAGTGGGATGGCGGTCTGGGTGTGGGGGGCTCTCAATGCAGAGGTGAGGATCAGTGGGGTGTGGGTTTGGGAGGCTCAATGGGGGGTTTCTGGGTGCCGGGCGCTCCTGATGCAGGGGGAGCTCAATGGGGGGGGGTTCTGGGTGTGGGGAGCTCCTGAAGCAGGGGGTGAGGCTTGGTGGTGTGAAGGTTCGGGAGGCTCGGGGGGGTTCTTGCTGTGGGAGCTCCTGATGCAGGGGAGGTTCAGTGCGGGGCAGTTCCGGGTGCATGGGTGGGGGGAGGGGTCACTGTACAGAGAGTTGCTCCCCCTGTCCCCCCAACCCCTGTGCATCCAGACCCGCCCCCCCCCACACCCAGAGCCCCCATCCCCCCGGCCAAGTCCCTCCCCATGGTGCAGAGCTTCCAGTAGTCAAGGGAACTTTCTGGAGGTTGATCTGACCCAGCCCTGGCTGGCTGTGCAGGGCAGGGGAAGGGGGAACTCCATCTCCATTTTCCTCCTCCTTCTCCCTGCACTGTCACTGGGTGGCCGGGGCATCCCCAGATCCCCCTTCCCCCAATGATTTACCTTTCCCGGGATACTCGAACAGATGTGTCTAGCTTTCGGGGAGGGGTGAGTGAGCACTGGTGCAACTTCCCTTTGCTTCCCCACAGAAACCATTTTCTGCAAGAAAGCAAAGAGAATCTGCGGGGGGGGCGGTGGAGGGAGGAAGGCATTTTTCTGCTGCGCTGCAGTGGCGCAGAATTTCCCCAGGAACAGTGTTATTCATAGCGGTATGTGGATCTTCTCTATGGTTTGGAGTGATGATGAACTTCAGCCCTGACCTGTCAGTACAGATAATATTCTACAGTAACGGATGAATCTCCTGACATTCTGTAGCTTGAGGGTGATTTTTGAAGTATCTGTTGACCACAGTTTCCTGCTGAATTGAGAACCTCAAGTTCATTTCAGCTTAATATTATTTCAGATTGCTGTCCAGGATGACTTTACTGATGCATCTTTGTTCTGTGAATAGAAAGGGCAGGGGAATCTGGAACAAGTGTTGATTCTTGTTCTATGTGTAAAAGCCATACAGTTTAACAAAACTAAACCTGACTCATATCATGACATGACGCTGGGGGAGGAGATAGGTGCCAGAAAAAGCCACTGGTTTAACTAGCTCTGTTGCCAATAAAGGAAAGTCATGAGATACTACAGGTTATTTTGTTATCATATTAAGGGCCTAATTCTGCAGTGTGCTGAATGCC
The DNA here is from genome assembly GCF_965152275.1 of Natator depressus. NCBI lineage: Eukaryota > Metazoa > Chordata > Testudines > Cheloniidae > Natator > Natator depressus. The sequence goes on from NC_134243.1 coordinate 52,450,023, forward strand.
TCCCAAGAGGTGTTAAACGCCTCTATTCAGTTGAGGCAAAGGGTCCAGCACAATGTCAAGTTGGTGGGCATGTTGGAATATTAGAAATAAAATGACATGATTATGAATGGTAAAGCTATTTTAGAACAGTTAGAGGTTTCTACACTGGGTTGTTACAATTTCTCTCTTCCTTTCATTCTACTTCTTAATCAGCTAGACTCATGGGAATTAAGGAAGTCTTGGCTTTCCATATGGAGGGATATGAAACATGGCACTTATAAAACTTATTTAAAAAAAAGTAGGAAAACATTTTTTAATCAAAATGGTTATTTTTCAAAGGAAGTCTCCTTAAAGTGGAAATAGCCTAGATACAGCTTGGCATGCTTGACTGATCAGCTGCTAAAGTCTCTAGTGATTGGTGCTCTATGAATACCTGGCTAGCTATTTTTATTTTTCCTGCAGGAAACAAACAGGGCGATTTTATGGCATTTAACTCAGATACATCCAGTTCTTAAGATGCATGTTCTTCTCTGTTTATTGTATTATATAATGATACATGATCGCTTATGACTGAACCCTGTTGTAATTTGAATATTTATTAGAAAAGCGAACACATTGACAAGCAGCTTGCAATAGAGTCTTCTCTGAAGTCGACCCTGTGAGGCTCAATGTGATGTTTGCAGGAGCTCCCATTTCATATTTATTTGCTCTTGTGCTGTTTTGCAGTAATGGAAAAAGTGCTGGGCTAAATTCTGCTCTGCACAGGACCTGCACAACTTGCAGTTAGCCATGTTAAATAGGCTTTTACCCATGTCAGTGCTAATTTGAGTGCCTAAATATAGGACTTGTGTGTAATGTTCAATAATCATTTTCATTAGCAGATCTCAGAGTGCTTTACAAAGGAGGTCAGTATTGTTATCCCCATTTTCCAAATGGAATAGCTGAGGCACAGAGAGGTGATGCAGCCACCCTGCAATCTGGTGGCAGAGTCAGGAATAGAATTCAGGTCTCCTGAATCCCAGTCGAGTGCTCTAGCCATTAGGCTGCACTGCCTTGCTCAGATTAGGTACCCACATCCAAAACTGGGACTGTATGGACTAAATTCAGGGCTGGTATATATGAAGTCCTGTTTAACTTCAGAGAGTTACATTTGGGCAAAATTGGGCTTGAAAGGGCCTGATTCACTACTGCATTACTCTAGTTCTATATTGCCATAACTCTCTGGAGTTACATAGGCATGAAACTGGAGTAACAAAATAGTGAATCAGATCCTAAAGGTGGCCTTAAAGAGATGGCTAACTCTGGTTTTTATTTGGTCTCCTCTCTGTTTCCCATCCAGTATTGTTCCACTCTTACAGATAGTGACATCTGCTGATAGAGCTAAGAGGACAAACTGATACCTGGCTTCCCTGCTGCTAGTGTCACCCACTCCCGGCCATTAATCCAACTGTGTGCCTGAGTGCTCAGCAAGGCGGATTACTTTGTCTGCATATTTTTGGCTTTCCTCAGTCCGGGTCAATTTACTTGCTCGGTGCGATGAGCCAGAAACTGATTGGTGTAGTGTGCTGCAGCAGAAGCCAGCTGAACTTTAATACAAGGCAAAGCATCAATTTGAGAGGTTACTGTGTTTACAGATCCTCATGCTGGATAAATCACAAGGAACCTAGGCCAAAATAAGCAGCCAGAGGTGTTTTTCCCCCTCCCTTTGTGGCAAGGTGATTATATTTAAGAAGTGCAGGAATTTCCAACTTTCCAGTGAAACCATATGAGAACCTGCTTAGTGCTCCGTAGTGACAGCAAATGCTGAAGTGGAAGAATATTTTCATTCATCTGCGCTAATCTTCTTTTACTCCAAGATTTAGAGAGAGAGAGAGAAAAAAAATGAACGGGTGGAATCAGAAAAATCTTAAAAGGTTGGCTTAAGCTTTAACTTTGCCAGCTCTTTCTCCAGCCAACGAAGGAAGTGCCAGTCTTTTGCGTTTGCGGTGTGGGTACTGGGATTTTAATCACTTGAACAGTGACCCTTACAGATTTCATTACAAAATAAATAAATATAAAAAATCCCATAAGTAACAGACTTCAAGCACAGTTATGGTAAAAACAGCAGCAACAACAAAAGCAGTAACTTATATCTGAACGTAATTGATTGTCTTTATACACAGACCTATATGTACATGTATGAATGGAAAAAGCATCAATTAATTATTTTAAGTTCAGGATAAAAGGTGTCTTGAGTTTTCCTGCTGTTTATGTAATTTATAGTTTGTTATGCCATCAAATTAGTGATTGCTTACATTAGCGTGAGCTGCACAGCTCTCCCTGCCACGTAGACAGCGTATACTGAAGGATTAAAATGTTTGTTATACTTTTTCTTTCCACTTTCCTTCGGCCTATGCAGATGTCACATTTTCAAGGACATTTCCCACTAGTAAAAGATATAATTTCTCACCACTCCTGTCCTGCCCTGAATCAGACCTTAAATAACATACTATCTACTTCATTAATATTCTCTTTCCTATTTGTGGTGCTATTCTTGCTGACATTGCCAGTGCTTCATTTATAAATGGGGTTTATAACTGGCTCATGAAAATTTTGTTTCAGGGCTGTAACTTTCCATTTAGAAACTCTCTTTTTTTTTTAAACGACAGTGTTTAGAAAGTAACCTTTTATAAATGTACTGAAAGCAAAAGAGAGATTTTGCTGGCGGCATATAACAACTAGGAAAGAAAAAAATTGAGAGTGGGCAAACTTTGTGGAGTAGCATTCCCTCTCCTTTACCCAAGGCAGTTCAATTAAAAACATTATCACACTTTTCTACTTGAAGGGAAGCTTGTGCTAGGGTCTAGCAATAGATGAATAAGGACACACACACATTCTGTCCCCCTTCCCCTACCCTCCCAAATGGCTGGCACAATTCAATAGCTCCTACATAGTATATATTTTGCACTTTATTTGTATGAGGATGGAGAGAGAGAAAACATTCTTTCTTCTTTTGTTAATTCTTTCTTCTCTGCTTCTTTTACATTCAATTTCTCATCTTATGGGTCCCAATGTATTTTTCTTTCCTCCTTCTACTTTCTCCGAAGTGGAATGCAAACAATACTCCTGGAGTGGGGTTTTAAGGCCCCCTAGGGTATTTGATTTTAATATTGGGCAAAATGATGTCCCCTATCCCTAATAATTATAAAATGAATAATCCCTGGAGTTTAATGCAACAGAATAGTCAGTGCGGTGATATGTTAATTTGGTTGTGTGTTCATACTGAGGTAGTAAAGCAGTAAATCATCCGCATAAGGATAAGCCATAATATAAGGATGCAATACTGTAGTATGCCATTTGCACTGACACTTTTATTTTGCAGTTGGTTTTCACTCAAGATGATAGGCAAATTTCCAGATTTGCCCCTTTATTTTTTCCATTTCAATAAGTTGCCTAACTTATTAGTGGAAAATGACATGAATGTGAGCTTGGGCTTCTACAGCTATTCCAAATTGCAGGTGTAGATCTCGAGCACGTAGCCTGCAGGGGCTGGTGCGATACATGTTAGAGTCATAGATTCCAAGGCCAGAAGGGACCATTGTGATCACCTATTCTGAAACCTGTTGTATGACATAGAACTTCCCCATAAAAATTCTTAGATAATGATGATGATTCATTTATTCATTCACTTCTGCATTTTTAAAAAAAACATGATCATCTCAAAAAACAAAACAAGCCCCCAAACCTAAGGGTTAGACTGTATTATGCCCTTCAATGGCTAAATCCTTGGGAAGGGGAGACAAACTCAATGAGAATCCCCTCTTTGTTCTGATCCCTGGTCAATCTGCCAAGGAGGTGGGGTTTGGCTCTGAGAGTTGTTATGGAGAGCCCTACTCCAAACCCTACAGATGGGCTATGTTCCCATGGTGGCCAGAGCCCTCTGCACACAGGCCCTGTACCTTCATGCTGGCTCAGGCCCCTGGTGGTTCTTCACCTTCCTGAGAGCACAGCCCCAATGGAGCCTCACTAGCAGGATCCCCTTGGCCAACAATTACCATCACCAAGGGGGCTCTCAGGAAAAGATAATGCCACCCTGTATTATCTTACCAGGGAGTTTCCACAGCATGCGAGGAGGGACACAGTGTGCATCCAGTCACTTGCTGTGGGGACACTGTTTCCCCCACAGCCCATTCAGCCCATGCTGCCCTCCCCTCCTTTGTGTCCCAGCCCCACAGAGAGCCCTATGGAACTCTTTTAGCAGGGGGGAGACGTTGCTATGAAGATGGCTGAAACCCCTCCCTTCTGCATGTGGCTCTCTGGGCCACAGTTTGTCACAGCAGGAGTAGGAATAATTACGTTTGGGAATGTTTTAATTCTGGAAATAAACAGCGAGTGAAATGTGTTGTTTACTTTTATTTCCCATTTACAGCGGGTGAAATAATTTTCTTTTAAGAGGGGGAGAAAAAAGTCAGACAGGGGCAAAAAATATCTTGCTTCTAAACTGTCGTGCAGTGCCAGTAATTACCATGTTCTTTTTGATTAAATCTCCATTTTCAATATTCAGTTGCTTTCCTTAAAAGCTTTGTCAACCTTTGTTCTGATTTCCTTCTCTTTTAATCTGAATCTTTGTACATTTGGGACAGAATCTCTGAAGGTTTATGTTTTTGCTGGAATAAATAAAAAGGTCTAGAACAAGCTGAAGAATCCTTGGAAATATCCTGGGGAACTAACAGCAACTTAATAGTTTCACCCAGATCTCTTTTTTGCACCTGTTATAGTTAATGTTTTTTTTAGTACAATCATTTTGATTTATTTTTAAAGTCATAATAAATTAAAACCTGTTTTAATGATAATTTATTCAAGATGGCAGTATCCTCCTACCCAACTTTGGTTTAAGTTAAAGTGAACTAAGCCCACTTTGCTGCTGTATGAGAGCATCCGCACAGGGGTTTAAAGTGATCTAACGGATTTTAAATTCACACCTTTAGTCAATTTGACTGAACTTTCTTGAGTGTCCTGTGTAGATATGCCCTCAGTTTCACTGACTTTCACTGGGACTTGGATATGTCTACACTACAGTGGGTACAGTGGCACAGCTGAGGCATTGCTGTTGATTTAGATAATCCACTTCTCTGAGAGGTGGTAGCTAGGCTGACAGAATTCTTCTGTCTACCTAGTTTTATCTACATTGGGAGACTGGGTTAGGTCAACATAACTAAATTGCACGGGGCACAAAATTTTTCACAGTCCTGAGCAATGTAGCTAGATTGACCTATGTTTAGCTATAGACCAGGCATTAAGCTCCTGAGCAACTTTTGTAAAGAGGACAAAGGTGCTTTTGAAAATGTTACCTGCTATTGTACTTTCCATCTGTAAAGCATCTCACAAGCACTATACTTAGTCTTTGCAACAGCCTTGTGAAGTAGGGAGATGTTGTAACAAATCCACCACTAATTTACAATTTTTTCTGTGTCATTATGAGGCATATGATGGTCACTTAAAACTTCATGAAGCCAAAGGGCACTGAACTCAGAGCCCCCTCATATCATAATATAATGTAAATGAATTTGGTGGAGGGAGGAGATAATAAAAGCAGCGGTCGGTATTAAATTTCCATTCTCCTAAGAACTAGCTGAATTCTGGTTTATTTTTACCACAGATGGAGCAGAATAGAATTCTGTGTATAAACAACAATCATTACAGGCTACTTTATAATCATGAAATCCTGGGACGCTTTCTTGCAGTGGTTCTCAACATGTAGCACATCAGGTTTCTGAGAGCTTTGTGACATCGGCAAAGTAGTGTGCTGCATTCAGCTATTAAATGGAGCTGACCTCAAACTGACGCAATAAAAATACATTTCCTACCCCACCCCTACTTGCCCATGATCATAATAGAATAAATGATGAGCTGGGGTATGGGCTATGGAATTTATCTTGCTTGAGAGAAGTGAATTGTATGACTCACTTGTGGTGTTGACGCTTCTCAGCTGAAAAATAAATTTCATATCTCCTAGAGAGATGTCCTGTCTGCTGTATATTTACATGGTTTGTAGACGTATGGAAATTACTTTTTTGCTATTCTTGCTTTTAACAGTTATTTTAGTGGGATGCTGGTCTTTGTGGTGAGATCCACTGGAGTTGAAATTTGCAGAGCTACCAACATTGCAAGATAGAGAAAGGAAGAAGCAGCTAACAAATAAGCATTATAACAAATGAAGCTTGGGATATTTCGTATAATAAGATGAGAAAATTTAGTTAGCTAACAGTTGGCCTTGAATATCTTTCTTGAATATGGTTGGAAGACCATACTGTTAATTACTAATTTATTTCCAAAATACAGCAGAAGCTCTTTGTTTTAGTTTGGATTGTCTGTGGTTGACAGGTTTCTTTGTTTTGATCCCTGAAGTAGTTACCAAGCCTGTTTCTTTCCTACTAAGTATTGTTTCTGGCTGCAATGACTTAGAGGGAGGACAACAAGCCTGTTCCTAATGTTGTCTTCTGTGGCAACCACAATACATTGTTTACTTTTAATGTGAAGTACTGTAAGGTGAGTGACTGTTTCTTGAGCCAAAGCCAATAGGAAACCACCACTACATACGATGCCAACGTCTTTCTCCTTTCTTGGAGACACGTTGTCTTTGCAATCCACACAGACTCTACTAGCTATGAACTGTAGCCCTGATTCTACAGGTGTCCCTGTGCTTAGCTTCACATGTATGAGTAGTCCCACTGGAGACTATTCCAACATGTAAAGTTAAGCACCTGTGAAAGTATTTGCAGGATTGACTTGTAACTCATGTATGTTTCCTCTTTCAGAACTCAGATGCCATCAGATAGTGAATGCCATCTGGATCTTGGTGACATATTACTGTTAATTCCAAAACTACCTCTGTTGACACCTCAATCTGGGACAATTCCTCAGATTTATCACCTGAAAAGAATGGCTTGGGTCTGGGGAACTCCCCCATTTTCTCTGCCATGAAGACTAATGCAAAGAATTCACTTAGCTTCTCCGCATTGGTCTGGTCTTCCTTGAGCGCTCCTTTAGCACCTCAATCATCCAGTGCCACCACTGACTTCTTTGGCAGGTTTCCTGCTTCTGATGTACTTTAAAAAAATTGCTGTTAGTTTTTGTGTCCTTAGCTAGTCGCTCTTCAAATTCTTTCTTGGCCTGCCTTATTATACTTTTACATGTGACTGGCCAGAGTTTATGCTCTTCTCTATTTCCTCACTAGGATTTCACTGCCAATTTTTAAAGGCTGCTTTTTTGCCTCTCACAGCCTGTTTTACTCTGCTCTTTAGTCATAGTGTTTTTTTAAGTTGAAATATGGGGGCATTGGGGTAAAGAGGTTTGATTGCTTTGGACTAAAGTAACTTATGTACTCAGACCTCTGATCTGAAAAGCAGTAACTTTTAAAGAATTTCAGTCATATTTCTAAAGATGTCTCCAGTATAGTAATCAAAATTGTGCTGTAACGGTATATGGCTCTTAAAGGTACACTGTTGATTTCAGTCTAATCCATTTAAAAGTGTGAGGGTGAGATAAGGTACAGCTTTCTTATATAGACAGGGGTTATAAGGAAATCAGTTTAAATGTTAAAATCAGTTTCAAAGAGTAAAATCTTTATTAATTTATTTTGAAATGCAGTGAAAGATGGGGTAATGGTGAGAATTGGCTATAAATTGCTCAAGCTATTCTTTGTTCAGTGTCACCATTTTAGTACTTTGTCAGAGCTCTGTGAGAGCCTTTAGAATAATAATCATTTTGTTTTTATAGGGCCTGCTTGTCATTGCTTTCTGGGTATCTTAGGGCTTGTCTACAGTGGCAAGTTTCTGTGCAGTAAAGCAGCTTTTTGCGCTCGAACTGCAGACGTATACACCCTGCCAAGCCACTTTGTGCGCAGAAACTCCTCAGTTGCAGCACTGCAAAAAACCCACCTCGAGGAGAGCCATAAGGCTATTTGTCCAAAGACTCCAGTGCTGTATTGCCAGTGTACACACTTGATTTCTTTCTGCGCTGTAATTGGCCTCCGGAGCTGTCCCATAATGCCTCAAGTGACCGCTGTGCTCATTGTTTTGAACTCGGCTGCCCTGGAGACCGGCACCCCTCCCCTTTCAAAGCACCGTTTCTGACAGCCAGTGCATGTTGTGCTGATCTGCTCTGGGACACAAAGCAAACCATTAATGTGGAATGCTTGTGCTGTTGAAAACAGAGGCGGGGTGTGTGTGTGTGAGAGAGAGAGAGAGAGCCCAGGGAGGGAGGCGGGGGCTGATGTCAGGGTTTCCTCCTGCCTCAGGACTGGTTGCTTCCTGCCACTGTCTGAACTTATACAAGACAGCATGCTGACACATTCTCTGTCCCCCAAAACACACTGTCTCTCTCCCGCACTCCATACACTCACACCCCCCCCCCACTTCAGTTGAAAAGCAGCTGGCAATGTAGTAGGATGCCCATGGAACAATGGGATTGGGAAACCTGCATCATGTGATGCTGTGCCTGCCCCATGAAGCATTGCAAACCCTTCCCAAAGCTCCCTGGGGCCAGTTGCACAGTGGTATAGCTACCACAATGCACTGCTGTCTTTGCCGTTGCAAGAGCTGTGAATTTGGATGCTCTCTAGCATCACAAGGAGCACAGCGTGGACACACAACAGTGGTTTAATTCTAGCGTTTTAATAAAAGTGGTATAACTTGTGGCACAGAAACTTGCCAGTGTAGACATACCCTAGTTACATCAACTTTGTGTAAGCTCCAACTGTCCTGATGTTTTCTAGATCTTGGCTGTCATGGAGGAGCAGTGTTTGCGTTGCAGGGAGCAACAGCTCTGTCCATGTATATAGCTGTAATTTGTAATAGGTAGGAACTAGAAGACTGCATTCATTCCCATGCGTAATTCTCTAGCAAGGGTTGTCAGGAGACATAGAACAAACCATTGTTTCCTACCTGCTTTGTCCATGTATTTATTCAGAGTTCCATGTTGCCAGATATCGATAGGGTTATTGTTACAGTGAAAAGTGAGCATGACTATAAGAGCATATAGCACATTCTAATACTGTAATTCTATTAGTAACCAAATGGAGATGAAGTTGTTAGATTATTTATTATAAATATGTATAAATAATATCTGGTGGTGCTGTCAGCATAGTGCACAGGAAACTGGGCTCACAAAAGCTCTAAAGAAGAATGTAAGTTTGCTGAAAAAACCGCATCCCACAGTGTCAATTTTAGTGACTTCCAGAATGACCCCTATTCTCAGTGAAACTAGAATACACAAGTACAAAGTGCTTTCACAAAGCTAATGTGCAGGCCCACTCAGTGTACTATAAAACCATCTATTATTCTCTAGAGGCCTTTGTGGACATGATGACAGGGCTATACACAATGCAGGCACTAATGTTTATTTTAAACAGAGCTGAGTGGGTTTCCTTCCTGCTCAGACAAAAGTGTGCACAAAGTTGTCTTGGGACTGGAAGTGCAGGAGGTGAAATACATGGGACAATCTCTGAGTTTAACAGAAACAGATGATTTGGAGCAATATGGAGTGTGTTAACTCTTAGAGCTGAAGGATGCTCACCGAAATTTTTTTCCATCCCACTGTTATAATTCACCTTAATGAGCAGCGAACAAAAGGTTGTATAGGACATTTGTGACCGATTGCTGACAAAGTCACGGTGTACTGCAGCTGGCTTGGATCCTGCTGGCAAAAGACATAATGTATTATTGCTACAGGTCACCTAATGGTAAATGAACACTTACTGCCTCTGCGGCAACTGGATTGATTGTTGTATCCACCTCCGAACAGGCTCTGCTTTGTTTTACAAGTAAATGCATTTGTCCCTGCTGTGTTAATGTCAGCAGATCAGCTCAAATGCAGTGAGTTCAAAATGAAGATGATGGTGATGTGTGTAGGAAGTAGTCTTATCCTTTGCACAATTAGCTATATAGTCACACACATTTTCTTCCAAATGTGATTGCTTGTTCCAAACTCTTGCTAACAGAAATTCTTTTATCCAAGGCAAACGTTTACAAAACTGATCCAAATCTGCTTATGCTAACCAAATTTGTTTTGAAGTTTCTTTCAGAAACTTAAAGTGTATGTTCCTCTGTGACAGCAAGTGCCTAGGATATCTTTCCTGCACCTCCTTCATTTAAAGTCATTCTAGGTTAATAGATTTTGTCAAGCAAATGTGTTCTAAGAGACAGCCTGTGGTCTGACAAAAAGACAGCTGATAGAAAATACTATTTAGCCTTTCTAATACAGATAGACAATGTACAGATGTTAGAGGAGTCCACTAAGAACCAGATTCTGAATTTGTGGAGCCTGAGGGACAGATCCTTGGCCCAGCAAAGGTGCCTTTGTACCAGCTGAAATGGGAATGCAGAAGTTCTCTGCTGGCATAAAACTGATTTAGCTAGCTCTGCACCAGCACCCTACATGTACAGGAGTCATGTCAGGTTGGGGTGGGGGCAACATAATTGCCTTCTTTGACAGGGTTGTGATATTGCTGGTCACCTCAATTTTGAGGACAACTTTGACAATCATAGTTTGTACAAGTGGGACTTTGTGTGACTCCATTGACCAAGATGCTGCTGGACTACAGTGCACCCCAGGTCAATGCAGATCAACCAAAATCTTGACCTGCCAGTGTACAGGTTCACCACTGAGACTTCCAGCAAAGTCCTCATTGCCTGTCACTTTTGCCATCTCCCCACATTGCTGCAGGACTTGTTAGAATGTTGAAGGCTGTGCAAGAATTTTATTTATAGTGGATGAGCAGTTGTGCATCAGCTCACATTCTTTCTTGTCCAACAAGACCATTTCCAGTGGCAAAGTGAATTGAGACAACTGAAGGACTTGCTGTCAGCTGGTTTATTTTCAGAGTAACCATCTCTTAGACTAGTTGCCCAATTACCCAGGCTAACAAGAGCCTCATTAGCCAGAGTGTTTTGGATTGAATACTTCTAGGCCTTCACGGCTACCGTAGGAGCCTGGAGAGCAAAGCTTGCCACCATATTTCACCCTCTACAGGGCAGTCCCCTACTTGACCCATTTCCACCATTCCACCATGTAAAGGAGGGTTGGACTTATGGGAGGCAGGGTTTGGGAGTGTAACTGGTTTAGTAGATAGAGGGGAAGTTGTGATGTGATATAGCTTGATTTTAGTATGCTATTGACACAGTACTATGTGATATTCTCACAAGCAAACTTAGGATATGTGGTCTAGATGAAATTACTGCACAGGGTTTGCATAACTGGTTGAAAGACCATATGCAAAGAGTAATTATCAATGGTTCAAACTGGAAGGACATATCTAGTGGGAACCCCCAGGGATCTCTTTTGAGTCCAGTGCTGTTCAGCATAATCATTAATGACTTGGACAATGGAGTAGAAATTTGCAGATGACACCAAACTGGCAGGGATTGCAAGTGCTTTGGAGGACAGCATTAAAATTCAAAATGACCTTGACAAATTGCAGAATTGGTTTGAAATCAACAAGATGAAATTCAATAAAGACAAGTACAAAGTACCACACTTAGGAAGGAAAACTCAAATGCATAAATATGAAACTGGGAATAACTGGCTAGGTGGTAGTACTGCAGAAAAGGATCTTGTGGATCACAAGTGGATCACAAATTGAATATGAGCCAACAATGTTGTGCAGTAGTCAAAAAGACTAATTATAATTCTGGAGTGTATTGACAGGAATGTCGTATGTAAAACACAGAAGGTAAATAGTCTGCTCTACTTGGCACTGGTGAGTCCTCAGCTGGAGTACTGTGTCCAGTTCTGGGCACCACACTTAAGGAAAGATGTGGAAAAGTTGGAAAGAATCCAGAAGAGAGCAACAGAAATGATAAAAGGTTTAGAAAGCTTGACCTTTGAGGAAAGGTTACAAAAACTGGGTATGTTTAGTCTTGAGGAAAAAGAAGACTGCAGGCAGAACTCAATAAGTCTTAAAATATGTTAAGGGCTGTTATAAAGAGGACAATGATCAATTGTACTCCATGTCCACTGAAATAAGAACAAGAAGTAATCAGCTTAATCTTCAGTAACAGAGATTTAGATGAGATATTAGGAAAAACTTTTAATTATAAGGGTAGTTATGTACTGGAATAGGTTACGGGGGGAAGGTGGTTGTGGAATCCCGATCAGTGGAGGTTTTTAAGAACAGATTAGACAGACACCTGTCAGGGATGACCTAGGTTTGCTTGATCCTGTCTCAGTTTGGGGAGATGGAGTAGAGGACCTCTTTTGAGGTCCCTTCCAGTCCTGGCTTTCTATGATTCTGGGAGTAGAGGAGAGGGAGTGCACTGTAGTTCAGCAGTCCTCCATGTTGATTTATGTTAGAGCAGTCCTTTGGCAGCTCTGACTTCTATCCAGGGTTAGTTTGGTCTTCAGCCATATCCAGAAAAAGGAGATGTAGAAGAAGTGGCTTACAACTACTTTTGTCTCCCAGTTCCACAGCTGGGCAAAGCACTTTGATAACTGAGCCCTGGGAGTGTTAAGCATGCACTCCCATTAACTCTTCTTGAGACGAGAGATCCCATGTTTTGGGGGGAAAGTTCCTAGCTGTAAAAGGTTTTACCCCTTAGAGCACTGACATGTTCCAGTCAATTGCATTATGATGAAATATGAAGTGTATGCACTGTATACTTGTGATGCTATAAATATGTGTGTGGGGAGGGGGGCGGGGGCTGTATGTGTAGAGAGAGAGAGACAGATCCCCTGTTGAGTGATAGCCCCTTTGTGCTGCTCATGTGGAGCAAACAAAGGTGCTGTAGCTCCTTTATTGGAGTGGAAGTCTCTGCTCTGGTAACTGTCATTGCCAAACCCTGTGCCATCTGCCCTACATCTATCTTCCACAGCGTGGAACTATAAGTGTAGCCAGGGTTAGGCTCACCGAGAGTCAGGTGGATGGAACCAGCTTTCTGATGTACACTATTCCGTGCCAACCAGAGCTCTGGCACAAAAGAGCCTGACTCATAGTATTTAATGTGTGAAGAAGATTAGCCCCCCAACTCTGACCTGTACCTCATTGTGGTGGAGGGGTGCAACATCTGAAGTAGGGGATTGCTTATTGGAGCTATGCCATCAGCATGAAGGCTGGTCCAAAATATCATCTTGGGCATTATGCGAGGTAGACAGGTCCGACAAGAGCCCTGTAAATGATGGTTAACACAGGCAGCAAAGATGCAGGGCAGCAGCTGCACCTAGCTACCTGAGGTGAAGGAATTAGCTGAGAAAGACTCAACAGTGTGGGCCAATACTGGTAGACCAGGAAAAGGTTTGTGTTACTGCACCTCCATCTCATCCCAGTGAGAGGAGGTATTCTTTGGGACAGTTGTTCGCTCTTGCTTTTTATCAACATGGATAATTTAGCACTCAGCACCAGGATTAAATACCCTGCTCTACTCTTAGCTGTAGATGCCCTGCTGTTGCTGTCTTCCATTGGCAGAAATGTGACAGGCTTGTGCAAAAGCCCCCCTGGGGCCACGTGTCTTCTGATGTCGGCAGGCATGTCTGCAGTAAACTTTGACAATGTATTCTGTCATAGCTGGGATCTCTGCCAATCCATCAAAATTGCAATTTGGAATGTTGCATCTCTTCACAGGTGTGGTCATCAGGTTGCTGTCTCATGCGAAATGGACTATCTTGGCATATCCATTGCAAGCCTAACGGAAGCAAGACTGACGTCACGAGGTGGACAATCATTGATGCCATAAGGTGGAAGATTCATTTCTTCTGTATTCCAGTGGTCCAAACCACTTACATAGGGTAGTATTACTATTGTGAGGTGAGGCCAAGTCCTCCTTGACAACCTGAATACCATGTCTTCTTGATTACTTATTGCACGTTTTAAACATCAGCACGGTCACCTCACTGTCGTAATAGTCTATATGCCAACAGACAAATCTGTTGATTCAATCAAAGATCATTTCTACGATCAATTGGAATCTCTAGTAAGCATCACCCCTCCATATGATAATCTCATGCTCCTGGGTGACCTAAATGCAGTTACTGGCTCCCTGTGAATTGGGCTTGAACAGGTCATTGGCCATTACATTCAGGTATACTCAACGAAAATTCTTGCCGGTTGCCCACATTTTGCCCCTCTCAGAATCTTTCCATTCTCAGGTCATGGTTCAAGCGGTAACGCATACACCGGATGTCATGTGTTACGAATTACACCTGAGAGGACACGCACACACTTAACACATGGATCTCTCATGATGGTGTCACTCCAAAGGAGTTGGACCATATCATCACATGTGACAGGTGTCTCTTCACCTCCTGTAGAATATATTGTGGTGCACGAACACAGATCACCACCTAGTGGTTGCCCGCATGGCGTTGACGCTCCAATGAATAAGTAAGCCCTCTGCGATGATGAAGAAGTTTGACATTGATGCACTTCTCTGTGTGCCGGATTTAGCAAGCATGTTTTGTATTGACATCAGCAATGGATTCTCAGCTCTAGCTGACCTGCCAGATGATGATGAGGTTGCCTAGTCTCTGTTTACCTCCATCCTCCACCAATCCGCTGAGCAGATGATCGGCTATAGGCGCCCAGCACGCCAACCATGGCTATCAGAGGAGGCCTTCTAGACCATTAAATTGAAGGCCACAGCCTGCAAGGTGATAAGCACTCTCATAATCAGCTGAAGTGAAAGTTCAACACCCTGGCACTCTGCAATCCTGAGGCATATTATAACCAAGATGTTGAATTTGGCTTAGCCAGGGAAGACTTAAAACCAGCATTCTACAACTTCAGCAGGCAAGAGATAGTCACTACGAATGGCATCCGGAATGATAGCCAAGGCCATCCATGTAAATTGAATTAAAACGTCCTCTCACTTTGCGTAGAACCACCTTTCAACTGCTGCTTGTTCAAAGCTAGACGATTTGGCATCCACTGTGGTTTCGAACCCAGACGTTGTACTGATGCACCAATGTTGGATGAAGTGCAAACTGAAAAATGGACGCACAGTCAGCACTGATGGCCTCCCCCAAGAGCTGCTAAAATGTGCTATCAACCCTGTAGTGGAATCACTTCTGGTCATCTTTTGTCTGGTATGGAGAACTAGAACCTTGCCAATTGCCTGGAAGGACAGTATTGTGATCTCACTTTATACTTTATAAGGCCAAGGGACCGCACAGTGAATGTAAGAGCTTGTTGTCCATGCCAGGGAAAGTGTTTATGCATATTCTATGTCTGGCACATTTGGAGCCCCTGCTACATCAGAAATGTTGCCCCCAACAGTCAGGCTTTACAGGTCCACCTTAGACGCCATTTTGGCCCTCCACTTGTTGTTGAAGATACACCATGAGTTCAAGATGCCCCTGCACATGGCGTATGTTGATCTGAAGGTTGCGTTTTATTCAGTTGATTGAGTTGCGCTATAGAACTGAAAGGGTGTAGCTTTTCCAACCACTCTGGTGACTTTATTATGAGCTGCATAATGAAACCACTGTCCATGTACATCTGGGGAATTGGATATCGGCACCTTTTAAATCTGTATTTAGTGTCAGCTTGGCCCCTGCACTCTTTTGGCAGGCAATGGATTTCATAATGCAGCATTTCATCAAGTGCATAGGCATTAAGATCAGTTATCTCTCACTCTCAGACCTTTGATTATGCTGATGACATTGTTCTTCTAGTATAGAGCCCCGACAAGTTTCATGAGACACTCCAGCAAATGGAGGAGGAGTCAGCTAAGGTTGGCCTCCATATTTCGTGGTCAAAGACAAAGCTGCAAAATCTAGGACCAGGTCCACCTGTGACTCCAATCTCTTTAAATAATGAAACTGTCTAAGCAATTTCCAGCTTTTGCTATTTGGGTTCTATACTCATCAGTTTCTCCAACTCTCACACAGAGGGTCTCCATCAGATTGGTATCACAGCATCTGCCATGGGTTGTTTACAGTGAATATGGTATTAACATCATCTCAGCATGACAACCAATTTCAGGATTTATTTGAGCTGTCTCCTCTTCGTACTGTTGTACAATTGTGAAACCATGGACATTATGCCGCTCAAATGGGGCAAGCTGGAGGCTTTCCACACAAAATGCCAACATTGTGTATTGGGCATAAAGTGGAATGACTTCATTTGTCATCCAGATATTTACGGTTGCTGCCAGACGTCTACAGACTACTGGGGCCACTGTCTGCAGATGGCATCTTATGCTTTTCGGACATGTTGTGAGAATGCCACAAGGCACTCCAGTAAACATTGTTCTCCGGGTAGGTTGTAACATCTGGGATAAAATACCACCAACCGAGGGGTGGAGGAGGCCCAGAGGCAGACCCCCCATTACATGGATTCATCAAGTCTGTTCTGATGTTGGGCGATCAAGCCACTGTAGCAGCACAGGAATGGACCAAATGGTGAATGAACAACTGTTCGGCTAAGCGTTGAAGAAGAAGCAGTTTAGCCAGAATTTCACATGCAGTGGAAGGGACTGAGCATGATATATTTAGAAACGATATGAACAATAATATAAAACCATCAAATAATTACTACAACTAAAGTTATATTAAAATACAGTGAGTATGTTGACTTTATCATTAACCTTATTACTAGATGGACACAATGGTGTTATTAACTATGGTGAATATCACTGTTATATAGATTTTACATAATCCCTTTAACATGAACTCTATATGTTCAATAAGATTTATTCTTATGTTAATGATGATATAAATGAATACTTATGATTAATTGCTTCTATTGTAGTGGATCAGGTTGCTGTAGTGGACTGTTTGTGAGAAATGAAATTCTTGTGGGGTTATTCACTCCTCTTTGTTGTGGCAGGGTGTGTATGTAGTTGCCATTAGTATTAATGGGATTTCTGTACATGCATCCAGGGAATGATCTGCTTACCTTTCGCACTTGCTGTACTACCACATAGAAATAAAATGATTTTTTCTGTATTATTCAAGATACCAGTATTCCTCATCCAGTTATAACATACTGCTGCTAATTACATAGATTCTCTGTCTATATCCACTCACTTTTCCCCTCTCACTGAGTTCTTTTTCTTCACCCTACCACTGGAAGAGGGCAAGCTCTTGGCTATGTAACAGCAGATCAATCTCTCTCTAGAAACTTTCTCCACCAGCTGATCCTTAAATGGCACCATTATGTAAGTTTCACAGGCTGCATCCAAACATTGTAGAGGTCTGTTAGGAAAGGTATTTTCAGCATGGAGCAGCTTTTGCAGTAGCTGCCTGTAGGATGCTAGTTAACAAGCAGAGACTTGTTATAACAGATCAATGCAGCCTTTTAGAACAAAGCAAAACAAAAATCTTTGATTGGAACTGTGCCAACTTGAGGCCATTATGACCTACAGCAGTTAATTTGTTTAGTGTGTTGCTGATGTTATGCTAATTAGGTATTTCTTTAGCAGGGAGGCTGTCAGTTGCAAGTTTCAAATGTGCCTTCCTTAACTTCAGAAGAAAAGTGACATGAACATTGCCTGAAAGTGTAAAACCATAAGCTGTCTGTGACTTTCTTTGTGTATGTGTTTTTCTAGTCTACACGAAGCACGCAGAGCGTGCTTGTTCTTACTTTATCTGAAAACCACTGCACTGGCATCAGCTCAGCTGTAAATGACCTGGAAGACACAAGGTCTTATTCGGACAGTATTAAATATTAGCTTTGTGGTGCCTAGGGCAAAGCGACAATTTTGGTGAGGAGAGGTTCTTTGTGCTTGTTTTTGTAAACTAGAAAAATAAATAAAGAGGAAAATAAAGAATTATGAGGGGTAGAGGGTGCAAGAGCTCATTTTAGAGCCCGTAGTTATGACTGGGTTGATCTAGTCCTAGTCCTAACCGTATACCTTCTTATAGGGACATTTTCAAGGTTGATAGATCTGCTGGCTTTGATTTGGTGTGTAAGGAGAGGTTTGCATCTGATGTCCCTGTATTCCAGGGATGGATGGGTTCTTAGATGTGCAGCATATGGATATTTTTGAGAGCTAAGCCTTAGAACTCATTGTTTTATATATGCCCAGAGCCCCTCTTCCTCTCTGCATGATATTGGATAAGTAGTCGTTGCTTTTCTTAGCAGAGCACCTTTCAGATAGGTGTAAACTGGGTTTTAAAAAAATGTATACCAAATAAATAAATGGCTATAAAGGGATACTAGCTAACCACTCACAAAAGTAGACTGTCTTTCTAAAGATTAGACTGCAAATACTATTTCTGCCCAGGTTTCAGAGTAACAGCAGTGTTAGTCTGTATTCGCAAAAAGAAAAGGAGTACTTGTGGCACCTTAGAGACTAACCAATTTATTTGAGCATAAGCTTTCGTGAGCTACAGCTCACTTCATCGGATGCATACTGTGGAAAGTGTAGAAGATCTTTTTATACACACAAAGCATGAAAAAATGCTTCCCCCCACCCCACCCTCCTGCTGGTAATACACATTGTAAGGAGAGTGATCACTTTAGATAAGCTATTACCAGGGGGAGGGTGGGGTGGGGGGAGGTATTTTTTCATGCTTTGTGTGTATAAAAAGATCTTCTACACTTTCCACAGTATGCATCCGATGAAGTGAGCTGTAGCTCACGAAAGCTTATGCTCAAATAAATTGGTTAGTCTCTAAGGTGCCACAAGTACTTCTTTTATTTCTGCCCAGTAACAGCTCTAACTTTTGCATCCTCTGTTTCGGTGTTTCTCAATGAGTAGGTTGGGGCCCTCACAGGGGTCACAACAGGCAAATCAGGGATTTGTGAGGCTTTGAAACTGTGTTACAATCCAAAGCGAAGAAAATCTCACTTCCCCACTCACCACACACCTTTTCCATTCATTCCATTCCATTCTGTCAACTACTTGAAACACATGCAAATGAATTTCATACCCTTCTTATGGTTATCTTTGATACATCTCAATTTTTTAGTCTTTTTTAGCAAATGTAAGGGGATCATGAAAATTTTTGACTTCAAAGAAGAGGTCACCAACCTGAAAACCTTGAGAAATACTGCTCAACATCTATTTCTGTGTCTGCCAACTCGTGGAACATTTAGTCACCATGTACGCTGGAGACTGGAGCGAGGGTTCCCCCCAATGCAGAGGCAGTTTCTATACCAGGAGACTCAAAACAGCTTACTTCTGTCCACATTAGTAGGAGCTGTGCTGATCTTGTCAGAGCTTTCTTCTGTCTTACTGCTGTAAGACAATCCTAGCAGAATAGTCACCCCGTTCCCAGTGGTGAAGTGACAGCATTCCGCGCACATAGAAACTCTGTAATTTTTAATTTACTTACCTTTCCATTTTAACAACTAGTAATGTAATTTATTCAGTAAAACTGAATTTAACCCTCTTTGTTCCTTAACAATGTAGTCCCTAGAGATCAAATATTTAGCTATGTTGATAGGAGAACATCATGGAATCTGAATACTGTTGAACATGTCTTAATAGATTTCTCTCTCCTTTGCAAAAACTCATGTGGCTCAAACATAGATCTTTGAAGCAATGAGTAGGTAGAAAAATCTTTGTCCTTTTCTAGCATATGATTCTTTCATGTCAGAGTCAAGTCCTTTGTTGTAATGTTCTAGGAATCAGAGTTTTGCTTTGGTTTTTGTGTCCTACACATGAAACTGTCAGTGCATTTCAGGTGAACTTGAGTGGCCCATTTGCTAGAAATTGGTCTCTGACTTACTTTAAAACCAGCAGAGTTGTGCCAGTCCCTATATGGACAGAACTTGGCCCAAGCTTTAAAATTTGTATCCAGATCTGAATTTCAAACCTTATAATGTTTGGAAGTATTGGATCTTCGCTATTGGTTCAGTCCTTTATAGCCAGAAAACCCAGTTGCAAAATTCAAATCCAAGTCAGGGGTGGGCTTGCCCTCCCTTTTACCAGCATTCGTACCACAAAGATCTGTAACTGTTTGGATGTGTGGTTTTGGTTCAGGCCTTTCTCTAAAATACTGTTATAACTTTCCTATTATTTGGGGAAATATGAATTGATAATGGACCATGGTTTAATCTCAACTGCACTGGTGAAATTCTGGAGTCATTCTACTGTTGGCAATGGAATTATTTCACACTTTTACACCAGTGTAATTAAGAGGGGAATTTGACCCACTAGCTGGGTTTTCTGGTGTGCATCTTTCGGCTTATGAAAACTAACTTTTATTCAATTCATAGTTTAATGGTGTTAACTTAAGAGTCCAAAGATAATTGCAGTGGCCTAATATGAATTAGTCTTGGAAAAGTTTGAGTTTGGATGGGGGAAGCAATGGAAGTCTCCCAAGCCCTGACCACTTGAGACAACAATCACAGAAGTCTGTGCAGATCATTGTGATATCACTCTCCATCCTTGTGTGCTTTGATCCTCAGAGAAAAAGATTGTATTTACACTTTGTTCACTCTCCATTAAGATGACTGGTGGTATTGTTTTAAGGCTCTCTGCAGACTCAGGCAGACATTATCACATTAACTTTCAAAATGAATACTCAGCGAAAACTATCTCGGCAGCCATTAAGGCTAGAGACTATTATTAACATAAGAGTGCCTAGATTCTGGAACACAGGATATCAGCCACAGTGATAAAGTACCAACTTGCTGAATGGCTGTGAACCCCGAGTTTTTCTTTGAAGCCAATTTCTGGCAATGTGTGGGATGAAGATGGTATTATTTTGTCTCTTCTGTGTTGCTTTTCCAGGTTAAAGGCTATTGTGATATCAACAGTAAAAATATGACTGAGGTTTTTGTGGCACCAACATTTAGAATCTTTTATCATGACGCTTGTCTCATGCAAATATGAATCATTTGCAAAGCGGTGACACAGATGACAGTGTCTCAGCCCACAACTTGAGCTACTTCAGACAGAACGGAGGGAGACAAGCCCTTGTCATGAAAAGCCAAGATTTTGTTTGTTCTTTAAAGTAGCTGGAATTTAATTTATATTAAGAGGTTTGTCCAAGAGAAGAATCCCTCTGATAAAAGACAGTAGTATCCTTCATTTGGCCCCACCCTTTGGATATAACTGTCAGAATAGGTGCATAAAATGAGGGCTAAGAAAGAGTGTAGCAGTAATAATTACCGAGATGGTTGTTTAACCATGCAGTAAGTAATGAAGTCAGGGACCGTAATGTCACATCAGCTGCATTACCTCATTTTCTCCTTTTGCAGACACAAGGAGGTTAAAAATAATGAGCCTGTCTGCCTTTCCCTATACCCCTGAGCACACTGAATCACAAGTACCTTCTTTCTAAAACAAATTTATTTCTTGCTGCCTCCTTCCCAACAAAGACCTGCTTGTGATGAATACCAGACTTTGCAGCATATTTGTCAAAGCAGCACACCTGTGAGGGTTCCAGCACAAGATAAATTTTGGCGAGCTGGGGGGAGAGAGGCGGTACCAAGCAAGGAATAAATCTTAACATGTTCCACCAGCCTGTGAATGAGCATTCTCCTCACAAGAATCACCCCTCTGACAAGTAATGATAAATTACACTCTTTGTTGACACCCTCATCAGGTTATTTATGGCTCATTAATTGAACCAAAAAGGAGACTTGTAGGCGCAGCAGGGGCACTGTACAATGCTTTTTCCAGTGGGTTGGTGCTCAAAGCAAAGAACAAAAAAGGGGGAGGGAGGGAAGGAGAAGGAAAATGCGTGTTTGTGTCTACTCTGGAAACTGTTAGAGAGAGAAATGAAAGGGGTGAGACAGCAGCAAATGTCCAGAGCTGGGGTAAACAAGTCCAGGGCTCCCGGGTGTTCTCCCGTGTACTTCTGAAGTGTTCAAGAAGGAGTGTGTATGTTTCTCACCTCTCCCACTTTAGCTCCTCATGTCCCTATGAATTGCCCTGTGTGTTACTGAGCAGTGAAATTGACATGTCAATAAAGGTGTGGCCTGTCTCCTAGATGGATATAGTGCTCATCACCCGAAGGTCTTTCTCCTTCTCCTTTGCTCTTTCTGCTGCTCCAGCAACACCCTTGTTGCCAGGTGATGGGATTTTGACATCAGAATGGGTGGAGAGTTATAACTGTGACATCAGAGAAAAAGAAATTGGACATTTCCTCACAGACAGACAAGGCTATTCTCTCGCTGGATATAGATACATAATTCAGAGATGCTGAGTGTAAGAGTGTGTCCCAGAGTGTGTCCCTATTCAGTGCTCTGTGGCAAGCTGGGTCTGGTGACCAAGAATCATGTGACAGAAAGGCAGAGGTGGCACTTCTTCTGAGAAGGAGCCAGTCTCAACCAAGAAGAGAGACCCAAGGTGAGGGAAGAATCTCGTTGAGTTTATCTCTGCAGCAGCCATGCAGAAGGTACCTGCAAGAAGCAGGAACAGAAACCGTAACAGGGGAGAGGCTTTAGGAAAGGCCAGGCAGCAGATCCTATTTCTGAGAAGGAATTATAGAGTCTGTTACAGATTTGCTGCTGAGCTGATGTTGAACAGTGATGTTATAACAAAGCATACGCCAAGAAAGGAGGTTAGTTGACTCGCAGGGTTCTGTGCAATTATGAGGGATCCAAGAAAGGGATACTGAGGTAGCAGTTACCTGACTGGGAGGATGTAAGTTCTTCCCATGATGCTGTGATCACTGTTTGTGTCAGTCTGTTGATGGGGTGGTATCTGAGATTCTCTGGATGAGAATTTCTCATACTGTATTCTCATAGCCCCACACCTGCAGCACTCTTCACAAACACTCTGCCTGGGTTTCTTTTCCCTTATTGCAGTTGTGGATTTAGTAGTTTCTTAAATCACATTAGAATGAAATGTCTAGTTAGCAGCATGGTATGGAATAACGGGGCTGAGAGTCAGAAGGCCTGAGTTCTATTCCTGACTCTGCTAGTAACTTGTTCTGTGGCCTTTGTCAAGTCATTTGACTTCTTGATGCTTCAGTTTGTTGTTCTTTAGTAGGGATAATAAAGTCTGTCTTCCCCTTAATCAAAGTCTGAGCAAGCCAGTTTTGTGCAGGGCTATGGAAAGAAAATCCAGCCCTGTGGCTGTGCCCATTCTGGAGCTGTTCCAGTCCCAGGGCTGCAATAGCAGATGCAGGATGTGCACATCCCCAGTGAAGGAGCCTACGGTTCACATCCTTGTTATACTCCCCGCTCACCTCTGTGCCAGCCTATGTAAGACCTGGTGTTTAGTTTCACTCCAGGTAGTGGGTGTGCAGTCACCTGGATGCCATTGCATTGGATGGGGGGGTTTCATGACGCTATACGATCAGCAAATGTCACCATTTCTGTTTTACTAGTCTTGTTAAGGGATGCTATTCGGGGAGCTGTGAATATTGTACAACTACCGCTGTTGCTTGGAACAATTTACTGTAATCTTTAGGTGCCATAAAATCACACAGGATATAGAGCCATGATTGAACCTTGGAGTGATGCGACTATAGACTCAAGCACACCTTCGCCTGAATCTTTATAGACTCACTCAGCGGTGAAAGGGTTTGTATTCCATTATCAGTGCCCTGCATCATCTTGTCCCCAGTTACAGTTAGACTTTGTACTCACTGTGCAGTGTATACTTCTCTCAGAGGATTTTTGTAACTCCTGGTAACATGAATGAGAGAGACAGACTCCACATCAGAAGGAGAATTAGATCCCTTTCTGATTTTTCTCTCTCATTTATTTTCTATGAACTGATAATAAAAGAGTTAATAGAGGGTAGAACTCTCAGCTTGGAGACTGTGGGAATATTCTGGCTTTATGGTGTTGCTCTCAGTAATCATCCAACAAAATTTGCTCTGTATAAAGTAAAAGTAATCACTTCTAACTAAAAGCCTATTGCAAATACATTTAGACCTTTTTGTTCTTTATTCTACTTCCCAGAGTATCTAAATTTTTATCAGGAAAATGTGGTAGTTAATTTAAAGAGTTATTTTTTAACCTTTTAAAAGATATGTTTTTATTCCTAATAGAAATATCAATTAACTTCAGTATTGTAAATTCTCTACATTTCTGCTCCAGCTCTTGCTGTTCTCTGGTTTCCTGAATAAGCAATAAATAAAATAAAATAAATTAAAAAACCAAATAAATAAAAATTATATCTTTCTTTCGCCTCTCTCTTTATTTTGCTGCAACTTCATATGTAACACCTGCTGGTAACACTGTTGCAGGTTTTCTCAGCAGTTAGGTCTTCTCAAATGTTGATCATGATCATCCTCAAAAATGGAAACTAACAGTCATGTGCTCTGCCTTTTGCTTTTGGCATCTTTTTAATTTGTACTACATATGGGACCTTATTCTAAGGGTATTCACAACCAACCAAGTAAATGTGTGTGTCATTTAAATGGGAAATCTAAGATGGTACTCTAGCTTCCTCATTTAACTTTTGCTGGAATCTATCAATTAAAATAAAAACTAAACTAAACAAAATCCTCCCATAGGAACAACATTTCCAAATGTGTGTTCTCATTGATAGCAGTGGCTGCTGAGTGGGGGTCAGCATCTCTAATCAAGTCACTTTATTTAGGTGCCTAAGTATAGATTTAGGCATTTAATGTCAGCCACCTAGGTTTGAAAA
The DNA here is from genome assembly GCF_965152275.1 of Natator depressus. Lineage (NCBI taxonomy): Eukaryota > Metazoa > Chordata > Testudines > Cheloniidae > Natator > Natator depressus. The sequence goes on from NC_134243.1 coordinate 52,474,478, forward strand.
TGTTGTCCTAAAACTCCAGCTTCCTGAGATTTTCAGCTCTCCAATTGAAAAGGAGGGAAAGTGAGATCAAGGAACAAAAGACAGCCTTACATGATACTTTGTTTTGTAAGGGCACCTCTAATTGTGTCAATAGCGTTCGAGTCTGTAGTAGCCAATTGTTGGTAATTACATGAGAAATGCCCAGTTTGTACATGGTAATTCCAACTATAATTACCATGAAATTATATAACTACAAATTACCCTGTCATGTGGATGCCCTAAATAAGCATGTACAGTACCTGCTCTGTGATAACAAATTAGAATTACATGGTTGGTTAGTTAGTAGTAATATGAGATTTCCAAGTGGCCAGCCAAGCTAGCTAGTTATGTGGGAGAAAGTGTGTCTCTTTCAGATGCCTCGTTTAGACTTTCTAAGGATACGTTTATTTCTTTTCTTACACTTGCTTCTGGAAAAGTTACTCACTTGTTGTTGTTTTAAACCCATCCATTCAGTATTGTATTGAATCATGTGAATGAGTCATGAATCACTCTCAGCAAATTTGCGGATGATACTAAACTGGGAGGAGTGGTAGATACGCTGGAGGGCAGGGATAGGATACAGAGGGACCTAGACAAATTGGAGGATTGGGCCAAAAGAAACCTGATGAGGTTCAATAACGATAAATGCAGGGTCCTGCACTTAGGACGGAAGAACCCAATGCACAGCTACAGACTAGGGACCGAATGGCTAGGCAGCAGTTCTGCAGAAAAGGACCTAGGGGTTACAGTGGACGAGAAGCTGGATATGAGTCAGCAGTGTGCCCTTGTTGCCAAGAAGGCCAATGGCATTTTGGGATGTATAAGTAGGGGCATAGCGAGCAGATCGAGGGACGTGATCGTTCCCCTCTATTCGACATTGGTGAGGCCTCATCTGGAGTACTGTGTCCAGTTTTGGGCCCCACACTACAAGAAGGATGTGGATAAATTGGAGAGAGTCCAGCGAAGGGCAACAAAAATGATTAGGGTTCTGGAACACATGACTTATGAGGAGAGGCTGAGGGAACTGGGATTGTTTAGTCTGCAGAAGAGAAGAATGAGGGGGGATTTGATAGCTACTTTCAACTACCTGAGAGGTGGTTCCAGAGAGGATGGTTCTAGACTATTCTCAGTGGTAGAAGATGACAGGACAAGGAGTAATGGTCTCAAGTTGCAGTGGGGGAGGTTTAGGTTGGACATTAGGAAAAACTTTTTCACTAGGAGGGTGGTGAAACACTGGAATGCGTTACCTAGGGAGGTGGTAGAATCTCCTTCCTTGGAAGTTTTTAAGGTCAGGCTTGACAAAGCCCTGGCTGGGATGATTTGATTGGGGATGGGTCCTGCTTTGAGCAGGGGGTTGGACTAGATGACCTCCTGAGGTCCCTTCCAACCCTGATATTCTATGATTCTGTGTGCTTTACCATTGCCAGCTACTGTGCTTGTGTGTGTGGCACTGCAGTTGTGGAATAGTACCTGGGGTTTTTTATCCCTGATTTTTAATCAAAGGTATTACAGAAAGGCCCCGTTGTTTTGCAGTTTTACTGAGGCCCAATATGTTCATCCAGGGGTAAAAAGGGTTAGTGGGGGAAAATAATTGGAGAGACCACGTTCTACTCCCTAGGTACAGGTGTAAGCTTTTTCTTTTACATCTGATTTTTGTTGCAGGGGGAGTAGAGGAGTGGAGGGAAAACAGGGATATAGGAGGTGCATGTCACAAACAACCACCTGCCTTCTCAAAAATTCAACAGTCCCTTTCACAGAACACCTCTGATGTAATTCTTTTCTGATTGACAAAATGTAAGAAACATTAATCTTCCTCATTTGGTCTTTTATCTCTCAGTATGACAAACAGCAGAAGAAAGACAAACCTGAAGGCTAGATAATGGTGCACTAGCACTAGCAGGTAATTTTGATAGCATGTCTAGACTGGGACTAAAGCACTCCAGAATGTAATCAAACTGCGAAAGCGGGAGCACACTTTACATCAGCCAGAAATTTAATGTTGCTATTAATCTTACTCTGTGATGAGCGGGAGGATCAGCCCTCGCTGGATAAAGAACTGCTGAAACACGGTAGACGTATATTCCAAAATGTTGTTAAACTTCTTGTAACCATAGCTACAAACAAAGCTATTACGGAAAATGCCTTTGCCATATGAAAGCAATCATTACGTTAACCAGATATGGGAGGTGAGCGAGGATGGTAAATTGAAAGGAAAATGCGTTACGTTTTTTTTTGGCTGTACTCTCTTTATTTTTTGCAAAACGTGGAAGGTAGTGTCACTAAGTCCCAGGAGGTGGCAGAATAAAAAAAAGCTGTTGTACTGCTCTATTTGCTAGTTCGCATTAGCTGCTTGTACTGTGTTTAACAGTCTTTGGATTCTGCTCTGAAACCAGTGGCATGCTGTGACCAGAATACATTGTATACTGATTTTATTGTGCAGCTGAACCTATTTTTAAAAGCACAGTGGTAGCAGACTTAGTATGTTTGGGATGCTTGTTTCATGCATGATTCTCTGCTATATATTAATTTTTAATAATATCTAAGTACCTTAATTACCCAATCCCATGTAGGATTGTTCTAGCCCAGAGGTCCTCACACTTTTTCATTTTGTGGAGCACGTCAATAAGAAAATTTTCTCATGAACCCACCTCCTTTCCCAATGGTAGTTGAATAACATCCATGTGGAAAGTGCTGCAGCTGCTTACTTGTAAAAGTAACATTAGGAAAGTACATAACTGTGGCTGTATACCTCATGGGTACTATCCCTTTAAGAGCCATTTTTTCAGTTGCTCTAGACCAACTGCACCTCTTACAAATGGGCTTACTCAAGTCCAAGTTAAAGTAATTATCAAGTTTTGGGCCAGTCTACGTCAGCCAGTCTCTCAGGCCTGTCCCAACATGAGCTAGGTGGCCTCCTTCTTAGGCAAGATGAAGGATTTCCAAACAGGTGTACAAGCTCAGATGCAAGTTCTAGTCAGAGTTTCTTCCCCTTGTGTCTCCAGGAGAGACCCTTTGGAAGGCTTTATAAAACTTTATATGAACGGCAGTTGGTTCCAGCTGAAGTTCTTCTGGTTTCCTAGCATTCACAATAATCCCTTCATTTTCAGTTAGGTGCATGCTGGGGCTGTGTACATTTATAACCTTCACCATAATGGATTTATAACTTCATTCAACAATCGTTAGCAGCTGGAAATGAGGAGCACCAGCACCACATGTGACCTGCCAACTTTCCATAGGTCACTGATGGCTCATAGATCATACTTAAAGAACTGCCCTTCTCACCATATAAGTTCAGTGTTATTTGTGCGCCTCAGTCTCCATTTCAAGTTGATGTGTCTTGAGTGGATGATAAAAACTTGTATTTGTAATAAAAGGCAGAATATTAGAAATTCAAACAGTGAAAATGAAACAATCACAGAAGAATTAATAGTTTTCCTGTTTATTTTCTGACTCCTGTTTTCCTCTTTGTTTTAGATTTGTCCACACTGTAGGACTTTTCTTGGTTTCTACCATATTTTTATGTTTTATAATAAAATGATGGACATTTTCCAAAAGCAGTAAGGAATTTGCAGGAGATGAAGTTGGAAATATTTTTAAACAAGTGTCCTTTAGACAACTGGAATATTTCATAACAACTTTCTGGGGTTCTTGATCATTGTTATTATAATGAATGTATATAGTCTAGCAATCAGACAGGTTTTGAGCCTGGCCAGGTGCTTTTTTAATCTCAGAGTGGTCTAGGATTGAATCAGGCATATGCAATTTACTGAAAAACCCGGCATAATTCTTTGGGTTGGTTGTCTAACAGCACTTTGTTGTTAGTGCTATTGCAGATTCTGTTGTCTGCTACTACAGAAAACTTTGCTGACCATCAAAGTCATACTTAGTTTTTGTTAATAGAGCTAGTAAAAAAGAAAAGAAAAATTCATGAGAATTATTCTGAAAAAGCTTATGCTCAAATCTCTAAGGTGCCACAAGTACTCCTTTTCTTTTTTCTGAAAAATTTGTCCATTATCCATAAAAAAATTGAAACTTTATAACCAGCTCTATTTATTAACCACATATAATGTCAGGGTGGCACTGTACAGATGCCAGAGTCCTCATTTGGGAGGGTTGCTTTAAAAGCTGCTTGCATCTTGAATGCCAGCTGTCTTAAACCAGTCCAGACTGTTGCTGCTGTTGATGGTAGTTTAATTTTTTCCCCCAGGTTCCAGCTTTGAAATCAGTTGAGTACCAGCATCATATACCAGTTTGGAGTATCTAATCCAAATAGATTAAATTACTCCTGCCTGAACATGTCTGTGATCACTGATTACAAATTTACAAGTTCTGCCGACATGGGTTCCTGCTTTAACTGCTCCATTTCTAAGGGTATGTCTACACTGTGAAGTTGTCGACAAAACTTTTGTCTTTCACAGGTACTTTAAACCCTCCCCCCCCCCCCCCCCCCGCCGCGAAAGACAAAAGTTTTGCCAATGCAAGTGGCAAAAGCTAATGCCGACAAAGTACCGACAAAGAGTGTTTACAAAAGCTGCATGGTGTTGACAAGCCCTAAGGCCTCATTGTAAGAATCACTTTCCTCTTTTTCAGGAGCACTCAGAGAACTATTTCAAAGTCTATCTGTTCTAGAGACTATTTATTTCTATGTAGCTACCTGAAGAGAAAGCTTTTGATTTCTCTGCTCAGTCTGTGTTACTCTCTGACTGATAATACACTGAGGTATTAGTATTTTCTGTGCCCAGGGATATGTCTCATCTGACTGATTTCCCAAAATTTTACCTATACAGATTTAATGGACAGTTTATTAGCTATATCATGATTCTATGGCAGCTGCATAGGGATCCACAATCCGATACTGCTAATGTATTCTTTGAAAATCAAATTGAAACCCATTCCAAGAGTTACCAAGCCAGACTATCAGTTCTTTTCTTATTTGCAACACTAAGTTACACCAGCAACTCCCAGTGGCACTAATGAGGGGACAAGTGTCTCATTATTTTCCTAAATTTCCCTATAACATTGAACCTAAATATCACGAAAGGCAGAGAAATACCTAGGCAATTTGAAGTTACTTGGTTAGCTGAGATATTCAAATCTTAGGATAAATCTTAATGCAAGGATCCTGGTAAATCAGGTCAGAAATATAAGCAGTGACACTTCAGTACTCTTCCAATTAGTAGCCATAGCTCAAATGACAGACACTGTTCATTGGAGTATAACAGCTTATGTCTGCCCCCCCCCCCCAAAATCCATATTGCTCCACGGACATACATATAATGTATATAATGCCTTGCCATGAATATCATACTTTTATTAGTATGCTGGGTGATATGACTGTAAGCAGCTAAGAAATTGACTTTATTTTTTCCCTTTGCAAATCAGTTCTGCATCTGAAGGCTACAGATTAATGCAACTGCTCAAATGTGAGCTTTGAAAAAATGTCAAATAGATTTGTATAGACAGGGCAGGTGAGGTAATATCTGTTATTGAACCAACTTCTGTTGGTGAGAGAGACAAGTAGATTTGTATATCACCTTCATGGGAAACAACTGTTATCTGAGTGTGGCATTGTGACAATATATGTGCTATACTTCTGTATGATACTTTTTTGCACTAACTGACTGTCTTTTATGAGATAATATTTTTGATCAGCAATGGTAGTATTTTCCTAATAGTTAAAGCTTGCCAGCGGTGTCTCTATAGTGCTATACTTCTAATAGTCCTTTGTGTTTTAAAATCAGATGAAAGAGCCAGTTATGTTTATTTAACAAAGAATCCTGAATGTGTTTGAGCTGGGGACCAGCATAACTAGGTTCACAGACCCTGCTAATGTCCTAAATTCTTCCATTTGGAGAAGCTTTATAAACACACTAAAAAATGTATACCCAAGCAAGGTGCGGCATTATTGTTCAGTTAGACCAGGTAAATATGGCACATAACCTTTATGTTTCGGAAATGGCTAATGATCTCTGGACACAAGATGGAGTTGTTTAATGGCATTATTTTTGTTAATAAGAGATTTTGTTCAATAGATGGTAACCCCAGCTCCAACAGATACATTTTTTCAAGTGAGATTGCTCATGATGAATTTCCACTTATAACATCTGGTATCTCAGGGTATGTCTTCGCTGCAGAGTTAGCCCAGCTATTACTTAGGTGTTGCCCAGGGCCGTCCCTACCCATACGCAAAGTACGCAGCTGCAAAGGGCACCATGCCCCAAATTTCCTGGTGCCCTACGCAGCTGTGTGCTTCTCCAGTCCCTGCCCCCGTTCACGCCTTCCCTAAAGCCCCTGCTCCACCCCCACCCCGCCTCTTGCCACCTCTGCTCTGCCCCAGCCCCGCTCCCATTCCCCTGAGAACTGCAGCCAGGCCTGACCCCACACTCACCGTCGGCGATAAGTGCAGTGGCCTGGCCCCAGGCTGCTCCGCTCCGCTGGCGAGTGCTGGGGGTTGGTTCCCCACTGCCCTCTAAGGCTGGGAGCCAGGGGAGAAGAGCAGAGCAGGCTGGGGCCAGGTCACTCCACTTCCCGCTGCCCCGTGAGCGCGGAGTCGGGCCTGGTTGCCCTGCAGTCACCGGGCGGCAGGAAGTGGAGTGACCCAGCCCCAGCCCGCTCTGCACTGCCGGTGACTGCTGGAGGGCAGTTTCCCCACTGCCCCCCCCCCCCCCCGTGGAGGCCTGGGGCCAGCCCACTCCACCCCTGCGGAGGCTTGGGGCCCCATACAGCCCCTCTGTGGAGGGGGGCTGCGTAGGGCACCAAAATGTCTAGGGATGGCCCTGGTGTTGCCCCTAATCCCCTTCCTGTCAACACACAAAATGTTCTCGCCTGAGTTCAGTGGTGCTTTCAACCTGGGCTAGCTGGCCCTGCTTGGGGTATAGGCTGGAGCCTGGATTCCACTTTCATTTGCACCCACCCACTTTGCAGGGAGGGTGCAAGCTAAACCATGCCAGTGCTGATTGTCCTTCAGTGCTTTCTCAGTTTCCCCCATGTGCCAGAAGGACGGACAAATTCTCCCACAAATTCTCACTGGGAAAGAATCACAGAGGGGAGTGGCTCAGCTTACTGTAGCTATGGGATATGCCCCCAGAAGTCTTTGTGACACACATGATAAAGTAAATCGCCTAGGACTTTGCAGTGTGACTGCTTACAGCTAGGATAGGCTAACCCAGATTCTCACGCCCAGCTCCATTCTCGTGGGCTCACTCTGCAGTGAAGACATACCTTCCAAGAGAGGTCGAAAGGTTTGTGAAACAGCTGCAAATGCAAGGTTTGTGTGTGCTAATGACAGCTGAGTTGTCCAAAGTTACAGCGAGAAAGTAGTTAGTTAATTCACTAACTTTTCACTGCATGCTGCATTTCCAAGCTGGATCTGAGGGGACATTTTTCTAAAAGCTTGTTCCACTGAATACATCAAAGGTTTTTGGTGTGTGTTCATCACCAGTAATCAAATGTTCTGAAATGTCTGTTGATTTAGTGATGATTTAGAAACGTATCTGTTGCCTCTGATTTATTCTGGAGAGTTAATCAATATCAACATATGGCCTCATTGGTCTCAGTATCACAGTATATCACCTTTAGATTACTTTTTGAATAGCAAAGGAATTACTTCTAGCTCAGAAAATATTAATGAGGGGCCTTCATAGTTCAGATAGGTCTTGGCAGGTATATCTCTACCACAGCTGCATGACTTCTTGGCCAATACCCTCCGTGGCTTGATAATAACCAAGGCATTTTCAAGCACTAAATATAGTTTGCTAAACATCAATGAATTTGTTGTTAAACTTTTGCATAATGTCATATTGCTTGTGCGCTAACAAGAAAGGAAGAAACCCAGCTTTGTATTACATTGGGAATCTCTCTTCCCAGCATTCTGGCTCAGCATTACAACTTATATATTACAGGTTTCAGAGTAGCACCCGTGTTAGTCTGTATTCACAAAAAGAAAAGGAGTACTTGTGGCACTTTAGAGACTAACAAATTTATTTGAGCATAAGCTTTCGTGAGCTACAGCTCACCTCATCAGATGCATTCAGTGGAAAATACAGTGGGCAGATTTATATACACAGAGAACATGAAGCAATGGGTGTTACCATGCAGACTGTAACCAGAGTGATCAGGTAAGGTGAGCTATTACCAGCAGGAGAGTGGGGAACCTTTTGTAGTGATAGTCAAGGTGGGCCATTTCCAGCAGTTGACAAGAAGATCTAAGGAATGGTGGGGCGGGAATAAACATGGGGAAATAGTTTTACTTTGTGTAATGACCATCCACTCCCAGTCTTTATTCAAGCCTAAGTTAATTGTATCCAGTTTGCAAATTAATTCCAATTCAGCAGCCTCTCGTTGGAGTCTGTTTTTGAAGTTTTTTTGTTGAAGAATTGCCACTTTTAGGTCTGTAATCGAATGACCAAAGAAACTGAAGTGTTCTCCGACTGGCTTTTGAATGTTATAATTCTTGACATCTGATTTGTGTCCATTTATTCTTTTACGTAGAGACTGTCCAGTTTGGCCCATGTACATGGCAGAGGGGCATTGCTGGCACATGGTGGCATATATCACATTGGTAGATGTGCAGGTGAATGAGCCTCTGATAGTGTGGCTGATGTGATTAGGCCCTATGATGGTGTCCCCTGAATAGATATGTGGACACAGTTGGCAATGGGCTTTGTTGCGAGGATAGGTTCCTGGGTTAGTGGTTCTGTTGTGTGGTGTGTGGTTGCTGGTGAGTATTTGCTTCAGGTTGGGGGGCTGTCTGTAAGGAAGGACTGGCCTGTCTCCCAAGATCTGTGAGACTGATGTGTCGTCCTTCAGGATAGGTTGTAGATCCTTGATGATGCGTTGGAGAGGTTTTAGTTGGGGACTGAAGGTGATGGCTAGTGGCGTTCTGTTATTTTCTTTGTTGGGCCTGTCCTGTAGTAGGTGACTTCTGGGTACTCTTCTGGCTCTGTCAATCTGTTTCTTCACTTCAGCAGGTGGGTATTGTAGTTGTAAGAACACTTGATAGAGACCTTGTAGGTGTTTTGTCTCTGTCTGAGAGGTTGGAGCAAATGCGGTTGTATCGTAGAGCTTGACTGTAGATAATGGATCATGTGGTGTGGTCTGGATGAAAGCTGGAGGCATGTAGGTAGGAATAGCGGTCAGTAGGTTTCCAGTATAGGGTGGTGTTTATGTGACCATCACTTATTAGCACCGTAGTGTCCAGGAAGTGGATCTCTTGTGTGGACTGCTGGAATATGTCCCACCTTGATTATCACTACAAAAGGTTTTTTTCCCCCGCTCTCCTGCTGGTAATCGCTCACCTTACCTAATTACTCTGGTTAGTGTATAACACCCATTGTTTCATGTTCTCTGTGTATATAAATCTCCCCACTGTATTTTCCACTGAATGCATCCGATGAAATGAGCTGTAGCTCACGAAAGCTTATGCTCAAATAAATTTGTTAGTCTCTCAGGTGCCACAAGTACTCCTTTTCTTTTTGCTTATATATTAGTGGTTTAAATCACAGAATTGAGATCCTCATATTACTTTTTCCTTTTTTGTGATGGAGATGTGTGGCAGAGCATGTAGACCCTGTCCCTGGGCTAGCAGGGAAATGGTTAACCCACCTGCTCCATGAAGGGCCACAGCACTCTGCACTGATTTCAGAGGCACTCAGGAGGTGGTGGATACAGCTGAAAGGAAGGGGAGGGCTCCCTCCCACTCTCTGTAGGAAGTCAGTTGCTGGAAGGCATTGGGGCGGAAGGAGGTGAGTAGAAAGAACTGAGAGAATCTGAGGGGTTGGAAGGGCTGATGAGCACTGGGAAGGAATGTGGACTGATCTGCCAAGCCCTGCTAACCAGGGAAGGAACCGGCTGTTCTTTGGGTAGGCCGAGGCAACTGTTTATGTTCTCTTTCATGGCTTAATAAATCAGACCCCATACGGGGGAATATTAATTGAATCATATATTGTGTAGTGTGTGAGTATTACCGTGGCTACGAAGGAGGGGTAACTGAGGTACAGCAGTGTACCCCGGCTGGGGAGCGATGAAATAGCTCAAAGTAATAATGCACTATTCTTTTCCTGTGATGTTAGCCATTTGATTATCGAATGGATTGAGGTAACCTGCTCAAGACCATAAATCGATCTTTCTTAAAACTCACAAATGTAATTCCATGCTAATCCTGGAGGATTTATCTCCCAATACAATATATTGTATAGCACACGCTTACACGTTGGCAGCAGTGGTGAAGAAGTTGGCAATCACTAAATTACTGCATACGTGTTTGAGAGACGACAGTGTACAGATACTAGCAAATAACTGCTGTATTTCTAGGCCATATCCTCTGTTCCACCTCAGTTTATATAGACAGAACGGACAAAACCTAGCAGAACTGCAGCACTGTGCAATATCCTTCCCCCACTGTATGGCCTGGCTTCTGCAGTATGGGAGGGGGCCAGTTGGGGATGTGAAGCAACTGAGATGGCCACTGTCTGCAGCACCCTATCACTCAAACCTTCTGGACTTTGTGGGTAAATTAATGCTCACCTTGGGATTATAAAGTTGTCTGCTTTGCTATGCAGTGAATAGGAGCAGTGGCAAGATCCTGAGGCATCACAAAGTCTGGAGGGCTTCTGTGAATCCTGAACGTTGAGCTTGGGGACTCATTTGCCCACTGGATGAAGGCCTTTATTAGTAGGTTTTCCAAGGGAAAGTCTGAAGGATAGAACTTTTAACTGGCTAACAATATATGCGATAAAGCTCTTTAACCTGTTCTGTTCTTTAAGTTGATCTCCTTTAGTTTACAGAAGCCTGAAGAGAAGAATTTCTTAGGATGGAGCGGAATATGACACTTCAAATGTATTATGCAAACGAAAGACAGCTGGGGAACTTCTTCAAGTGGGCCCCATTTGAGGTTTGGCATTCAGCACTACAGCTACAATGAAACTGTAATGTTGCAGTTGACAGTTTTGGGTTTCTGTTGATTACACTTGAATAGAAGGATGCTTATAATTCATCAGCTCAGAATTTACTGGTTCATTTTGTAGCATCTATGGGAAAATTCTCAAAGTCTAGGGATCACAGCAGTATGATTTAGGCTACAGGCAGGAATTAGCTAGCCCAGTATGTATTGATTATTATTTATTTTAAAAGTAGAGCTTCCCTCACTCAATAACTGCATAATGTTGCAAGTGTGAAAATACATTTTAATGTGAGGAATGGTAGAATTTTTCATATAGGAAAGACACCAAACAAGAGAGCCCACTGCAAAATCTTTACAGGTTGTTTTGATATCATCACAGTAAAAGGCTTAGACTATGGCAAAAATAACTTTTTAGAGGAAATGAATCACTTGTAGATTTGCTTCCATATTTATGACATGCTTCTAAAATATTTATCAGTGTTTCACTGACATTTGTATGAAAACATTTTATATACCCAAAAAATAAATGTGAGGTATAAATAATTATCCTTTTTTGCCAATGCAGCACCAGCAAGGGAGTTCCATCTGAGCGATGATTGTAGGAAGTAAACATACAAATTATGTAGAAGTGCAGTGCCTGGATACAGAAAAATATATCTATAAATAAAAATAACCAGTTCTAATCTACACTGCTGAATTTGAGCAGATTTGTTAAAGCTATGAAAATGCCCACCGACATGCTTAATTTTGCTGACAGAACAAGTCATGTGTAGGAGCTCTAGATAAACTAATAGTTCTATCATCTTTCTCATTCTTGCAGTTGTGTATTTATTAAAATAACAGATTTCCTCTATCCTTTGCCCCAGAGCTGCAGCTCTTGACCTTTTTCATCTTGTGAAGCCAAGTTACAACAAACAAAAGTTGCAGGAACTCCCTCCCGTAAAGAAAAGAAGGGTGGTTGCAAGCTTTCCTGAACCTGTTCGTGACCACCCGACCATGCCTCAGACCTGCTTTCATCTGCACAAGTGCATTCTGGGATATGTGGAAGAGTACAGGGATATCAGAAGTGCCTGTGGGAATGGGTGCAGAGCAGCTGTCGTACACAAACATACCCAGTGCTTTCTCTGTATAAAGCTGTTCTAATGAGCGAAGTCTTTGGCACCTTGTGGTAAATTCAGACCTGTTATCTTTCCTGATTTTAGCAGCCCCAAACAGCTCCTACTCTAAAACTACTCTACACAGGATCTTTATAATTAGAGTGCTCCAACTCACCCAAGGCCATAGACTTGGAGCTACGGCTAGTCTGAGCGACACTGGGCAGTGCTCTAGCCTGCTCTCCCTTGGTTCTGGGGATTGTTCCACATCGCAACTCCAGCGTGAGTTTTGGTATTTGGGCCATTTTGTATGTAAGAGAATGTCCATTCGTAAACATGTAAATTAGGACAGCATCATTTGCTTAAACTCTCCACAATTCTGGTGCTGCAGCTTCAACAGGTGTTAAGTGCATGATTTTGGGACAATTGAGGTTTCAATGGAAGTGGCTATCTCCATTTTAACGACTCTACAAAAAGGATTGAAAATGCCTGCACCCCCTCCCACACCCCAACCCCAATTTCGTGAGCATTCATGACCTGCCATACAATTTCTATATCCAGATGTGGCCCTCAGGCCAAAAAAGTTTTCCCACCCCTGCTCTAGAACCTGTCGATCTGAAAGAATCCCTCATTCTGCTTCTCACTGAGACAAGTGGAAGCACTCTTGCTGTGAGCTGTTGTGACTATAACTCCAGGAGCAGGACATTTTCAGGAGACAGCATTTGCCTTGAGTTTGCTCACTGTTGCTATAGTACTAAGCATCAGAAGCCGCATTTGTGAGCTGCCAAGGCACAGTACAACATATAAAGCTTTGAATTCAGTCGTTCATGGTAACCAAATTTTAGAATTGCTCCCATGAGCATTTGCTGCAGAAGTGCTTGCATCTTTGTTCACTGGATCAAAGAATGGTAATACCACCATGTGACTTACCAGTCTAGTACAGCTAAGCAGCACAGCTTTCATCACAAGTACTTAACTCAGTGAGCTGTTTGCGATCTGTCCATTGTTGGTTTTGGTTTTTTTTAAACTGCAAAAAGGAAAATTTGAATAACCAGGATTATAAATTTGAGGCACTCACAATCTTCCATGAACAGCAAGAAGCTAAATTTGTTAGATAAATGATTTACTCACTGAGCTCTACTTTGGAGAGGCATTGAATAAGAGTTGGAATTTGGGATCTTTTAGAATTCTGACAGGTTTCAGAGTAACAGCCGTGTTAGTCTGTATTCACAAAAAGAAAAGGAGTACTTGTGGCACCTTAGAGACTAACCAATTTATTTGAGCATAAGCTTTCGTGAGCTACAGCTCACTTCATCGGATGCATACTGTGGAAAGTGTAGAAGATCTTTTTATACACACAAAGCATGAAAAAATACCTCCCTCCACCCCACTCTCCTGCTGATCTTCTACACTTTCCACAGTATGCATCCGATGAAGTGAGCTGTAGCTCACAAAAGCTTATGCTCAAATAAATTGGTTAGTCTCTAAGGTGCCACAAGTACTCCTTTTCTTTTTAGAATTCTGAGCCACTAATGAAAGGAACTGGTCTTACACTTTTTTTAATAACTTTATTTTTTTGTGTTAGAATTTTAGGGCAAAATAGCACATCAAGTGCTTAACTTTAAGCACATGAGTAATCCCAGTGAAATCAGTGGCACTACTCATGTGCTTGTGTGATTTGCTGAACAAGGGTATAAATCTATTTACAGGTAAATTTAAAGATTAGTGCAAAAATAAATTAACAGGACAGGTAGCTACACAGTATCTTTATATAGCGATGTGCTGTACAGGCAACTGATACAGCATTGTAATGCTCTAGTGTACAGTGGGTGCCAATAACAAATGGATACTTATAATGCTCAGTGGTTAAATTTACATCAGATGTATTTTCCATTCTGTATATGGGGAATGCCACAAATATTTTCATAAATAAAAATGATGTGGTTCAGTAAATGTGTCTGTTTTTTAATGGCCCTACTTCTGACATATAAACCAAACCATTGTTGATTAATGATTGTGGTTTTGCATAATTTGCAGACCCAAAAGATTTCATATATCCAGCTTTGGAAAGGAATTGTTGTGATGAAAAGAAAATTGAGTGCTGGAAATTGTTCAGATGGTATTTGAAAAAGCAAACTTTGACAGATAAGGAGGGGGGGTCCATTCATAAATTAAACATGTAAGTTTATCTTGCTGTTGATTAGTGCAAAGTGTCCAGTTTGCAAACTCCAGTAAGGAGAATGTTTGGGAAAAGCAAGCATATTGTTACAATCCAAGAAGCATCTGTGAATGTGATCGTGCTGGCACATCTCACTGGGCCATCCTCTGTGTGTGGAGAAAATGCTGAATTGTTTCTAAATGCTTATTGATTGCAAAGTTATTTCCTTCACCGTAGCTCAGTGTGCAGAGACAGACACTGCATTCTGCTAGTGATATAAATTCAAGTGACAAGTCAAAATGAAAGACTTGTCCAAATGATTTTAAGACAATAAATGTGATGGCTCCTCATTGACAGCATGTTAAATATTAATTCTTAAAACTCTGAGTTTTAAAGGCTTTGACATGTGTCAAGATTCTGACTATTTAAAACCAATTGCCTACAAAATTTCCTAGAGACTGAAAGCAAAAGCACTGACTTGTATGTCAAGCAATAGGACTCTGCAGCCTGTATCCATAAAGAGAACACTGAAATTTAACTTGAAATGTGTTTTTCCAGGCATAGGGTGTGCTATTATATTGAGACTATTATATTAGACTAGCTCAAATCTTGGTAATTGTCTTCAATTCATGCTAGGCTGATGTACCTAAAGATGCTGTCCTGCAGTATAGGAAAAAAAACAGTTAAAAAAAATTAAGCAGCTGGCAACTCTTTCAAATGACTGATTTCATTTGCCACAAATAGCAGAGCTTATACAAAAAACAAAAAGGGGGAGAAAAAGACTCTGTGCTTCTAAAGGGTGCAGTGTCCCTTCGGAGTGGGAGAATAGTATATAGTCTAAGATTTTTCAGATACTAAAACCCATTTACTGCTGTTGAGAAAAATCTCTCTGCCAGAGGATTTAGCTCCCACTAATCCTTAAGTGACTTGTTTTGACAGAGCCTTTATAGAAGATTCTTAGTAACTTCTGATTTGCTATAAAAGAGCAATTACTGATTTGTCCTCCAGTGCCTTTTTGATGCACGTTTATTAATGGAGTTCATGTATGCACAGAAATAGGAGGAGAATCCAATCAGAATTGTTTACTGTGAAAATACAGGAACATTCTGATTTTCTTGGAGCTTCAGTTCTCTTTCTTGCCCTCAGGGTATTTGGGAGTCTGGATTTCATTTAGTATGTCATGTGGCCTTCTCAGCAGACAGTGGAAACTAAGCCTACTTTATGTTTAGAAAGTGCAGTGTAAATAGACAGATATTTTCATAAGTTCTGGGATGAGCGTTGTGATACGTGCATGCTTTATAGGCATCACGCTATTTTCTCTACCTTCCCTTTTGCACAGGTGGCTGAAAGGTCCTAATTTCAGCATGGATATTTCTGTTAAAGATACCATGCCAATGTTTTGGAAATGTCTCTGGGTTGTTTTTTCCTTCCTTTCTGCAGAAGAACGATTTGAAAATTGAACCATGTGACTTCGCTTTTCAAAATTTCAAATGTAATAATAAACATAGTGGAGGTGAAATAAAGGATCAATGTAGCTGATGGTGACCAGGATCCACAGCAGATGCCTGTGTGAGGCTGGTTGAGGTCTCACCTGTGAGAGTAGCACAGCTCCTCCGTTCAAGAGGGTCTGTGATTGGATTGCATGTGTGGTCAGCTTATAAAATGAACACAGAGTGAGGGAATTATATACTTTTTGGTTGTTGCACAGTCAAGAAGTCTATACAGAAAAATCTAGTGGTACAAAAGCCAGTGTTTTTACCTTGAAACCCACACACATCACATTTACTTCCAAAGAGTTCCGTGACGTCCATGGAAAGCACTTGGGGAGTTACATGGGGTTTACCCTTCTTTTCCAAGGGAAGCTACTTCCTTGCTGCTAAACAGGGACACATAGAAGATTCACAGAATCATAGAAGATTAGGGTTGGAAGAGCCCTCAGGAGGTCATCTAGTCCAACCCCCTGCTCAAAGCAGGACCAACGCCAAGTATATCATCCCAGCCAGGGCTCTGTCAAGCCAGGCCTTAAAAACCTCTAAGGATGGAGGTTCCATCACCTCCCTAGGTAACCCATTCCAGTGCTTCACCACCCTCCGAGTGAAATACTGTTTCCTAATATCCAACCTAGATCTCCCCCCACTGCAACTTGAGACCATTGCTCCTTGTTAGGTTATCTGCCACCACTGAGAACAGCCGAGCTCCATCCTCTTTAGAACCCCACTTCAGGTAGTTGTAGGCTGCTATCAAATCCCCCCTCACTCTTCTCTTCTGCAGACTAAACAAGCCCAGTTCCCTCAGCTTCTCCTCGTAAGTCATGTGCCCCAGCCCTCTGATCATTTTTGTTTCCCTCCGCTGGACTCTCTCCAGTTTGTCCACATCCTTTCTGTAGTGGGGGGCCCAAAACTGGATGCAATACTCCAGGTGTGGCCTCACCAGTGACGAATACAGGAGAATAATCAAGGAAACCATTTTGAAGCACTTGGAGGAGGTGATCAGGAACAGTCAACATGGATTCATAAGGGCAAGTCATGCCTGACCAATCTGATTGCCTTCTATGTGGAGATAACTGGCTCTGTGGATATGGGGGAAGCAGTGGACGTGATATATCTTGACTTTAGCAAAGCTTTTGATACGGTCTCCCACAGTATTCTTGCCAGCAAGTTAAAAAAGTATGGATTGGATGAATGGACTATAAGGTGGACAGAAAGCTGGCTAGATTGTTGGGCTCAATGGGTAGTGATCAACGGCTCGATGTCTAGTTGGCAGCCGGTATTAAGCGGAGTGCCCCAAGGGTCAGTCCTGGGGCTGGTTTTGTTCAACATCTTTATTATCTGGATGACGGGATGGATTGCACCCTCAGCAAGTTCGCAGATGACAATAACGTGGGGGTAGAGGTAGATATGCTGGAGGATAGGGTCCAGAGTGACCTAGACAAATTGGAGGATTGGGCCAAAAGTAATCTGATGATGTTCAACAAGGACAAGTGCAGACTCCTGCACTTAGGACGGAAGAATCCCATGCACCGCTAAAGGCTGGGGACCAACTGGCTAAGCAGCAATTCTGCAGAAAAGGACCTGGGGATTACAGTGGATGAGAAGCTGGATATGAGTCAGCAGTGTGCCCTTGTTGCCAAGAAGGCTAACGGCATATTGGGCTGCATTAGTAGGAGCACTGCCAGCAGACCAAGGGAAGTGATTATTCCCCTCAGTCAATAAATGCTGATCTTCTTAACTAGAACTGCAGAAGATGATGCACTCAGGTTCCCTCCGTTCCTGTCCCTGAACTTGCAGGGAACTCAATGGGTGAGGCATTCATCTCTCTCATCCTGACAAATGATTCTTACTCAATGCTCTAAAGGAAAATCTCCCACAAAAGTTCTGGGTAATAGAGCTTTTCCGCTACCCTGATAATGTGGGTGTTTTTGTTACTCCAAATTTGTTTCTTTAAATTGGGATGGGTGAACCTCAAAAGATTCAGAGCTCAGGTTCAGTTCAATTAAGCACCTAAAAGGTCTGGATGCTCATCAGCTCTCTCTCAAACTGATGAGAATCCAGACCCTTTATATGTTTACATATAAAATCTTACTCTGTGGGATAGAGTGATCCTTCGGTGGAGGATCAAACTGTAACACCAGAAGGAACGTTACATACAGGCCTTGTCGGAACATAAAACTTAGACCAACCTAGCTACATCAGTTAGGCCTGTGAAAAGTGTCACACCCTGTGTGATGCAATTAGGTTGACCTAATCCCCTCTGTAGATGGAAGAATTCTTCTGTCTACCTAGCTACAGACTCTTGAGGGGATTAATTTACTGTAATGATCGAAACACCCCTTCCATCGCTGTAGTAAATGTCTAGACTATAGCACTACAGCAGCATAGCTGCAGGAATCAACGGTAATGTACTTTGTGACTGAAGGGAACTGCCTAAGCTATTAGAACAAGGATTAGTTTTCATACAGCAGTTTAAGGATTTATTTTTCACCTTGGTAGAAAGGTCTGAAAAGAGACAATAAGAGCCTGCTTTGCTGTTTAGTGATTTATATAACCTCACAGCCGAGGAGATGATGATGGAAATATGCCCCTCCTCCAGTAGGTGAAGTCTCCTGGCTTGGAGATGTTAGTTTTTAGTGATGAGAGTGCCACAGAGCACCACTTTGCAGTGCATATATATCATACTTTCAGCTGTTTGACAAGAGCTGGGGTGAAGTATCAAAAGAAGAGATGAGCTAGCAGCTGTTGCACTGAAAGAGGTTGTGGATGTGAAGAACATAGTAGGTTCCAACTTAGCTTTGGTGCTTGGGTGTGGTACTAGCTAGTCTAGAC
Organism: Natator depressus; assembly: GCF_965152275.1. Taxonomy (NCBI): domain Eukaryota; kingdom Metazoa; phylum Chordata; order Testudines; family Cheloniidae; genus Natator; species Natator depressus. The sequence goes on from NC_134243.1 coordinate 52,492,970, forward strand.
CTGTTCACTTTAATTTTAAGAGGAAACTGCATGTGGTTGTTTAATCTGCTAGGAAAACGGCACTTCTAGTGACTGTGGTCAGGTGAGGAGAATAAACACGATTTCTTCTGGGGTTTTGAGCGAAACGTGCAATTATGTATTGGGGGGGGAAAACCTAGTGGGAAATGACCAGAAAAAATGACGTTAATTGTGCCCCTACAAACAACTCCATGCACGTAGATCCCTGTGCCTATGCAGAACCCCACAGAGCTACTTGCAGGATCCGAGCATGTTTATGAACCTTGCACAGCCAAAGATGGCCTAAAAGGAAATGGAGAAATAGAATTTAGAGAGAGAGAGCTATAATTAACAATCACTAATACTGCTCCCAAAACTTATACATCTGAACTGTGGGATATATTTTTCCATGTAATCAGAAAATACTATACTGAGAATTATTATTTGTCACAGCAGAGCCTTGAAGCTGTACATCCTTGATACTTGGCTCCTGGCCCCTTGACTCTCCATCTGTGGAACAAGAACTCATTGTTCAGCTCCATCATAAGGCATTGGTCCATAAGAAAATCTAAATCATATGTTAGTCCTTGATGGTGATCTTCTGTCTTCTGAGACTAAGTTGATATCTATCTCGAATCCTTAGACTTCAGAGCTCTTAGTACAATAACTCCCCACTTAACGTCCTCTCGCTTAACATTGTTTCGATCTTACGTCCCTGCTCAATTACAGAACACGTTCCATTTAAAGTTGTGTAATACTTCGCTATAACGTCGTTTGGCTGCCTGCTTTGTCCACAGATGTCAGCCCCCCATCAGCTCCCCTACGCCCCCGCCCCCAGCACCTCCCGCCCGCTGGCGGACCCCGTGGATCAGTGCCTTCCCCCTCCTCCTCCTGCCCGTGGCAATCAGCTGGCTTGCGGTGTTCAGGAGGGAGTGTGCAGGCTCCTCCTCCCTCCCCTGCCTCCTGAACGCTGCAAACCAGCTGATTGCTGCGGGCAGGAGGGAGGGGGGAGGCTGCATGCCGAGACCTCGCTCCTCCCTCCCCTGCCCCCTGAACGCTGCAAACCAGCTGATTACCACTGGCAGGAGGGAGGGGGGAGGAGCAAGTATGCGGCGCACCTTTCCCCTCCCTCCCCTGCCTCCTGCCCGTGGCAATCAGCTGGCTTGTGGCATTCAGCAGGCAGGGGAGGGAGTGGGGAGGCTGCGCACTGTGTCCTCGCTCCTCCTCCTGCCTCCTGAACGCTGCAAGCCAGCTGATTGCCGCAGGCAGGTGGGAGGGGGGAGGAGCGAGGACGCAGCGTGTGGAGTAAAGGGAGAGGAATGGGGGGAAGAAGAGGTGGGTTAAGGGTGGGGGCTGGGGGAAGGGGTGGAGTGGGCGGGCCGAGGGTTGAGCCCCCGCCCCTGGTGCTTGCAGAGTAGGGGGAGCTGCCGTTGCTGCTGCTTCTCCTAGCCTACAGCCTTCTTGCCTGCCTCATTGTCTCCAGTGCCAGTGGGCTGTGCCTGTGAGGGGTAAGGCGGGGGCCCCTCCCAACTATAGTACTGTACTGGACGGCAAAAAAAAATTTCCCTGGAACCTAACCCCCCCCAATTACATTCATTCTTATGGGGAAATTGGATTAGCTTAACATCGTTTCACTTAAAGTCACATTTTTCAGGAACATAACTACAACGTTAAGTGAGGAGTTACTGTACTGTATAACTATTTCCTAAAGCATTGGTAGCAAAAATAGTTCTTTAAGTCCATCTTTCTAATTCCCTCTCTGGGTACTGTTGCAAAGGATGCTATCTTATTGTAGGGGTAATATAATTGCACTCTCTTCGTCATCCTTATTGTATTTTGCATGTCCTGAAAGCCAAATCAGAGCAGACGTTTATCACTGCACTCACTGCTTTTCTTAAATGTTAAAGTTATTCAATAGTCCAACCAACCAGGAGGGACAGCAAGGGTGGGTATTTCAGTTTTACGTTTGCTTTCGTGTTTAGATATGGTGTCTGAGAGTATAGCTTTCTGATCTGTCATTGGAAATGGTTTGTATTTTTAATTTATTTTCTTTCCAAATATGTATGCCACAGCACTTTGTAGATGTGCCAAATGGATAGAGAGACTATAAGGAAGTCTTACTGTTGCTTGCAGATTGTGACATTGCTGTTTATTTAGAAAGCAAATCTTTAGTAGTTACATAATTATTTCATCATCACAGGTACTTGTTTATTCAACAAGAGTTGCTTGTTGTTTTTCACCCTGTACTCAAGATGAAAGTGGCAAATATTGCGTGAGCTCATGGAACAGAAGAGTTCTGAAATGCAAGCTGAACTTAGACACAGCATTCAAACTGGTGGCCTTCCCATGGAATTATCTGTAAAAAGAAAAGTAATCATGATAAATGGAAACATGCAGTAGTGTTCTGTCCTGAGAGGTGTCTCATTGGCTTCTGCAGAAGTCACCAACAGGCATCAGAGGTCAAACGGAGCTTTAGATTTGAATGTTAGCATATTCGATCTTTAAGTATGCATTGTGTGGCAGGAACTAGTGTGAATTTGGGGTGTTGCATGAGTCTCGAGGAAGCATAGGGCCAGGAAAAGCAATATGTCGTATGAAAGAATATAGTAAAACAATAAATGGAAATTGGCAGGATGGTAGTACATATTGACCATAAGGAAAATTGTATCAAAGACCCATTTTCAAAAGTGATTTATGTACTGAGGAGCTCAAGGCTCATTGAAAAATGCTTTTGAAAATTTTACTCTTAGGATCCTAAATGCTGAAGCAGCTTTTTGAAAATGGAACTAGCCCTTTTGAAAATGGAACTCTTCGTCAGCTTTTCTCTTCTATAGCTCATTCCTGAAGTCACTTTGGGCTTGATTCTCTCTTGTGGTGAAGATCCACTCAGCGCAAGATGTGGGGTGAGAGGGTCACTTGTGGATGATTTTATAGGTTGGACTCCACCACCCCCAACCCTGAGGTAAGACAAAGCCATCCCAGACCATCTGCCAGCTAGGATCAGGAGCGGAACTTTGCCTCAGTTCACTCCTTCATGCTAGGATGGAGGGGACTGTTGACACAGGATCCACCAACTCACAGATCTCTTTTCCCCAGGCCCCTGCCTCTTTCCAGTCCTGTGGTGACATTCTCAGATGCCTAGTTACTGCTAGAATCTGGTTCCTGGACAGCACAAAGGAGCTGGATCAGAAGAGAGACTCTTGAGGGGGTTTTTTGGCCCCTATTTGAAAGGAGTTCTATTTGAATTCGAGCATACATTCAAGAGAGTTCCTTTTTCCGTGTGCAGTCCAGAATCATGCTTCTGAAATCATCTTCTTCCCTAGTGACTTTTTGCCTGTGATGCCTGTGGTGTTCCTAAGGTCATTAACAAGTGTAGCTGATATGGGGCTTGCTCCTCCTGGTCTTATTTATAGATGTACAAATGGTTGGGGAAACTGTGTTGAGAAGTTAGTTTTGAACTTGCAAGTCTCCCACGCTGCAAATAAATGTGCTGTCAGCAAGTCACAGGTGTTCACAGCATGATGGCAACAAAATGAGATTCTGAGGAGTTTGGTGACATTTCTAATGCTGTAATTAATTTGTCTGAAGCACCCTTGTGGTCATCTGTTACATGATGTGCTATTCTTCACTAGTAGTTCTTGATTTCATTAGTTTAACTTCTTTCCCTAAAATACCATGAGATGAGTAAAGATTACCTTTCCAGTCTTATTTTTCATCTCAGTTTGCAAAGTCCAGCAATTTCTTGATATTATTTTTACACCCCCCCAACACAATATAGCTGGTTTATCATTTATTTTGGCAACATTTTTAAGTGGAAAAAAATAGAAAGAGGGAGAAAAGACAGATTTTGCATACTAGTTCTTAATGTGTTACTGCCTCTTAAATATGTATCTAACCCTTTGATTATATTTAAGCAAAAAGAAAACAAAACCACATCAGTCTATGCATTTTAAGTGTGTCGATCATTGTGGTATGTAAGCGTCTAAATAAATGTAAGAGTTTTTTTTACCTAGCAAATCAATAAAGACTAATTATATGACAACTAAAGAAGAATGAATAACATAGTTATATGAACTGTCTTTCCAGTGGAGCAATAAAGAATCAAAACCAGGAAGGACAGATTTCTCTAAGGTGAGAAGATATAAATATCAGAACCATTTATAGCATTCTAATTACTTTTTAATTTCTTTGAAGTGTCTCCAAACTCTGAAAAAAATTTCATTTCTCATGGCCTCTGTTCTTTCATGTTTGTGGATTAAACATATTAATATTTTTCTGATGAGGAATAAAAGAACACTTTCACACTATCCAAGCTAAACTAGGGCAAGTGGGTGCCATATATATTTCAACATGAATTTTATTGATTCCCCCATTCTGCTTGGTAGAGACTGTGGATATAGGGTCAGAGAAAAGAATAAAGAAACATTATAATATTTAAATGCACATATTATACAGAATTTTTCCTCTCTGTTCCATGGTCCTACATCCATACTTTCTCCGAAGCAGAATGCAAAATCAGTAAAGTTCTTGATCCTGCAACGTTTTAGTGACTAAATGAGACCTGAACATGCAAACATCTATGGGTGCGTGTTCAGTGGGGCTGCTCAAATTGTAAAGTTCCTCACGTGAGTTTGCACGATCAGAGCATTTGAGTAAATTTCCAGTGGGCCTTCAGTGATGCACACCCCAGATTTGCGGTCATGATCACCTGTGTGCTTGGACATCCCACCCAGTCTGTGTGTAAGTGGGCACTTGAGAACACCTTCTTAAAATGGAATACTGTTTTTCTGTAAGATGGAAGATCAGTTGTAATGAAGAACTGAAGGGAGGAATGGCCACAGAGCAGGCATTACACAGTCTTGACTTTCAGCAACTTAAACTCTCCTTGTTTTAATCCCCTTTTTTTGTTCCTTCTGTTCCAGTCACCTAGCACTGGCTGGCTCTCTTGTCCCTTTAAACACGCTCAGCACTATTGAAGGGAGCCTTCCACTCCACAGCTTCTGACATCTGAAGCAGCTTACCTGAGACTCCCTCTGCATATTAACACACCATCTATTCTCATATACCTCACCTACAAATGTCTCTCGTCTCACTTCCCTTCATATCTTAATTTCTCTCTCCACCTGCTATTATTTTGTAACTTTTAACTATATCTTTTTACTCAAAAACCATCTGGGATGTGCTTTGTGTGAAAGACCATATAATTATAATCTTTTTACTGAGTCCGCCTGTGGAGGCAGAACTGGACAACATTACTAAAAAGCAGGAAGAAATATTATTGCAGTATCAGATATTTTAATCTAAATGTAAGAATAAAGATTTGTGTTTTAACTTGGGAGTAAGGGCCTGTTACTAAAACTTCATGCAGATTATTTTTTTTTACATACATTGTAACCTTGACTGCAGTGAGAGTAATTTGTTACTCTCTACTCGGATCAAAACCATGCAAACTACAAAAACCAGAGAGTTTCATCCCCAAAAGGTTTGATTATCCCAGGAAAAAAACTGGAGTTCAGCTGAAGCAAAACTCTTCGAAATCAATGGAATTCTCATCTGACATTCTCTCTCTACTGGAAGCCCAGGGACCTGGGTCCTCTTTGAAGAATTCTTTTGAATAGGAAAACTCCCTGGTATTCTAGCTATTCCCTTTTTCACTAGTTGGGCCACATGAAAATAGCAAGATCATATCACCGTGTAGCGCGGTGACGGCTCACTGGTACGGCGCCTCCTGCTGGTGGTCTCGCCAGCCTTCGGCGCGCCTCCTCCTGGCCGGTGTCTCGCCTGCCACCGGCCCAATGTCCCTGCTTGACCCCGGTGCCCTTTTCCTCAGGGTTCTGCCCCAGCAGTACTCCCACACTCTGGGTCTCCCTTCCCAGGGGAACCCCCAACCCTCTAAACCCACCTTGCCTCAGTGGCTACTGCCAGTCATCATCTAGCCCCCGCTCACTGGGGCAGACTGCAGTGTAATGGCCACTCACATTGGCAAGGGGGTAGGACCTGCTGCCTCTGCCTATTCCCAGGCTGCCCCTCTGCAGCCCCAATACCTTTCTGGGCCTTTACCAAGGCCTGCAGCCTGGGGGTTTACCAGGCTGGAGCTCCCCAGCTCCCTTTGCCCTTCCCCAGCACTGCTTTCACTCTACCTTGCTCCCAGGCAGCTAGCCCTTCCCACTCCAGGGCTAGAGTGAAACTTTTCCAGCTTCTGGCCCACAGCCCTCTCCAACTTCCCCCAATCAGCCTAGCTGTTCCCAGCCACAGCCCTCTCCAGGGCTGCTTTTACTCCTTTTCTGTAGGAGTGGGACAGCCACCCCACTACACACCAATATATTAATTCTTTACTTCTGGGCCATCTCCCAATCCCATTTTCAAGCAAAAATCTATGAAATTTCTCAGGCTTTCCACAAAGTGTGTCCAGTTTCCTTGAATCAAAATGTAATGCAAAACATCTCATTTGGGGGTATATGAATGTAATTTCCCACATTCCGCACAGACTAATTCACTCATTTAGCATAAGCAGGCTTTAGTCTCATTTGCACTAACACCCCTTTAGGTGCTTGGCAGCCTGCACTCACTTTGAGGCCCTTTTACAATGCCAGAATGGCATATAGGGCTTTAGTATAAATGAGAAATCAGGTCCAGTATTTCTAGCCCAAACACATTTGGACCTGATTTCTCATTTACCCAGTGGCCTGTTTAGGCCCCTCTTGGGAGTGTGAAGAGGCTTGAAAGTGGTTATAATTAGTGGTGAGCTGGAGCTGGTTCACACTGGTTCGCTAGAACTGGTTGTTATATTTAGAAGCCAGGACAGCCGGTTCTAAAAGGGCTTCTAAATTTAACAACTGGCCAAAAGTGGCGCCTTAGGCACCGACTCCGTGGGTGCTCTGGGGCTGGAGCACCCATGGGGAAAATTAGATGGATGCAGAGCACCCACCGGCAGCTCCCCTCCCCACCCCACCCCGCACCCGGCCCCAGCTCACCTTCGCTCTGCCTCTGCCTCCTCCCCTGAATGCACCGCCCCGCTCTGCTTCTCCGCCCCCACCCCCCCCCCGGCTTCCCACGAATCAGCTGTTCACGCGGGAAGCCTGGGAAACCAGCGGGCTGAGAAGCAAGCAGCGGCTTTGCGCTCAGGCCCAGGGAGACGGAGGCGGAGCAGAGGTGAGCTGGAGCGTGGGGACGCGAGAAGGGCCGCCCACGCCGCAGCACTGGAAAGGAACCTTAGTGTAAATGAGAATCAAATCCGTTTGGGTGAATCATTGGGAGAGCATCATCTTGAAGGAACAAGCGTTATGATGCTTAATGATTAGCCTTAAGAAGTAGAGAAATATGGAACTTAGGAAGCGCATAATATCATTAAAAGAAATCACTGACTCCTTCAGAATCACTGTTTCTTGCCAGCACTAGAGAAACTAAAGTATCCTGCTTTTTAGAGAGAGCCATAAGTTAAACAAATAAGAACAGAAAAGACACATTGTGAAGTATAACCTGTCAAAGCGTTTGCTGTATTTAAGAGCTGTAGTCACTTTTAAATCTTGCTTTGGGACAGATCTTCTCACCTCTTTTACTGTTGCCAAAGGGCCTTTGGCAACAGGTCCCATGTATTTTCACTGTAAATTGGGGGAAGACTAGAATTTGGGAAGGCTGTGCATATGGTGTACACCATATTGCAACTGATCTATTTTCATACCTTCCTCTCCTGGCTGCCACAGATCGAAACATAAAGAAAAAAGATGTGGAATGTGAAAACTTAAGGGAAAGACGTGTACTTTACTTGATCTGGTCCAAAATGAGACTGTAAATATTGTTGAAAGTGCACTTTGCGGGTCAGCATCTGATACATAAAAGGTAAACATGAGACTTTTTAAGAGAGACCTGACATATGCCTTGGAAAGATTCATGTTTAAGTTGAAAAATACGGTATATTATATTAGGTTCCTGGCATGTGAGCCTAATCTGCAAATAGATAAAGAACTTGTCTATCTTGAATATTGGAAAGAATGCTTTGTACTCTTTCCTTATGTACTATGTGTAAGACTAGATTGGCATGATATACCCAAGTAGACTTACCTCTTCCTCAAGCGATGCATTATTTTCATTTGTTCTTGCACAGTACTTCTGCTTTACTTTAAAAACTAGTGACACGGTACTTTTGTGGATTCACTTTGGTTCTTTGGCTATTACACTGTACATTCCAGAACAAATGTGCAAATGTAATGACTTATAGAATGAACTCAGGCCTAAGTATCTTTTTGATGAGTTAATTCTTCAGTGCACAGTAGTTGCTAACATAAGTCTGACCTTGTGAATATGGCTTACCTGCAAAACTTGAGGATATTACTCATAAGCTAGAAAGTGAAATGCTGATATATCCCTAGTTTATGGATTACCCAGGTAGAAGTATAACATTTCTTTGATAAATTTTGTCTTCAGTGCCTTATTGTCACCTCATATTGAGGAAACTGATTCCTTTTTCTGGAATATAGCCAACCTGTATGAAAAGATGCCCTTGTCCAGAAATAAGAGCCATCGGAGGTTATTAGGGAAAATAAAGAGATTTGAGATGACATAGTTGCAGTCTCAGAAACTTGTTTGGGCTACTGTAGCCTTCAGCAACATACTCTAAAAGAAGGAAAGGGTCTCTTGCATCTTTTTTAGTGCCTGACTGACAAGAAGAAGCCTCTAGTGAGGGATAAACCAGAAAATGCTTGCAGGTTCATTTTGAGTAGTTATACTTTGGTCTACAAGATCTGATTGCAAATCTGATGAGAATGTTGTTTCCCAGCAGATTTCCAGCTGTCCCTGTTTGCAGTCAGACTGTTAGTCATGGTTGTTCACATTTGTGCTTTCATTCTCTGTCACAAGGCAGAAATGCTGCAGGTTCCAGGAAGAAAAATAGTGGGAAAAGTAGGTAAGGAAATCTTCAAACCTCTGGCTGCATTTGACTCTAGAAATAAGGAATGGTGTTGGCACTGGGTAAGATTGTTTGTTTGGGTTTTTTAATTACTGTTATTTTGAATATCCATTCCTGTGCAGAGCCAAAACTTTTTCCACTTTTTAAGGATAAAATTTAATACAAAAAGTTCTGGAGGTTCTCACTAGTTCAGATAAGAGTGTCTTCCATTTCCAGAAGTGCTGAAATATCACAAGTAATACTCTTCTCATGGTACGAACAACCAGAAACAGGACTGGAAGTATGGGAAATCTCAGGAGAGAGCCTGCTCTTGGAGAAATGCCAAACCAGTTTTGCAAGCTCAGATATAAGATGAGCCATAAGCATCCAAACTTTTGCGTGCTTATCTGAAGCAAGGTGGAACTCCAAACCTTTTGAAGATCCTTGTCTGAAAGATTTGTAGAGTATAATATTTAACTTTATGTCTGTGCTTTAATAATTGGGGCCTATAACATGTTTCCTAGTTACATTTCCTCCCCCTCTCCCTAATTAATACCAGTCACAAAACATACAGGGCTGTATGCTATATCCAGGACTGCTCTTCTTTGAACCTCTCAACTTCAGCTGTGTGAAAACTTTTATATCCATGGATATGCATATTGATACTGATGGTCTTCTAATTAAATATTTATACATTGTTAACACACCACAGTCATTACATTGTAATATTTGGCCATTTAAAAATATTATTAATGAGGAATACATCTCCTAAATACCTGAATGGTGATGTCAATGTGTTGACATAATTGAAATACTGTTTCAAGTGTTTGAAACAAAGGAGTTTTAGCTGTAATGCATCCTGTGAATCTCTAAATATTTTAACCCCTTTATCTTACATATCATGAGCTCTGCCACATCTAGCAACAACGAGTAAAGGATGATGATGTCACGTACCGTGACTCTAACTTTCCTTGCTATTTAGAAGTTTATCAGATTCCCCTGTGTGATTGTTTTATAATATTAGTATTTAACATTTTTCTTTTATAACTGGAGTGTGAAAATAAATAGCAATTATTCCTTGTGTGCTGGAATTCTAATTAGTAAGTGATATATGTTGCCTAAAGTTAGGGCTTTGGCTTTTAGTGTAATGAATCTTTCCGCTTCTAAAAATTCCAGTCTCACCAGTCTTAAGAGTTCAAAAATCATGAGTCAGGCTCCCCAAAAATGAGATTTTATATAAAATATGAGTTCTTTTATTTGCTTTCTGGGTTTTGAGACTTTAGAGTTCACTTATGTCACATTTTCAAGCTTTTCTCCACAACCATGAGGGCTAGAAACTTAATTTTTTTAAATGAAAGCTGAGATTCTTACATAATTACCTAACTCCAGAAGCTGGTGCTTGAAGTAAAACACCAAATATTTTGAGACTTGTGATAAAAATTGCAAGAGCTGACAACAGTCGCATGTGAGCAGCCATTTTGTTCTGGAAATTTCTGTGGCTTCTTACACTGATGTTACTCTGTGCTATGTTTTATGGGGATTTTCTTTTGTTCTTTCTGGTTGTTTTACTGAAGTCATTTTGGACAGAAAATATATCAGCTGAATTTGTGGTAGAAAAATATAACAGTAAGAATGCTAGGTGCTTCGAATAAATAATCCAGAAGATCCATTCAAACTCCACCATCTGTAGGTTCATTTATAACAACTGACCAAATTCAACCCTGGTATTACTTCACTTGTCACTCTTTATTTTAACCTAATATAGTCCTACGTGTTCCAGAAATTGTCTTAATCTGACTGGAACAGATCACGGTGATCCTTTAATTTAGGACAAGTTATCAGCTGTTTAGATTCAGATTCCTTTCTCTTTTATTTGCTATCCTTTTAATAGCTTTTGAGCTCAAGTGTATTTTCTCCTGTATGAGGTGAAAGTAATAATCTGTTTTCCAAGTGCACATGTATGGATGCCTCCAGCCTCAGCTAATACACTTTTTATAATTTTCACCCCTTTTTTAAGGTGATTTCCACCATGTAGTGGTGATGATCAGCTTTTTATATGCTTCCTCCGATCTGATACTGTCATAATAGAGCTCTGTCATCTCATTGCTAGAGTTTAGCTCAGCTGCATACTCTGTCATAAGACTGACTGTACAGAAAACCAGTGTGTCAAAACTGCACCTTTTCTTTTGTATTTGTTAGACGATTAATGTTTAATACCCTCCCATTAGAAGATGGCCTCCTATGCCCAGTCATCAGATGTAAAATGCATGGACCATTAGTGTCTCATGAGTTTAAAAAAAAAAGTGGGGAAAAATATGATCTAGCTAATTATATTGTGTGCAACTTGTAGCTTCTCTTAAGAAACCACAAAATCTATCCTTAATCTCTAATGGGGCAGACAATTAGTTCATTCTGCGGCTGTAAGGTTGTTTGGGATCAAGGCAAAGGCATCTGAGAAAAGGTGTAACGTTACATTTGTTTAGAGATACGTTTCTCACTTTACCACTAATTACTTGCCCGAGCATCGAGTCAGTCCATAAGCTATTAATTACACAGGACATATGGAGGCTGACAGCGTTGGGCAGGGACTTTAATTGGGCGACGGAGTGGGAGTCAAGGGAAGAAGTTCTCTTATGCAAAAAACAACCTTGGGTTGTGTCTCAAACCAGACCTTTTTTTTCCTTCCCTTTCTGTTTAAGGAATGTATCTGGGTGAAAAAGAGGTGGAGGACTTGAAAAACACCTTTGTGAGGTTTACTTGATAAATGGTATTGTTCATAGCTTATGTGGCCATAGTCTCTTAAAGCAAGCAGTGTTCATAAAGCAGTTAATATATCATGTAGATCGAGCCTTCTGGTACTATAGACTTTGTATTGTGAAGTGAATAATAGCTACAGCTTGCTAGGGCAGTGGTTCAATGCAGGTCATGTATTTCGAGCACATTGCACTTGAGAGCGGAACTCAAAAGCTTAGCAGCAAACTCCCTGAAATCCACTTCAGTGGCCTTGAACAATGTTGACTAAAACTCTGAGCTCTTAAATTCTTAAAACTTTATTTCCTACAATAGCCCCATGCTTCAGAAAACTGGACAGAACCAACAGCTAAAGGTATTAACCAGAGTGCCATGTTACACCTTCCCTAAGTGTTTTGCCTTTCGAAATCACTGCATCTGGGAGCATCAGAACCAGGCGCCTCAGTCAGCATTTCCATTGCTCAGATGTCGAATCTGAGGGTTTCTGGGAATGTCATTAGTACGGTAGTGTAATCACCCGGGAGTAGTTAGTTGCATAGGTAAATTATTACCCATCTTATGTATGAGACACTTGCCATCTTGGGGTTTGGAAATACCCTGCAGTTCCTTATCTCTGTGTTATTTTTAAAGTATCAGTTTTGTACCAAAGCTTCCTAGTCCTTCTGTTTTCTGTTTTGTTCAAAGTACCTTGGGTTGGTGAAAGTGCAGAAGTGACTGCTTCTATAGAGTTAATTTGACAAGAAGTGGCTAGTTTTGTATTTTATTACATTGTGAAGGTGCAAGGAGTGGTTGCATGCCTATAATTTCCCTTGTCTAATCACTTAATGACCTTAGTCTCATTTTGAAGGTGGCCAAGCAGAGCAGGAAATTTCTGTGTGCATACTGCTATATTTGATGACAGTTCTTCTGAATATTTTGATTACCAGAATAAATATTGTTTGCTTATGGCTCTGTCTGAGTATATGTAGCCTGTATAACATCAGGGGATGGTCTGAATCTTGTGAAGATTCACAGTCCCAGATGCAAAACCTACTTGCCCACACTTTAGTTGCAGACTGTTAGGTCTTCAGAATGTAACAGAAGTGCACAGCTTCTTGGGTTTGGCCACGTAACTGTGGATAAGTAGAACTTTGCAAGACTGAGTTCGATATCCGCCGGGTTCTGCTATTTTATAAAATACTTTGGGTTTGCTGTATTAGGGATTTTAGATTAAAAACAATAACAAACTTTTTAAAAGAGTAAAAATAAATTAATTTGTTCTTTATGTCTTAGGAAATTTTTCCAATGTACTACATCATTTCAGTGGCTGAAGTCGGCACCTAACTCAGGTGTGCATACCCTCGCTTGTTTTAATCTAGATAGCATGCTAAAAAATAGCGGTGAAGCTGCAGGGATGTGGGCTTCAGCACAGGCTGTACAAGCCCTCCTGTAACCATTGGCATGCACTCACATTTCTAGTACATGCCGGGTTCTGTGCCACTGTGTCTTCACTGCTATTTTAGCCAAACTAGCTAGAATAAAGCTAGTTCAGGTATGCCTGTATGAAGCTCAGGATACCTAAAAGACTGTTTGAATCTCTGTGAGGAAGACTATGACTGACAGCTTCGCTCCTCTGCCACAATGAAACTGGGACTGAATGACAGAGGATGGATCTGTTCTGTTCAGGGCAGGGCAATTAGCAAGTGATCCATCCTCTGTCATTCTCTCTGAAGCATCTGGCTGCTGTGAGAAGACAGGATACTGAGCTAGATGGACCACTGGTGTGACATAGTATGGCCATTTTTATTTTCTAATGGAACACCCAACAATGAGGGTAAAGCTTGACTGGGTGGGAGACAAACTTTTTCTGGGAGTGGTCCAAGATTATGAAATGAACTCTTCCAGGAACTATGGATATCACAATCCTCACCGCTTTCTGCTCTTAGGGCGAGGTGCCTTTCTTTGACCTTGCCTTTCCTAATATAAACCCAAAGCAACGGGTATATTTAAAAACCCCACCCAATCAAGATGCTCCGTTCCACATGCTTCTCCCTCTGGAGAGAGGATAAGAGAACAAACAGCATGTGATATATATGAAGTCATGGTGCTTAATGCACTACTTGAAAGCACTCAGGTCGTGTTGATGAGCACAGTATAAAAACCTATATAGAATAGAAAGCCACAGTCACACCCCCAATTGCAGTGTAGGCATCTCCTAAGTGTGTTGCCAAGGGAAAATAATTTCATGATGGTTACAATCAAAATATGTTTTCCCCTGCACAAATGAGACACTTTTCGAAAGACAACATAATCAAAATACTTTTAAAATGTTGCGAAGCATAATTGAACAATTTAGCATGAAGTTGACAGCCACTGAACATGAGCTTTCAGCATCTGAATTGTAGTTTTAGAATGGCATCGCAGTCTGGAGAATGTTGTATTATGGAGATGAACCAAAGCAACGAGGTTAAACAAACAACTGTCAGAGTATGCTACAAGCAGGCTATTAGCTTACAAAAGTTATACCACAGCTAGATAACCAACAAATAGTCTTTCCTAGCCGTTGTAGGTTTCTCCCTGTGCATGGTACAATATTTTTCAGATTTGACACTGTACAAATAAATGCAAATAACCTTGTTCATAACAGGGCCCACATGAACTTAACTGGAAATGCTCACAGTGTGTTATGCTAATAGAAGTCTGGTGAATTCATGCAAGAGGAAGACCAAGGACAGGGTAGGTCTGTTAATGAAGGGGATAGACAATAAAAGAAAATGTGGAAATGGCAGAAGTGCTAAATGACCTTTTATTTGTTTTCACCAAAATGCTTAATAGTGATTGGACGTCTAACATAGTGAATGCCAGTGAAAACGAGGTAGGATCTGAGGCTAAAATAAGGAAAGAACAAGTTAAAAATGCCTTAGACAAGTTAGAGGTCTTTAAATTGGCAGGGCCTGGTGAAATACATCCTAGAATACTCAAAGAGCTGACTGAGGAGATATCTGAGCCATTAGTGATTATCTTTGAAAACTCATAGAAGAGGGGGAGAGATTTGAGAGGACTGGAAGAGGGCAAATATGGTGCCAGTCTATACAAAGGGGAATAAGGACAACAGAGGGAATTACACACCAGTCAGCTTAACTTTAGTACCTGGAAAAATAATGGAACAATTAATCAAGCAATCAGTTTGCAAGCACCTAGAAGATAATAAGGTGGTAAGTAACAGTCAGCATGGATTTGTCAAGAACAAATCATGTCACACCAACCTCATAGCTTTCTTTGACAGGGTAACAAGGCTAGTGGATGGGGGCAAGTGGTGTGTGGTATGTCTTGACTGTAATAAGGCTTTTTGATATTGTCTTGCATGACCTTCTCATAAACAAACTAGGGAAATACAGGCTAAATGGAGCTACTATCAGGTGGGTGCATAACTGGTTGGAAAATCTTTCCCAGAGAGTAGTTATCACTAGTTCAGTCAAGCTGGAAGGGCATAACGAGTGGGGCCCTGAGGGTCTGGTTCTGTTCAATATCTTCATCAATGATTTAGATAATGGCATAGGGAATACACTTATAAAGTCTGTGGATGATACCACGCTGGGAGGGACTGCAAGTGCTTTGGATTAAAATTAAAAATGAGCTGGACAGACTGGAGAAATGGTCTGAAGTAAACAGGATGAAATTCAATAAGGACAAATGCAAAGTATTCCCCCTAGGAAGGATCAATCACACACATACAAAATGAGAAATGACTGTTTAGGATGGAGTACTGCTGGTTATAATGGATCACAAGGTAAATATGTGTCAACAGTGTAACACTGTTGCAAAAAAAGCAAACATCATTGCAGGATGTATTAGCAGGAGTGTTGTAAGCAAGACACGAGGAGTAGTTCTTCCCATCTACTTTGCGGTGACATGGTCTCAACTGGAATATTGTGTCCAGTTCTGGGCACCACATTTCAGGAAAGATATGGACAAACTGGAGAAAGTCCAGGGGAAGAGCAACAAAAATGATTAAAGGTCTAGAAAACATGACCTCTGAGGGAAGACTGAAAAAAATAGGTTTGATTAATCTAGAGATGAAAAGGTGGGGGGAGGACAGGATAGCATAACTGTTTTCAAGTACATAAGAGGTTGTTACGAGGAGGAGGGAGAAAAATTGTTCTCTTTAACCTCCGAGGATAGGATGAAGCAATGGGCTTAAATAGCAGCAAGGGAGGTTTTAGATTGGATATTAGGAAAAACTTCCTAACTGTCAGGATAGTAAAGCATTGGAATATATTGCCTAGAGAATCTCCATCATTGGAGGTTTTTAAGAGTAGGTTAGACATACACCTGCTGGGAATGGTCTAGTTATTACATAGCCCTGCCTTGAGTGCAGGGCACAGGATTGATCTCTCAAGGTCCTTCCTAGTTGTACACGTCTATTGTTCATAATGACTGTGATGCCATTCTCAAATTTGGGGTACTCTCTGGCTAGTAATATATTAATTCTTTGCACTTCCATAGTGCCTCTCATCTAAGGAACCCAGTTGGGCCAGGATTTCACCCAAATTGCTTAACAAACATTAACAAGTTAAGTCTCCCAACCACCCTGAAGCTTCAGTGATACATATGAATATCATAGGGATGGCTTCTCCTACTATTGAAGTGCAGCAACCTCTGAGGTGGAATGCACAGCTCTTTAACTGCATGTGTGAGTTTGGGATTTTACTGTTTCAAACTGAAGCCTATCCACTTCTTAATAAATCTGCTTCATTTTACATCATACACATCATATTATGGGAAATACGTATCTGAGAGCAGTATTTCAAAACCTCTGTATCGCCAGGGTCAATTTACAGAACAAGAATTTAAAATAAATTTAAAAAGGAAGTGTGGCTGGGGATGCTTCACTGGCATAAGAATAATCTAGTTAATAGTAACTGTGGCTGACTGAGAGGTATAAAGTAGGTTTTATACCTTGCCTGCCTAGTAAATTCAATCTCCATCTACAGTTGGTGCAATATTAAAGGTCATCCTCAAAATAAGAAAAATCTCTTAAAACCCATTTTATGTTTCATGCTTCGAGACGAAGAAGAT
Organism: Natator depressus; assembly: GCF_965152275.1. NCBI lineage: Eukaryota > Metazoa > Chordata > Testudines > Cheloniidae > Natator > Natator depressus. The sequence continues at coordinate 52,509,660 of NC_134243.1, forward strand.
TTTGCTCAGACAAATTTAGTGTATTAACTGCTAAGAAACAAACCTAAGGAGACTTCTCAAAAGTCGCCGTTGGTTGACTGAGGCCTTGATCCTGCAATTGGTTGTGGGGAGGTGGACTGCTGCATCCATCCAGAGCACAGCAGTCTGCCCTTGTGAGACAAATTGCGGAATCAGAGTGCAGAAGAGAATACACAACCCTGCTCATGGGTACTGTACTATTGTGCACACAAACAATAGCTTTTTGACATGTCTGCTGTGCATTCCAAAAGCATAAAGAAACTCTTCATACTGTGATGTGGGCAATTAACCAATTCAAAGGAAGGAATATCATCAAATGAGGTGAATGCTTAGCCTATGTAAATTAAGGATCTATCTACATTTTTTCACTAATGCCCTGGTTTCAGGAGTGTATAAAATGAGAATGTATTTGATCCAAGCTCAGATGTGACACCTCTTCTTTCCTACTGGCCTACTGTGGCTGAGGAACTAATTTCTGATCTTGATTGTACCAGTTAAATCCAGAGTAACCTGATAACGTTGGTAGGCTAAATCCAGATTCACCTTGGTGTAGCTAAGCAAAATTTGGCTACGGGTGGTAACAAACACAAATTAACTCAAAACTGGTATAATTTGTTCAAACTGAAGTTGTATAGCCCATTAGTTGAGAATGTTGACTAGTGCCCATTAGTAAAATTAAGCATGGCAGGGTTATTTCATTTGGAAAATTAGCCACACAATCACATGCAGAGTACCAATTGGCTCCTGAGAACACTGCAAAGCAGATACTGATTGCTGCTAATTGTGGGTGGTTGGTTTTTTGACTAGGAGCACAGAGGGGAAGATTCCGTCAAAAGTCTTATGTGGTTGTAATATGAAGAGATTATATATTCCCCACTGGTTATTAGTTTCTACTAAATAAGTCAGTTGCTGGACTCATCCCCCATTTCTCCCCTACTAGCCATGCATCCATTTTCACGGGTCTGAAACCCTTTACCGGTCCAGGGAAAAATAAATCACATTTAGTATATTCCCAGGACAGTTTCAAATAAAAAAGGATATCAACATGAAGGACAATTGCAGTGTTGAGCTGTCATCCAGTCCCCACAGGTACCATGAAAAATTGCAGCCAATAAAATAACATTTTTCAAATTGTGACACTACCTTTTAAATTTATCTTATACAATAAATGGGTTCTAGAGAGAATTTTAGTCCATTTGAGCACAAACTATTCTTTAAGACTCAATAATAGATTACAAATGAATTTCATTATTAATTTATAATAGAATAATTGTTTTGCTTCAGCGGTCACTTTCAGTAGTTCAGACAGTAATTTTCTCTGCTGCTTTATCTTCTTAAAGGTATTTTCCCATAATGAAAAAAAATAAGAAAAAAGTTAAGTGTTTGACTTAACTGCTAAAAGTCATGAAAAGTCAGTGTTAAGGCCAATAGAAATGCAAACCTTAATTCATCCTGCTGTGCCTAAGTGTGTCATCAATAGGGTATGGAGGATCACCCACTGTTTGAATGTACCTGGTAGAAGACCACAGCAGCTAAATCACTTCCTTCGGCCTGCCAAACTTGGTTAAGGACAGACTGCAACTTTGAATCCTAATTTCTTGGACCTTTAACACAATATCAATGTGGATTTTGTATGAATTTTCTTGGTTTTGCTTACCATTGATAAGGAAAAGAGAATCTGTGTGTGTGTGTGTGTGTGTGTGTATGAAAGCCACAGAATTTGAAAATGCCTATTTGTGCACTAGCTATGAGTGTATATCCCCTGTCCATGTGCTGCAAGAGCATCATTAACATGAAAGGGATTCACACACCCACATGGAGAGGAGACCTCTGTTATGGTCTATTGTGTAAATATTTTGACAGTCTTTTAAATGAACAGCTAGGGAGCCTTTTTTTCCAAGTATATATTATGATTTTCCTAATGGACTCCACTGGATAGATTCTGTCAGTCATTTACATCTACATCTCTTTGTTGTTACACATTTGTAGTCTTGTGTGTAAATCAGCAGCTAAAGACTTTATTCTAGAATGGATTTTTGGAGAGACACTAATGACTCCTTTGACAGTATTACCGTCCATCATGTCAAGGGTACTTGAGTGCTGTTTACCCTTGGGGTTATTAACAGAATAGATCATCATAGCTTTACACAAGTGTGCCAGGCCTGCATACTAGAAATACTTAGAAATTATTGTACAGAAAAAAGTCTACGTGCTATGAAAATGGTTACTGTGGGGTTTAGGTCTTTATGAGAATGGTAATAGAGTGGTGTACTGCATATCAAAGAGAGTTTGTAAAAAGGAGTCTGGGTTAACAGGACAGACTCTATTACACAGGGTTCACTAATGTATTACTGAGTGCATAGGTCAATTGCTGTACTTTTATGGGATATAGTCGTTATAGCCATTGAATAAATGGTAATATTGACCTTTTACAGCAACTCTCCCTCTCACCTGGTGGGAGGCAATGGCAGCACAAATAAGGAGCATGAAAAGAGAAAAGCTTAATACAATAAAGCAGGAATGTAACTGTGAACGGTGACTGAGCATTACAGTGTACAGCTGTGTTTTTCCAACAGAGTGGGAACACAGCATTGGAATGATTTCTCTGCAGCATGTAAACTAGGTAATGGAAAAGTAGTTGTCGGATTCTTGAGCAGAAAAAGCATTTATGACATTCTAGGAGCATCCAAGACTATGTGTTGTCAGGGGTATAGAGGCCTTGTCCCGTTTCCCTCCTTTCATCTCTGCAATCTTTCTTTATCTATGTAGCTAACAGTTCAATAGTTTATTACTGAGGTCCCTATCTGTCCTAGGTGTTCTAGCCACGCAAGCTAGTTTTAGTTCTGGATTCTGTTCAGGGTATTTGGTTTTAATCTGTAATTACCTGAATTGGGTGACTTCTGACTATCTACGCAATGGTTTCTCTTCTCGTATGGTACCACCAAAGTTGAGATCAGTTGAGGCACTCGAGTGCAGCTTCCTGAAGGGTGACTGATGGCAGGATTTTTTCAGAGGAGAGCCCTTCTCTCTGGCGCTCCCTCCTCTCTGGGTCTGACAGAGTCACTCTGCAGAGTACCATGGAATTGCAAGCTCTCTCTGTTCCTTCAGGCTTTCAAGAAGAGGATGGAGGCGGCGGGAAAGAGAGAGAATGCACTCAGAGCCAAGAACATGAATAAAACAGGATAATCTGTTTCAGATTTATTTGTGAGATTCGTTATTCTCTGTGTGTGTGTGTGTCTGCGCATGCACATGTGCCCAGGGAAGAAGGATAGACAATTTCATTTTGAAATTTTTAAAAATAAAATAGTACAAATAAATTAAAATACTTTATCCTATACTGAAATAGGCTCACCCTTTGCTTTCTCAGCCCCTGGGACTACATTTAAAAATGTCTTTCAATCCTTAAATGGACTAATAATACAGCAAAAAGAACAGGGGTACTTGTGGCACCTTAGAGACTAACAAATTTATTTGAGCATAAGCTTTCGTGGGCTACAGCCCACTTCATCGGATGCATAGAATGGAACATATAGTAAGAAGATATATATATATATACACACATACATACAGAGAACATGAAAAGGTGGAGTAAGAGGCTAATTAATTAAGATGAGCTATTATCAGCAGAAGAAAAAAACTTTTGGAGTGATAATCAAGATGGCCCATTTAGACAGTTGACGAGAAGGTGTGAGGATACTTAACACGGGGAAATAGATTCAATATGTGTAATGACCCAGCCACTCCCAGCATAATACAGCAGCGTCATTTTGTGCAGAACTTATTTGTTGGCCCTTTTGTGACAGAGAAATTCTAAAGAAAAGAGCTGGATGTTTTATACCAGATGTACATTTAGAAATGTTGGATTAACTGCTATGTGCAGTAATTCAATCATAGACCAAGGAGAATCATATAGCTTCTGAACAAATTCAGTCAAGAAGTCATACTTTCCAAGTTCTCTGTTGTATAGAACCTTTTGCGTTAGAGTTTCTCTGTAATGTACTGCCTTCATTATAGCACTGAATTTGCTGTCTGTGCGGATGGGGATTGGATTACATATTGGCAAAAGCAATTTTCTTGTGGCTGCCCCCAAGAGGCCTGCATTTTAATCTTCTTGGAGGCAGGTGTCTAAAACTAGTGGTCTGAAGGCATTAAAGTGCAGATGTTGTTGGTTGTAGCTCTCTGAGCTGCACCCTGCAGTGAAGAAGGCTCCTTCCTGAAGTTATTTATGCAATGAATCTAAAGATGTATTTGATTATTTTACTGTGTTGATACAGACAAGACAAGCTTTTTTAGAAAACACGGTATGAAATATTTCATTTCACGCCATCACATTGCCATCTAGATTCATTCTTCTATTAAAATATTTCTCCATGCAAATATGCTGTAGATCATGTAAAAAGCTCCTTCTTCTCTTCCATGTTTCTTGGGACTTTTCACTCTTGACACTGTCCCTAACTAATACAGCATGCTAGAAATTCTTCCTCCTTCAGGTGTAAGGCGGAGGCAGATCTGCTAAGGCAGTGGTCTCCAACCTTTTTTATGCCCCAAATCACTTTTTGAATTTAAGGGCACCCCAGGATATACCCTGCTCCTTCCCCAAGGCTCCATCCCTTCCCTGAAGCCCTGCCCTGCTCACTCCACACACCCCTCCCTGCCCCCTGGTCACTTGCTCTCCCCCACCCTCACTCATTTTCACCGGGTTGGGGCAGGGGTTTGGGGTTTGGGAACCGGCTCTGGGCAGGGTCTGAGGGGTTTGCAGTGTGGGAGGGGGCTCTGGGCTGAGCCTGGGGCAAGGGATATGGTAGGGTGCAGGAAGGGGTGAGGGGTGCAAGCTCTGGGAGGCAGTTTGGGTGCAGGAGGGGGCTTCGGGGGGGCAGTCTATTGGTGTGCAGGAGGGTATATGGTGTGCTGGCTCTGGGAGAGGGGTCAGGGCTGGTGCAGGGACTTGGGGTGCAGGAGGAGGTATGGGGGACTGCCTCCAGGAGGCTGCAAGTTGGGTGGTGAAAGAGAAATGCTGGTCCAGCAAAGCTGGGCCTGCTGTACTCATGCTACTCCTGGTCTTAATGCTGCAGAGCCATTCAGAACCTGCCCGTTGAATGGGGCAGCACTTACCTTGGGCGGCCCCAGCCCCACGCTGCTCCCGGAAGGGACCAGTGCGGCTCCACATGCTACTCTTCTCAGCAGGCACAGCCCCCGCAGCTTCCATTGGCCACAGTTCCCCGTTCCTGATCAATGGGAGCTACGGGGGCAGTGCTTGCAGGCAGGAGCAGTGCACGGAGACCCCTGTCCTCTCCTCCTCTGGGGCTGCGTTGGCCACTTCCGGGAGCGACATGGGGCCAGGGCAGGCAGAGAGCCTACTTTAGCGGCAGCCCTGTTGCACCACCAGAGATCGCGATCGACTGGGAGAGTCCCCAGGATCAACCAGTCAATCACGATCGACCAGTTGGTGACCACTATGCTAAGGGGAGGACAAAGTGATAGAACAACAATAATACCTAGCCCTTACCTAGCGCTTTTGTTCAGTAGGTCTCAAAGTGTTTTACAAAGAAGGTCAGTATCATTATCCCTGTTTACATTTGGGGAAACTGAGGCACAAAGGTGCAATGACTTGCCTAAGGTCACCCAGCAGACTAGTGACATAGTTGGGAATACCTAAACTAACGGGAATATAAATTATGCCCAGCTCTCAAACTGTGTTACATATCCTGGAGGCTCATTCTCCCCAGCCCCTACTCCACTCACCGCTTGTCACTGGTGGAATGATTTTATCTTACATTGTAGGGTGCAGGGTGAATCTTATCAGCCATGTTCTTCTGCTCACCTGTGAAATCAGATGCTTAGGGCTAGTCTACACTAGAAGCACTACATCGGTGCAGCTACCCTGATGCCACTGTAGCGCATATGGTGAAAAAACTCTGTGCCAACAGGAGAGAGTTCTCCCGTCGGCATAATAACTCCACCTCCACGAGAGGCAGAGGCTATGTTGGCACTGCTGACATAGCGCTGTCCACACTGGTGCTTAGGTCGGTATAATTTACATTGCTGGGGGGAGGGTGTCTTGTTCACACCCCTGAGTGACATACATTATACCATGTGTAAAAGCCCAAAGTCAGAAGAGCATAGGGAAGACTTAATCGGTGTCGCTATGTATTGATTATGACTCTGTGCCGTTTCACCAGCCCATAGAGCTCAGGGCTGCCCAGTGTTCTGCAGTTCTCCTATGTTAAGCAGTGGTGTGGCAAGATAGGATAGCCCTCCTAAGCAACCTCAAAATAGGCCTCCTATTTCTTACAGCTTTGAAGTTGCTTCCCCTTTTGCGCTCTGCCCTTTTTCTGCACCCACGCAAAACGTCTGTTCTAGAGCCAAACTGTGCACTCATCATTTTCTGCACTCCCCGACGGGGGTAGGGGATGGGATCCTGGAATTTCCTAGTGGGAGGACACCTGGGCTGGCTGTCCCATTGCTGGAAGGGGGCACCCATTGCTCCCTTCTTCTTAGCAAACACCCAGGCTTGCTGGCTGCACACTCTTTCCTTCTTTGACAAGAGCCGCACTGTCTTCCTGATGAGTCCTCCACCCGTAGATTGTCAGGCTCCTAGGGGATCTGTGGGTGATTGCTTTCCCATTCTTGTGTGTCAGTCTGTGGTAATGGTAGAGCATCGTGAGGTTCCTGTCTAGCTGGTGCAGAAGGTAATTTCTCTGCTGGAGGAGCATGCCGTTATTGCCTAGTAAGGATTTTAACTTACCCAGGGTATTTGTGCCAGAGTCACTGAGGCTCAAGTCATTTTTATCACCCATATGTGATTCATAAACAATAATTACAGTGCACGCTGCTTACAGTTCCTGATTCCCCACCACCTTGCACCCGGTGTAATCATTTACAGCTGTGTTAAGCAGGTGTGAAATACTACCCCCAGTATTAGTGAAAAGAGAATCTGATGGGTAAAGTTTCACACCCACTTCCTGCATGTGTAAATGACGACACAGAGCGAAGGCAGTGGAGAAACGGGCTCTCAGTGTTACAAGTGTAGATGACATTAATTCACATGTAGACATAGCCATCAAATAGCAGTAATATTAGAGCATCCTGCTTTGTTCATGTTTATTGTACGAAGTTACCATCTTTTCTCTTCCCCTTTTTATTTGCTGTAATTAAATCGAAAGCAGGAGGAACTGATTTCAGACAGTCTCTGAGTATAGCCCAAAAACCTTCAGAAGAGTGTGCAATAGATGAGCCATAACACACAGGCTTTTCTTTCTTTCTTGCTTTCGAGGCTTCTGATGTCCCATTATTGACATAGGGTTATATTGGATATCATCACACACGGAGCCTCACCTGATTCTTTCACACAACCCTATGCAAATATGGGAGGTTGCAGTTCGACAAATTACTTAGACCATTTTGGGGCGGGGGAATGTCACTGAACTAGGTCACCAAGATATGACTCAAAGGGGGATCAGAGTAACAACGTGGTAGACAAAGAAATGGGGTTTCCTAGTCTGTTTTGTGAAAGAAGGGAAAAGGTACAATCTCTGTAACACACAGGCCCATTTGGTGGTTTACTACTTTGAGTCAGCAACTCATGTCAGACCTGACACACACACACACACAGTTGTCATCATATATACCAAAAGGTGGCATGTAATATATCATTGGAAAACTAATATCTTTTGTGATATATGTATGGGTTGTGTCCAAAAAGCTCTTGAAATCACAGAACATTGGGTTCTTCAGCCAAGGGGATTGAAGTCTCTGGGAACCTGAATGTAGGTGAGAAACCTGCTTAGGCAAAAATTGTAACTTGCTAAAATTAAATGTTACTCTAAGAAGCATATTTTTACTTTTGTTTGTTTTTTACCCTTTCTATCTTTATCCCTTGAACTCACTTAAAAACCTATCTCTTCTTTGAATAAATATACTTGTTTTACTTGTACTATAAACCAAATTAAATGCTGTGATTGAAATAAGAGTGTTTGTCAAATCCCAGCTAAATTAAGGAGCTACAGTGTACTGACTCTTTAAAGGAGCAACAAATTTAAGAAGGTTCTGTGAGTGCTACAGTCAGGAGGACTGGACACTACAGAGCAGATGGTTTGGGGGAAATTAGGGACTGGGAGAGTGTTGAAGTCACCCTGCAAAGAGGGCAGGGGAAGCCAGGGTGTGACCTGCACGGTTGTCTGCTGACTGTTGGTGTCAGGGATGTGGGCCACTGCAACATAACCTTTAAGGCATCCAGAGTTGCAGGTGGTGAGGCAGCCTCTTACTTGTTTGGTTTGAACCCCAAAATGTCACAATCTCCTTGGATAGTTACTGCTAATGGTTTGTTTTATGTTATGTTATGCAGGTTCAAATCTGTCCTCATGCACATGAAAGCAATTCTCTTCAAAATCACTTTACTACCAGCTTCTATATAGTGCTTCCTATACATTTGTGTTTTCGGGTCTTAAGTGCAAATGAATTTTACTTTGGTTGTTGTCATGTTTCAGTCTCTTGTATTAAATAAATTGTTAGTTGGACAGTGTCACCTGTTTTCAATTTCAGAACCTATATTCAGAGGCCAAGTCTGTTTCGTATTTGGCTGCACTGCAGTATGCTTTCATGCCAACATAATACCGATGTTTCTATTGGAAACAAATACAAATACTACAAGAAATCAGCACCGAGACATATAGTAAACCTTTTCACAGAAAGGATAGTCCTTGTTTATTTCCCTGTCCTTGAAAAGATTGTAAGAGTGGTTCAAGGTGATGTGGATACAGACACTCATATGGGAACATGATTTTTGGTAGTGCTCAGAATTAAAATGCTTTTGGCAGCCATCCTTGCCATTTAGACATGATTTCAGTGTCACATTAAGTTATATGGTATGCAGGATTTCGAAGGAATGCTAGTCTTTGTTCACACCAATTGTGGATTAAGTATGCATTGCAAGGGAAGTGTCCTCTCAGCTTTTTTTAGACCAAGAAACCAGGGCTACAGACATGGCCAGTTCAGAAGCTATTTGGCCTTGGCTTAATCGTTATATATTAGCTCAGTTGGAACAGCCATCAAATTTGCTTTTGTCTTCTCTGTTATAAAACTGTCATTCTCAAAGCCTGCAGATTAACTAAGCATTATGAATGAACTTCTCAGTGCAGGATCCCTTTTCAGTGGGGAAAAGGCAGGGCAAGAACGGGAGGTAAAGAAGCAATTGTGGATTTTGCACAGTCAAACATGTCTGGACTAATGCCAAAGCAGGCTGTGCATTTCTTGTTATACTATAAACAAGCTCAATATAATGTTATCACTACTTGGTTTGGTCAAGGCTTTATTGCATGTGTGTGATGAAACAATTCCAAAAGGACTCAAATTAAGGGATAATAGAAGGCATGCCTGGCCATAGAATGCAGTTACTGAGTGGATAAACTGTCCAGGAACCAGGTTATTACTGAGTAAAATAAATCATTTATAGAAGCTTTGAAAATTCTTCAGACGGAGTGACTGAGTGTGGTGGGGTCTGCAGCTGAGGTCTCTTTAAAACTGCTACAACTCATGCTGAAATGCCAGCAAAGCTGCAATACATGACTAAGGTTGAAGCACCAATGTCACCATCTGATGAGACTAATAAATCTGCTTAACTGCATGAGATCCTGATTTATTATTTTTAAAGCAAAAAAAAAAAATTAAAAATTAACTTTTCTAAATACTATGGGCTTGATTGTGACGAAGCTTGCCCAGGGTCAGGAGAGAGTGCAAGAAACCATGACCAGGATCTAATCAGACTCGTTGTCCCACAAGGAATACAAGGATTGATTCTGTCCAGTGCTGATGGTGGAGCTAACCTCCTACAAAGTCGGGAAAGAGGAGAGAGTGCAGGGCCACACGTTAGCTGGTCATGTTGGCCTCGTGCACTGGGGGAACACATGCTTCAGCCTTTCAAAGGGCGTAGCAGATGTCGCTCTGGCTGATGGCTTTGTGTCTGTCTATGGTATGTTTTAAAAAGGCATTTCTTCTACACCAAATAAGCAAGTCATTAAATAACATAGACATGCTCAGGCACCTTCTTAAATTTATTATAGCATAAATATACTGTAAAATGTTCCATGATATAGATGAATTGAATGAATGAATTAATATTTATCTTGAGCTTGAAAATGGCTTAGCCTCACACTTGGCCATGGATCTTAGGTGTCATTCATGTTGCACACCTGATTGTGTGTTACTCGTTCCATGAAAAACCATACGTAGGCACACGTGATGTATTTGGTAACATTTTACTGTTTCCCGGAAGCTATGTTAATGGTACTGTACTAATAATTATGGGACATCAAGTTAAGGTATCTTATAGCTGAGTCACCACTAAGAGTTGACTTGTGTCACCTTATATAAGTGATAGTGACATACAAACATATGACATGTGTAAGTATATATAGTACACTTTAGTATTCAAATCACTAGAGTTGATTGATTAGAATGATATCACATGTTAACGTGCATGTACAGTAATAGTGCACATGCAAACAATATTCCTAATTAACTTGTTTATTGGAAACAAACACGTAAATAAATAAATAAAAAAATATAAATATAAATAAAATATATTTTGGTTGGATTTCCTTGTAACATTGTTGCACGCAATTGTTGCATTTCTGTTAATCATCTCCTAATCTCTTAAATTCTTGAACTTTTCATTTGAAGCATATCTCTAATAAAATATAAATACATGTGTTAATATAGTCGCTGAGCCTGTGCAATAACAATTGGCTTTGGGGAGCTCTTCTTTATCTTCTTATACAACATGAAAGGGAAGGCAGGAGTTCATAAAGCACTGTTGTTTTCCTTTGATACATCTTGCTCCAGGGAGCAGGAAGGAATGTGAAAACAGGTGTCTCACAGATTTCACCATTCTCATTATATCCTGTTGTACGAGTTCCAGACATCATAAAGCGTAACTATTTGCAGCAGTGATCTAGCTCAGAAAGACCATTACACATAGGAAGACAACTGTATGAATAGACTGAGCCCAAACTTGACAGTATACAAATGTGTTTTTTGTTTGTTTGGTGTTGGGGTGGGGTGTTTTGTTTACCCTCTTGCACTGACAAGGTTAAATATTCCAGCCCTGGATGAATTTTACACCCCCACTTTTGTGCATGTTACTCACTGTGCAAAACAACCATATTGCATACAGTATTGTGGCAGTTGGGTGCTCAGCTGCTCTGTCCAAAATCAGGGTCCTCATGCAGATTTTTTCCGTGAACCACGAAAAGACGGTTGAGAGGATAGGCTCCTTTGGACAGCCCTTAATGGTCTTGTTTCAAAATAGAGAAAGGTTGCTCGTGGTTGGCTGCAAATATAAACCTAGGAGAATATAGTTTCCTTAATCACACAAGTTCCAAGTGTGCCATGCTGCAAGCTGAGTGTACACAGAGAAATGTGCAGTGAAAACTGTTCAATATAGAATCTGTTTAGAAATACCATAGATAGGAGAGATGTTGCAGGGAAAAGTCTTCTAGCTTTGTGGGGGATGAAGGTTGGTTTTAATTTTCAGGTCATTAGTAGAATGAGGAATTTCATTTGTGTTTTGAATTGAAGAATTCCTTGAGGAATTCCTTCCTCAGCTGAAGTGCTGGGACTGCAGTTCTCTAATCCAACATACCCCAGAAGAGAAATAAATTAAAGCCTTGTATTTATTGTATTTATATTACAAATATGGAACACATAAACATTACTTCACAAAAATATCATCATTTCAGCGCAGGCATAAATATTATGATAGCCAATGAGTATGTAGAAATAAACGTAGGTACACAGAACTCTGTGGACATAACCCGTCATTTATACACCAGAGAATCTGATTCTAGTGCATTTCACCATAGTGAAGCTGAGAATGCAAATCCTTGTGCACTCCAGTTCTGGTAATAGTGAATTTTGGCTTAGAGTGCATGTGTGCCAAGATGCAGATGGAGGAGCATGCAGCTGTCTTACCCTTTCTGTGGCTCCAATTCAACAGTCTATCCCTACTCAGCAATGCACATGCTTAAAATTAAGCACGTGCTTTGCTGAACTGGAAGGAACATTTTAAGTGCATCAATGCTCTGATGAACTGTGGCCTGTGCCACAAATTGTACCATGTCCAAAGTGATGATGCTATAAACAAAATAGCAGCAGCCAGTAGCATTCCACTGAAGAATTCGTTGCCACACATAATGGAAGAACCAAGCACATGTGAGCAAGCAAGAAGTAGCTCACACCACAGATAGAGTCTATATTAAATCCTGTACATGTCTGCCAACGTGCAATAAAATTTTGCTTTGGTTCTTAGGGTGACTGTATCAGGGCTCTACTTCTCTCCAGAAGTCTCTCTCACATGGGATTCCAATAGATGGTCTATTGCCTCCCCACATATTTGTAATTCCCAGTTATGCATATTATTATTGATGCTATGAATTACTTTCAGGAGAGTGAGTGTTTGGGCATTAAGAGCACAGCAAAGCTGTGTATCCAAGTTATGAGGACAGCCTACTGCAGCTCCACAGATTGTCAGTGATGTTACTTACATGTTGTGTATGGATACTGTGCAAGTGAATTTGAAATGTACGAGTGAGGAGGGGAGGCAGGTATAACAGCTAAAGATCTCTCTGCTTTCTGATTACTGCTGGCAAACACTGTGCAAAGATTTTGACTTTCAGGGCCACCTGGAAATAATTTCTCAGTTTTGCTTTATGTGAATTTTTGATTTGGGATTCAAATGACCTTAAAAACTCAAACATATCCCAAGCTGTTGATTTTTGGATGACTTCATGCATGCAAACCCCACCTAGCTTTGTACAATTTCTATAGATTGGCCCAGGGTCATTAAGAGCTCAACTCTGCTTCGTTCAGGTTGGTGCACCTTAGTGAACCTTGCCTTTGTTTCAGGTTTGTGATGAAGCATGAAAGCAAGAAATCTAGCCTACTTACAGATCTTGTTGTAGAAATCTCTCTCAGCTCCACTCCCAACTCCATTTAAGTCCATTGCATCCATTTCTATGTGCGCTTGATTCCCAGTAGAGCCTTCATAGAGAGGGGGAGCTCTGTAATGCAGCAAATGGGTTCACATTAAAACAGAGTCATTTCCTGAAACAGAACACACTGTAGAGGCAACCACAGGTCCCTGCCTGCTAGCACAAATACTCCCGAGCGACACTACCGGTTGAGGACATGAATGGTTAGTGCCCTTCATTGTCTTACCAGTTTCTCTTGTCATGAGCTGGTTTTTTCACCGTAGATATGAGCGTTGCTCCTCATCATTGCTTTCTCACTCAGTGTCTGGCTTAGTTTTTTGCTGGAAGATGGCATAGGTGGTTGTAACTTGCCAATTAAGTCAGCAACCTTGTAGTCTGTAGCAGAACGTGAAAACTTCTTGTTTTATATCTTGTGACTTTGCTTTATGGAGACGAAGGAGACCAAGTGAAAAGGTCAGGGTCACTCTCTGTTTTACCAATTTTGTTGTTATATTAAGTGCTCCCTAACTACTTTAGGTGTCACAGCTTCAATCATCTATGACTCTATGATTTAAGAGGTCGGCTAAAAGCTACAAACCCTGTACAATAAAGCTAAGCAATCATTCTGACCTTTAAAACTGGAGATAACGGCCCAGGTTGTGGTATAGTGACCTTTCAGTCCAAAGTGGGCGGTGATAGTTCATTCTCTGTGACATGATTTTGGCTTTTTATTCTTAGCCACTCTTTTTTTTTAATTGGAAGTATGGACAGTGTGAATCAGCTTCACCCCCGAACTCTGGTAGTGGTTAGTAATGTGCAAACTGGCAGCACCACAGTTATAAATGAGCTCGCTCACAAGACCACGCTGCATATCTGCGCTAATTGCCCTTTCTGCAGATATAAAGAATTAAAGGCATAGCTTAACTGTGAATACTGGATTTAACAAATGGGCCATTCTTGAATGGCCCAACTCATCTTGCAAGTTTCTTAGAGTTTTACAGAGATGGAGGCTCAGATGAAATGTGAGGTGAGTTTTTAAGATCTGATAAGTCCTCCATCAAGGAGCTCTGATTTGGAGGATCATATCATTTTCTGTCTTGTGTTATCTAAATTTGGTGGTTCTTTGAATTTTTAAAACCATAGATTACTGAGAGGCAACACCCTCACCCTCCTCCCATCCCCCCAAAAACTCCAGAGGTGTTCAAATCCGGAGTTGGGGTTTGGGCAAACATCTAAACATTACTGATAAAAAAAATGAACAGGCTTTATTGATTTATTGAATTTTGTAATGCTTCATGCCTTTTCATGCTTCACAGCGTAAGTGATCGCCATCTGGGATCAGTAAGAAGACCAAGTGCATCTGTGATAGAGTAGTGCAACTGACCATGCGCACTAGGGCTGTGGGGAGGGAGTGATGTTCCTCTGAGGCATCTGGTGCAAGCCACTGTCAGAGACCTGATACCATAATTGATGGTTATTATTTATTTATTTATTTATTTATTTGTATTATCGTAGTACATAGCAGCCCCAGTTGTTAGGTTTGCCACCCTGGAACAAGCCAATGTTCTTAAAATTAAATCTACCTTTCTGAAGATTCCTCACAGCACCCTGGCTAGAAGAAGATCTTTTATTCCCATTCTCTATTAAGAGATGTCAAATTGCACTCTGTTTTGGGGGTGTCAGGGCCTTGTGCGATGCTGTTAGGCCGGGAAAGGCTTTTAGATGGTGCTGTTTTCCTGACCACCTCTGTTGGTCTCCTGGAGCCTATTTTCAATGTGACTATTAATGACCGCACTGCATTTCTGCTGTAAGCTGTTTCCTGGATCAGCATACTAGTGTTTAGGACTCCTTTGTGACTGAACAAATCTCCCCCTACTGGTAATACAGTATTTCTGACAACTGGTGACTGGAAGATTTTCAACAGAGTTTAGAAATGTCTCTTCCATGCCACTCCTTGCTTGATTGAAGTGTCGAAGATTGCTAATGAGATGGAACACTATCATGTTAGGCCCTGATGCCACAATGGCCTGTGCATAGGTCTGTCAAGGCCAGTGGGGCTCTGCCCCAATGCAGCATTCTGCCTACAGTCAGCGCATTGCAGGACTGTGTTGGGAATGAATGGAGGAAACTCCTTTTCTAATGGTGTCTCCCGTCCGGTTAACTGTACTGTAACTTGTGAACCTCAGCTATTCTGGAAATTAGTTTAGTGAAAGAGCTGTAAAAGTGTGGAGCAGACTGCTGGTGGTCTGCTAATAAAGGAAGATGATCCCCAAACTTGTGTGTATGATGGGATTTACTTCTGCACGATGTTCCACCCATCAAGCAAATTTGTCTAGTGGAGTGTTATTGACCTATTGCATCTAACTAGGTGTTGTATGGTCATTGTGATTGTGTCTGAGCACTTAAACTCAGCTTTTTTTAATTCTATATATTTAGTAGTAGTAGTGGTATTACATACAAATATTCTGCATCACTGCACAATGCAGAATTTGCGCAGAATTAATGTTCTGCACAGAATTTCATTTTTCCCTGCAGAATTGGGGCTGCAGTGCTGTTGGCTACTACTAAGGGCTGCTGGACCCAGCAGAGCCCAGCTCTCCTGCTGGCATATACAGGACTCTGTCGAGTGGGAGGGAGAGCTGGAGGGTTCCAGGCAGCTGCAGTTCCTAGCACATCCTGAAGGAAGGGGGAGGAAGTGTGGGTGTCTGGGCTCGGGGGGCATCCTGCGGCTGGGCTCTGGTGGTTAGGGAGTGTGAGTATCTGAGATCAGAGGGGCAGAGTTTTCCTCCAAGATATGCCCAGCTGGCACATCTGACATATCCATACTGAAGCGTCCAACAAAAGCATAACAGAGAAACAGGAACTGGGCTGTGTAAGGAGTTTCTTTAACTCTCTATTCCTGGGGGAATGATTTTTTCTTGTCCGTATTGTTACAGACATAGTAGTTGACAAGTATTTTGATATAAATTACCAAAATAATTGAAATTGGTATGATTATATTGTGTTATTTTGACAACTAGAATATGCAATTTTGCAGAATTTTAAAATATTGTGTGTGGATTTTTAATTTTTTGGCACAGAATTCCCCCAGGAGTAATTACAGTAGATCCTAGAGGCCCCAACTGGGGCTATGATGGAGCCTCATTGTGCCACATATTGTACAAATACATAGTGAAAGACAGTCCCTGCCATTAAGAGCTTACAATCTAAATAGGCAAGATGAACAAAGGGTGGAAGGGGAAACAGAGGCACATAGAGGTGAAGTCATTTGTCCAACCAGTGGTAGAGCAGAGAATTCCACCAATCTGCTCACTAGAGCATAAGGCCTACTCTGCCCGCCTGTTGTTGAAATAGGATGCAGTCTGAGAATTCTCAAAAAATTCATACGGACACACACCTTTCTGGAAAACGCAAAGAGTCTGATTAATTTTACTTTTTTAAAACATCCTTTGTCCTGGCTATCTTTGTACTTCCTGCTTGTGACTGAGACTGAAAGTGGAAGTGTTTAAAGGTCTGTGATAAAGATTCCTCTGACTGTGTTTCCCAGGCAGAAGTAAGGAGCACTTCCAGTCCTTTCAGGCCTGTTCTCAGATACCCAACCCAGACTCAAAAGATTCTGAGCATCTACAATTTTCACCTGTTAGTCCAAACTGATCTGATACTCCAGGCCTTTTGAGTGTTACCAAGTATGAAGTTAGAAAAGTTTTAATGTAACTTTGTACGGAATTTGGTCTCAAATATTATTGTCCTTCTGGAGTCTGCCCCTTCAGGAAGTTCCCCTGTAATGTTAAGTTCGAGCTCTTGCCTGTCTAAATGGGGGACTTTATGTTGACAATGTAAGAAAGCACTCTGTTGTAACTTCTTATTACAGTGACAATTTGACAAGTGAAAGTTTGACCATAATGAGCCCTCTGCTGCAGCATCACACATAAACTTTGGCCCAGGAGAGGGGCTGCCTTTCCATTAGGGAGGAAATGTACTTTTATTTCAATTTACTTCACAAGTCCAAATTCTCCTTATTTGCCATGGAACCATGTCAAGGATTATACGCTTTTGTTCCTGATGATTCAAGTAGCGAAGCTTGCAGGGAAGCTCCATCCGCATCATATAAATTCCCCTGGCTTCACAAGAAATGCGACAATAGCATTCTGCTACTTCCATTGTTTGTACCACATCTTCACACCCACTAACTCAGGAACA